>NC_135178.1:13425334-13747000 GCF_041146795.1 Maylandia zebra
TATCACACAATTGTTTAACGGGATTCGGGTCAGGACTGCAGGAAGCCCATTCAACCCTCTCCATTCCCAAATTCTGGAGGTAGTCTATGATAAAAACCACTCTGTCAAGTTTTTCATGGGTGCAACCAACATCCTTGACTCAGCAGCTCAACCCACAAATGCATTTTCCTTACAAAGGCGTCATCATTTAGGGGGGAATAAACAGGGTTTCAAGCAGTATAATCTTTATCGCTATTGCAGTGTTACAACAATTATTGATCCACACACAACCTTGTCCAGTAAAATTTGCACAAACTGTTTGTGCCAGGTTTAGTTAAAGGGCAACCCAGTTCACACAAACAACAATACTTTATGACTTTTCCTTTTCTGGATCAGTTGTCACGCATTCCCTGACAAATTTTCTACATCATATGAACAGCACTTTTAATGACCAGCAGCAATTAGCT
The DNA here is from genome assembly GCF_041146795.1 of Maylandia zebra. NCBI lineage: Eukaryota > Metazoa > Chordata > Actinopteri > Cichliformes > Cichlidae > Maylandia > Maylandia zebra. The sequence continues at coordinate 13,425,781 of NC_135178.1, forward strand.
GAGCCATCACTTCACTACACTGTATTTATACCTGGAGCAAATCTTACACTGTTACAACTACTGATGGTAGCAAAGCAGTTATCGAATGTCTACATTTTACTTTGTTATAAATACTGTACAATTTAATAAGACAATTTAAGGAAATGCATGAGAAAATATTAGAGTTTAGGTTATAATATAAAAGAACATCAACACAGTAACATTTATATAAAGAATTGAGAGATAAACATCACAAATCATGACAAAAACACAGTGGAGAAATTATTATTATTTTGAAATTTGCATGGCACTGTAATGTAACTGAAACAGACAAAATTACTACAGGCAGTCACTATATTGCCCCAATAATCTTCTAAATGACCAGGTTACAACACAGAGCTGTTTTAGCATATAACAATGTACACAGCTAACTCTCCTGCTAACTGTCTTGTGTTTCATAACGCAATATTGCTGCTTCTCCAAAACAGAAAGCAAAGCAAAAAAAACAAAAAACAAAAGCGGACAGTTGGGCGGGTTTAAACCATATTGCCAACTCTTAACTGTATTAGTCCCACTCTGATCTAACATGACTCGTAATATATATGATATTACTACTGTTTTCCGATATAGTTATTAACGAATAACACAAGTTGGTGGTTTCTTTGTAAATTATCAACACATTTAAATGGAAAATATAAGACAACAGCAATAAGCACAAGTGCTTGGTGACAATGAACCCAGGTATTCCTTATAATGTGTCTGACAGCTCGCCATGATGTCTCTGCACTTTGCCCTTCACAGTTGTAACATCACTATGAGTTAGTAGGCACCGACTTTTCCAAAGAGCCCTGCTACATTGATATGTTCTTTAGTCTTTATGTTTAAAACCTGCCTTATGAAAACGAAATTAGATGCAGGCTACTATCTGATATGTAAAATAAATGGGGGACCGATGCCACCCTGGGAACGAACAATAGGGTTAAAAATAAATCGTACCGTTACAGCTAATTTGGTGCGTTAACTTATTATGAGCTCCCTTTACCTGTGTCACCCTGGTTTGTGCATGGGAGAATATTAGCATGCAGCGCCTATCTAACCGCACATGCATGTCTTTCCATTGCGGAGCCAATGCAGGGTGTCTCAAACTTTAATGCAAACGCTTCGTTGATAGTTACTGATTTTGGGGGGGGGGGGGGTCTACTCTGCGGAGCAGCTAATGTTAGCGCTAGCTTGACAATTTACAGCCACCGGCTTTCTGTTTACATCTCCCCTGCTTCTCACTTCTGCGGTATCTTCTAGTTAGATTAAGGTGGGTTACAAATTTGCTTCAGTTCACCGGGCCGAGACATCCAAAAGTATCAAGCACCGCTCAAGCAGCGGCTAACTAGCCACATTAGCTACCCTAGAATCGAGCTTTATTCCAGAAAAAAATACATAACTTTCAAAGAGACTTTATTCCTGTGTAAGCTAACGAGCTGAACACGTTTTCTGTGGCTTTAAAAAAGCTTGACACCCTCACACGATTTAACTAGGCAACAACGTCGAACACGGGCACAAACTATGTAGGCTGTCATATGAAAGCGGTATCATGCTAGTTAGCTTATGCTAACAGAACTAGCTTTAGGAGCAACCGCTCAGTAGCGACCAGTGCTAGCTAGGAGCTAACGTTAACTAGCAATTAGTTGCTAGCGGTCGCGGGTAATAACTCCTCATTATTCACACTGCGAGAGCACAGAAGAGCCGACTTTACAAGCGTATTTATGGTCACCAGTCCATGCCAGATCTTAAGTCCACCAAACTCACCGTCTTGCAGATTAGCATTAAACGTTGTCCATTCCCTTCAGTGGTTCGCTAACGCTACAGCCAGGCCTCCCCCCCTCTCTAGTCCAGATGTGTCAGACAGTTGCTGCTGCAATTTTTGCATCAACAGGAAGTGTTCTTTAGGCTCTTTACATTCATTCTATCAGCGTGGTTTGCAGCAGCCCCTCCCTTGCTTCATGTCAGCGTTGCATACTGTAACATCGTGTTCCCAGTATAGAACGTGATGGAGGACGCGCACAGGCGGAAAAATAAATGTAAAGTAACCCACAGTCGCGCTCTGATTGTTTTCTACAGATAACGTGGCTATACATTCTCTTATACGTCTACGCCCATAACGCGGCAGTGTACGTCAGATTCGCGTGCTTTCACTTTTGCTAAGCTCTATAAATCTGTATTTTTTATCTCTATAATCTTGTAAATTTGGTAAAACTATCGTTTGCTTTATTGGAATCAAGTTATACCGGCACTTTCCAGCTGTGTAGAGACCCCCACCTCCCCCCTCCGCCCCCAAGATGCACACACACACACACACACACACACACACACACACACACACACACACACACACACACACACACACACACATTTTATTGTTTAGTTTAGAAGCATAAGATTATTACCAAAACATCTGCATTATTACCAAGTGTCTTAAACTCTGACTCGTTTGATCAAACTGCTTCGACAGCTTTAGTCAACTCTGCGTTCATAAGAGTTGATAATATATGTATATATATTCTTACTTTATTATATTTTTCCAACGTGCTTTGTTAATACTTCTGGTAAATCTACGATCATCTGGCATTATACATTAAAAACCATTAATTCCCTTCTACCACAAAGGGGCGCCAGAGACTAAATTGATGAAACACAATCTCGACCTCTCACAGTGACGCGCAGCTTTCAAAACGTACATCGGGATAGCAAGGGAATCATCCAATTTAAACAATGACATTATTGTTAATAATAATAATAATAGTAAATTGCTAAACTGAATGTAAGTGATGTGCAAAAATGTAAATGTGTTTCTCTGGCTTTGAACCATGTGGTGAATGCCCATGGACGAGTGAGGAAAACACTGGAACTCAGCAGAATGAGGAAATGTTCTGTTTCATAAAGCCCAGTGTTGGCTCACATAGTAGAAATAAACATTGTTAGTCGTAATTCTACAATTAATTTAATAAATCGACCAATAATGACATAGTATAAAAGAATATCAGTGTAGGAGGAGTTTAGGTAAACACTATTTTAATTTGGCTCTCACTGAAATACTGATTTCTTCCCTGCTGTAATCTGTTTTATGTGCACTTAACGGTATTCAAAGAAGCCCCGCAAGTATATATATATATATATATATATATATATATATATATATATATATATATATATATATATATATATATATATATATATATATATTAATTTTTGCATAAAAGCTTTGCTCATTTCATTTTATCTTTCATAACCCATTCATGTGTAAATATCAAATGTAACCTCCCCAGATGTTAATATTATTGCTCTTTGTATCAAACTTGATATGGTGTCTGTTTTTCTGTTGGTAAAAGGGACAAACACACCTGTCTTTGGTCTACTCTTAGAAAGACTTTCTATGCTCCTTGTGGTGGAGAGGAATGAATGTGCGCTGTGTGTGTTTCTTTCTCTCTTTCTTTTAAAGTGTGAGTGACAGGTTGGCAGCTCAGGTGAATATCTGACCTAATCTGTGTGCAGGTGGGTGATCGGCGTAGAGAAAGGAATCGCTTTGTCATTGCACGTGCTTCTTGTTAAACAAGTCACTCCTCTATCCTCGACCATGATTTGCTTTTTTTCCCCCATCTCTTTTTTTCCAGGAGCTTGATGCACAACTGAAGGTGCAGCCAAGGTATGGTGATTAGAGATGGTTTTGTTGATCCGCAGGAATGATCGTGGTATTGATAACATTTCAAACAAACTCATAATCAAAGGGTTTCCTGTTGGAGTTGTAATCTTTTCTGAAATGGGGCCTTTGTTAGCTCGGTGTCATTTGGTTGACCGGGAATTATTTGGTGGTAAGCTAATGGGGCTGGTTTTGAGTGGTGCAGCGCCAGGGGATCGTATAGGGGGCTCCAGGTGGTGTGGCCCGGGGCTCTGATGTGCTGCTCCTTTTTAATCCCAGATGACATTGCAAAATCCCCGAAGCCTGCCCCCTGTGTAAGACTGTATAGGAGCACAGAGCAGATGATTTGTTTAAGAAGCACATATCATGTATCAAACTGTGGAAATAAGGAGCTCCACTGTTTTATGTTAAGCCTGAGACCAGGTTATTACTTTATATTAAAGATAGGTATTTCTGTTCTTTTTTCGAAAGAGGGACATTTGTGCGATTTCGCTCGTAAAGCATCATAATCCATGGTTTTGCTTCATCGATTATATTTGATCAAAATTTGAGCTTTTAATTGGAAAATTGTATTTATTTATTTATTTTTCGCAATTATGATCATTTCGCACCAAACAGGTTGTTAGTTAATGTTGAATAAGTAGCCCAATTTTCAAGCTTAACATGAATAACACATTGTCCTTTATGTGTGCCAAGAGTCCCAGAATACCTTGGCTGTCGGTGCTGGTGAGAACAATGGTCTCCCAGTCCTCCTGTCCAGAAATAGTCTATAGCTCACTGATGGAGAACATATTTCCCAATAGCAGGTGTCTTAGCCATTCAGTGCTTGATCCTCACCATGACTGTAAATGAAAGGGCCAGCCCGTCCAGGTGCGGGAGCACCCCTCGGTCCCTCTCAGGTTTCTCCTTGATGGAGGAGCTGTTTGTGGAAGACTGGGCAAGGTAAATATTGACATTATACTATGTGCATTGCTATTAAAATGCATTTATTATCCACTTTAGAATATGCAGTTGTGTGCATAAGGGTAATTTACTAAATTAGGGTAATGACACTAATTGTTATACTGTGCATAGTTCATTTCTTTTTAATAATCGCGAGTCTTCTTACAAAAGATAGTGTGTGCAATGACTACACTTTAGTCTATTTTGGACAAACTGTTGAAGCAACCTAAATTAAAATTGTCTTGTGCTTAGCGGTCACTATTAAGCCAAACACAGTATAATCTTATGAAATATTCATATAGCACATTGATAGTCAGTTTGACATATCTTTATTTCATTTTAAGGATCAGCTGGACTCCAACCAAAGCCATTCAAGGCAAACCTTCAAACGCTAGAAGAGTTTTAGCAGTTAGTCCACTGCGAGGATAATGAGCTCTCAGATGTGTCATGTATTTGCCTGAGAAATTAAGCCAATTTGTGGAAATGGTGGCCTGGGGTTGGGGGAATACAGAGTGGCTTGTAAAGATGAGTGATATCTGGCACAGCATGAAGAGAATGAGAGGTGTGCTGCCCGGTGCTTAGCTCAAATGAAAGCTCTGATTAGTGGAGCAAAGATCAAAATGACAGAGCGGTGGAGGCTTCAGCTGGGCCTTTGTTATTGATAAGTCTGTCATCTCCGCTGATATTGGAGCAGTAATGGCAGCTGATGATTAGGCCACTCCTGAGCTATTAACTACATTTCTTATCCTTTTACTGGGGCCCAAGAGAGCCCGCTCGAGAGACAAAGGCCTCCTTTATGAAGCTGGCTTCTTAAACGGCGTCCACCTGACCTAAAAGGCACAACTGTTACGTCTTTCTGCCAGGCCAAAGAAGTCGGGGACGAGATACATGTCAGAGGTCGCGGTGCGCTGCTGTTTGAAATGAAGGGGTTCTGAGTGAGTAAGCTGCTGAAAGAGGGCTGCAGCGAAATTACAGAAAATTGGCTGTTTTGTCAACATTTCATCAGAAGATTTACAGAAAGCTGACCCCGACCCTTTCTCTCCCCCCGCCACGTCTTTCACAAGGCTAAGGAGATTGAGTGGGTCGGAATTGACTGACAAACAAATCTCTTCTTTATTTCTTTCTCGCTTTCTCTTTCCCTTTCTAGAAGTGATATTCAATATGATCTCTTTTTAATGATCCTAAGTGGCTGAAATTACATATCCTCAACACATATTGTTGAGGTTGTTCTCATACCAGCGCACACTAAGGGCATAAAAAGTAATTATCAAAATGGCTTAATTCTCCGGTGAAAAGAGAAATACGCCATTTATTTTGTGTTATTATACCATAGTGTACGAAGATCAAGTACGTCCTTTTTAATATTTCTGTTTATGTGATGGTACATCGCGACTGTGTCGGTGATAATTATCATGTGTGGCCTGGGAATAATAAGAAAGGCAATATTTTTTTAACTTGGCTTGCCAGAGTGCACTAGATTGGTGATTCCAAGCCAGGGGTACTTGTACTCCAGAGGTTTTAAAGGTGAGACAGGGAGGACATGGAAAATGAAGAAGAAGAAGTTCAACTAGTACTTAAAAAAAAGACAAAGCATTAAACACACGTAAAAAACACAAAAATCAGACAAAAGTATGGCAAAGTAAGGCGAGAGAGCTACTTAAACAACTGAAAGTTGGTATATATAGCATAACGTGCAGAGATAAAGGCGGTGAATACATTATTGAGGTAAATTGATCAGCTAAAGATGGTAAAAAACAGTTAAGTAAGATTTTTAAAGGGCAAGTAGCTTAATATAGCTTCAGGAGAGATAAATAAATAGTTTAGAATAGCTAAAAGTAGAGGTAAGCAGTTGATCTTCAATGCTTGTTTAGCTTCTCCCGATCAAAATGCAGTCAAAGCATTACTGTATAACAATAATAACTTATATAACAGTTTACACAGCCAGTTTAAATGTTTGGAACGTGACAGGTGGTGTCAGTGCAATGGTATCTGACTTAATATCATAGTCCTCTGGTCTGGACAAAAGTTTTTTGGGAGGGGGGGTTACTACGCTGCATACAAGCTTGTTTTGGGCATAGCGTTTCTGTCTTCAGCTGCGTGCTTTGTCTCCGACCTCAGCTCAGTCTGCTCTCTGTCTTTGGTATTCCTCTACAAAGGCCAACAGGAATCCTAGGCTTGTTGATTTAGCCCCCAGTGGCCGGAGGCAAAGCATCTTTCATTAACGTCTAAAACCTCAGGAATGAGATACTGGCCTCGTGATAAGATCTGGTAATGCAGTAACATGGAATTATGGAAGAAGAAAATTGCCATTTTGTATATAAGCACCTGTGATCTCCCACGAAAGCTCGTTGGGTTCCCCGGCTTGGTTCAGTCCCAGGAGAGAAGACGGTCCTGGAACTCAATCTGTCCAACAGAGGAGAGATTTTCAGGCTGAAGGCCTGGAGCAATGGAAGGTGCTACTGTCTGCTGAGAGGTCAGTGCACAGGACCAGACAGTGAACCTGTGTGCCTGTCAGAGAATATCACTCTCAGGAGAAATACCCCCGGTGTTCATGGTTCTGTTTGTGGTCAGCAAATGTTTTAAGGTCAGTACAAAAGCATTTATGAGATCCTCTGGAGATATCACGTGCTGCTTAGCAATAAGTGTGGAAAATCAAAGAGCTGCAGTGAGAATATGGGAGTTCTTGTTTTCTTCATTGCACTTAAAAAGGTATGTCAAAGTCACCGCTTTGAGAAAGACATTTCTTTATCTGGGCCTCTATCAAGAGAAATGTCAGGCACAATAGAGTTATGTGGCATTCTGACATTTCAAAGGAGTTACATACCCTTATACCACAGAGCTGAGGTCAGATTCAGAGTACTTGGAGCCTGAGTGCAGTGCAGGTGTTCTGCTGGCAGCAAACGGCCTGAAGGACAAGAAAAACCTCTCCCTTCACTCTTGAGCCTCCTTCATCCTTACAGTTTGTGACACTGTTCACATGGCAATCACAGTGATGAAGTATTTTAGGATCTTTGGTTTGTAAACTTGGCATGTAGATAATGTTGGTCACTTACACATGATTGCAATTACAAAAAAAACTATTAGAAGCTAAGCCAGTAATTTCATCATTCCCACAGGGCTTTTGCTGTGAAAGGCTCATCTGATTTTCCCATGCTTTCCAAAGCCATGACCACAACCGTAACTTTGAATGTGGAGCTGTCGTAATATAAAAACAAGGCTGCTATAATGAGTTGAGCTGTAGACAGATCAAGTGGAGGGAAGAGGCTAGAAGGAAGCTAGAGGAAAGTCTTATTGTGGCAGAACTGATGTGTTTTTGTCTTCTCTGGATAGTTTCTTCATCACCTCTTTAAATTTTAAAGCATTTGGCATGCAGCCTGTGGCAGGTTCTCTTGAGGAAGCAGGAAAGCAATGAGGGTCAATGGTGCCATATATCTTAGACTGTCCACTTTGGAATCTGACATGGACACTTGAGATATGCATATTTAATAGAACGTTCAAGTCGACGTGTCTTGAATGGCCAAGTCAAATGCTTTTCATATAAAGAGAACTGTTGCTAGATGTTAACAAGTGAACACAAACTTCTCTATAAGCTGGAGAGACATATCATCAAACGGTCTTTATTCTGTGTCTTCCTGTAATGCAAAATAGATAAAATGGCACATACGTCCCACCTGTAGGTCTTTTGAAGGGCTCGAGGGGGGAAAAAGAGCTAACAGCCATGTTTTTGCACCTCATTCCACTGCAATGCAATAAGTGATGTAACCTGTGAGACTCACAATATAACCAGCTCTCTCAGAAATCTGTCTGTCCATCATGACTTCACTTTACTGAATTAATGCAAACTCTGGCAATACTAATGTTTTATATATCAAGACAAAAACTGAAACGCTTAAACATGTGAAAAATCTAATCAGTAGCTTGTAGAAGCATCTTCCAGCAATATCTTAAAGTACCTTGAAATAGTTGTTTTATGTAGATTTGATCAGTCTCAGCATTGTGGAAGGACGACATTGAGGTTTCCAGGCAATTGGAAACACGTTATATAACAGCTGTATCACAAACTTGCATTTGCCTCTAGAATACTTTGGTATACAGGGAAGTTTACGGTTGATCCAATGGCTGCAAGGTGCCCAGGTCCTGCAAAACAAATCCAAATCATCAGCCCACCACCACTGTGCTTTAGTTTAGTTTAGTTGGTCTGAGGTGTTGGGTTGTGCTGTTATGCTGTGTGAAGTTCTCACTAAATGTTGTTCTGTGCCCAAACATGTCCGATTTGCCACAGCGGGGTTTATTTTTGTTTGTTTTGCTTTTTTGAAAAGAAAGGGATTTCTCCCGACAACCCTTCCAAACAAGCCCTACTTGTTCAGTCTTTATCTAATACTGTTATCTAGTACTTTCCTGAACTTTAACATTTAACATGCTAACTGAGGCATGTCAGGTACTGTCCCCTGAGGGGAAGACTGGCAACTGTTTTGAATGTTTTTCACATGTGGACCTCAAATTCTTGGAAATTGCTTCTCTAAGATCATTCCTCCTTAGCATTGCAATACAGATGGTCACATTTCCCAATCATTAGTTAATCACATGCATTTTATTATCAGCACTTGGCTGTTACTTACTCTCTTATATCCTATGGAAGTTTTTCCAGACACCGTTTCTGAACTTAAACACAGAGTGTGATAGGTCATGTGTTCTTGTCCACCTCAGGTTGCTTTTACAGTATTTAATTTTAAGACTTGTTGATCATTTGATTATTTTTATTAAGTCTTGACACATAAAAAAAAATGACTCCGTGCAATCTTTTAGAGGTGTTATTTTGTAGCCAACACAGCAGGTTTACCATGAATGATCTTAAACAAATCTCCTTTGATTGCTGTTCCATCGGTTCCCCAAAACAGCACCAAAAAAAAAAAAAAATACAGTGCCATCATTTTGGCTTCGTGCAATTAGCCATCCATTTAATTACTGGGCCTTTTTGTGGTTAAAACATTTGACACAACCACCATTTGCACTTGTAGATAAAGTGAAGCAATTAAGCTCCATTCCGAAGTCTGAAACTAATCTATAGTTAAGGAGAAAAAGGGGAAAACACTAAGCATATATAATGTAAACAGTTTCTGGCAACAGAGCAGGGTATAAGTTCAAGACAATATTTGGAGGCTAGAAGACTGACAGTAATTTAATTAGACAGGAATCCTCACTCGTTCCGTGGGTCAAAGTTATCCATGTTAATCAGCAGAGACCGGAGACATATAAGCTGCTGGTTTCCTGCTGGGGCTTCTCTGTCTGAATGTGTGCTCGTACCAGACTTTGCATTTAATATAGAAACTTGTGTTAATACAAACTGACCATTAAAAATGTAGATGCCATTAATTTGCTGTTATATATGATTATTTTTAGTTTTTTTTTTTTGGTATATTACATTTAGCAACATACCAAAAGGAAAGCAAAAAATTATACATAAAGGTCTTTTATTACCTATGTGGTGTTTTGATAGATTAATAGATAAAAAGGATTTTATGATAACACAAATCATGAAGACTGCAGCTCTTCCTTTGTGAACCATTTTCACAAGGTTTCAGATCTATTTTGTGTTTATGTTGGTAATCTCTCATCCAGCTCTCCAGTACACCTAAATTTGTTGTTTGTGTGTATTTTTTATTTTTATTTTTTGCCATGTGTCACAACCCTGAACACAACTTGGTTGGACCCTTTCTATTACCTGTTTCAGTCTCAGCATTTTTGTTATTTTCACAGACTGAAAGCTGATTTTCTGACTAAACCCAAGTTTTGAGGATGATAACATTTGCTATTCAGTGTTTTTAAAAAAACATCTTAAGAACTGCAGCTTTTCCTTTGTGTTTCAGGACATGTTTTATGAATACACTCAGAGAGAAAGCAAGGGTGAATATGAAGATTGTATTTCAAATGGATTTCTGAACAGTCCAGTGAGCTGCATCCGCAGAGTGAGCTGTGATCCTCGGAGTGCCAGAGTAAGAATGTGGCTGTCGTCTGGACACTTTGCACCCTGGGAGATGTCTGCAGAAAGCAATAACTTCAACCAGGCTGCTGTCAGCTTGGCCAGAAGCAAATGATCTAATGTCTGAAAAAAAGGTCAACCAACGTATCAATTATTTAGATAAGCCAGTGTGAGTGGAGATGGGTATGGATAGTTTGATATTAGGAAAATAATTAACTGGAGTGTTCTGATTGTGATGATCCCAATTACGCCAACAATTAGTTCTACCTGTCTAGGGGAAACCTGCCTGCACAAAGAACAGGTGCAAATTGCTATAGTCAAAAGGAGTGAACACAGACACACACGGAGAGGACCAGAGCCAGAGCTGTCATCCTGCCTTTCAGGATGAAGTGGGGGATTAGGGTGGAGGTGAAAGCATGCTGAGGACCACGGTGACAGCGAATGAAAAACTCCAAAACTCCTGTGGAATTCACAGCAAAACTTTTGGTGTTGCCACCAGAGCGCTGGATCTTTCTCTGAAGTATTTTTGCCAGATAAAAACAAAAAAATCCCACAAATTAAATCTCAAAATGTCTTTTGCAATGATTGAATGAATCCTACCACAAAGAAACTGATATTTCTGATATATACTTTTCAAAGTACCCCCTGGGAGCATAACAAATTGATGACAATCTCTCTGTTTTGATCCGTTATAAAACATGTGCAGTGTGTGTCAGAGTGGAGGAACCCAGCACAACACCATCCAGGACTCTGACAACACTGATATTAATACCCAGAAAATGATGCCTTACAAATTACACCTTGTATTTGGCATATTCTCGCATGCAGCTGTGTGTGTGTGTGTGTGTGTGTCATACTCCTTTCTGCTGGTGTTACGGCTATGCAGGAATGCACTTTCCAGTGTGTTTTCCTTCCCTGCCAGCTTTTAGCTGTGGTGGTCCCGCGGCACCAGCCATTCGTCCTTCCACAGACACGCAGACTAGGCCAGCTCGGGCTCAGGTATCTCCACTAACCTCCCCTTTGTCCCACTTTAAAAAAGACTCTTTTGTCTGCCTTTTTCTGCAGGTCATTGTGAGGAGCGCTTCTTAGTGTCAGCTTTAATTCACACTGTAACCCTAGCCGTGATGACTCCCAACTATCCACACTGCCTGCCTGGCATTTAGCTATTCCGTGGAGAGCTGAGGCTGCATCAACCGATCCCCCCACACACACAATTCCCCCCACCCTCCACCCTATAACTGCACCCAAGAGACAACTTGCAAACTTTGTTCCTTAAATATTTAAATGCCCCTTTAATTGGCATCTGTCAAACCTCGGATCAAACTCCAAGAAAATCCTGGTGTTGCTTTTTTGTCTTCTCCCCATTTTTGTCTTTAAATGTTAGAATACAACAGAAAGCTACCCCCCTTTATGTTCAGTGGTGTAGATTTATGCCTTTAAATGACACTAAGGGGGCACGGCTCAGCAGTGTATATTGACAGTATTTTTATAACCTCTGACCTTAGCATGAACCGCAGTCAGAAAAACGGTTACATTAAAGGGTCTTGGAGTCCATTCTTCAAACAACAAAGCCATGTGAAGGGATTTGTCCACTGGATAATGTAAAAATGAACAACGCAGAAGGAAATGCACCAAAAAAATAACACTGGTATTTTTCTCTTTGGAGCTTAACCTAAGATCCCAGCTGGGGAGATCCAGCTCCAGGCTCTGTCTGCCTGCCTACCCTTGAAGAGGAGAAGAAACAACAAGAGGAAAGGAAGAAAAAAGAGAGAGAGAGAGGCTCATGTTAAAACAGCAAACATCATAACCTGATATCAACACTCAGCTGGGGTTCGCTTTGCTTCTGCAGTCTCAGTTTTTCTCTCTTAGGAGGGTGCAGTCTATAAGGGCTTCCTCAAACTATCTTCATGGCTAAAAATAAACCCTCATATACGGTACGCTGGTGTCAGGAGTTTAACAAGTTTTCTGGGGAAAATGTGCACATTTTTCTGTATCAGATTACATATTCAGATTAGGACGTCAGACGATAGGGTGGGTTTATGTACAAGGTGTTTTTGAGAAGAGGATAATAGGTGTTTTACTTAAAAACATTATCTTCAAAACTGCAATTGCCTTCGCTGAATGAATGCAGCTTCATGCAAGCCAGTCAGCTGACCCTGAATCAACCGCTGCAATGGATATGTAGCTTAGAAAATACATTTTATACCAGTGCAATACATTTGAGACTATAACTGAAGACAAGAATAAAAAACAACTTTATTTTGTCTTCTGTTGAAATAATACATTTTGGTCAGTAGAAGGAGACGATGTCTTATTTATGTTTTTTCCAGTTACAGAATCGATACAATTAGTCAATTCCAATCATATGAGTGCATCTAATTTTAATCTTATCCTAAGTATACTAGAATTCAAATAATGTTCTCATTTTCGTCATTGTCATCAAATCTCAAGGCAAATTTTGAACTGTTCTTTCTTTCCTTAAGTTTCCCACCACGTATGTCACGCCCAGCTCCAAGTTTGTACTTTTTGTTTTCAGTTTGTAAAAGCCAGTTCCAAATATAGACTGTGTCACACATTGTAATAATAATTGCTCGTCATTAGAAAATTAATAGTTAAGTAACTCTTTAGTAAATAGTTACTGTTAGCAAAGAACGAAATTACATGGACTTATCGTTAATTATGTTGGAATTTTTTTCTTTGACCTATATAGCACAGTTGTGTGTAACCATTTCCACTCACAATGAAGGTTATTATTTATTTTTGGTTATCATTTATTTTTCCATGCATTTCCCCATTCCTCCATCCACCCACCTCCAGCAGCTAATCAGAATTTTACACACCCATACTTCACGTAATTTCAACTTGGACTTCCTTGTTTGTCTTGTTTTCCTCTGAACTCTGTATTATCTCTGTGTTAAAGCCATCGCTGGTCCATAGCTATCACCTCAAAACAAAAACAAACAAACCAAAAAGTTATTTTTTTAAAATATTAGTTTGTTTAATAAATATTTGTTTTATGAATTATAGCCTATATTATGTATGGTATCATAATACACCATCTGTAAACATGATAACTACTGTTGCACGAAGTTGTTAATGAGCACCAAATATGGCTTTGGTGTTTGGTCTTATTAATAATTAGTGGATACCAAAGCTGTTGGAACCTACAGATATGTACAAAGTTTCCTTGTTCAGTCCTGTGATACACATACCTAAGAAAGTAGTTTTGGTGCCTGAAGCCAACCAACAAGCAGGCGAAAATGAATGTAAATAAGAAGTGAAACCAAAAGTCATGTGACAAACTCATTCATCACTGATTATTTATGGCAACTCCACCTGCCAATTAGAAGCTCTTTAAAACACAAGTTACAAGTTTTTTTTTTAATATCCACATAAATGTTTATAGATGGATTACACTGTCATGTTTAACCATCTGAAAATTTAAACTTATAAACTAAATATTACCATTTTTAATCATGTAGTTGTTTATTAATGTAAAAAGAACATGAATTTATTGAGCTGGTTAGTTTTATACCATAGCGATAATGTCACTGGCTCAAATTATACAATGGCCATGTCAGGCCGCTATATACAAAATACTTAGTAGGATCAACTACTTGCTAGTTTTGGTCTGTTGAGGATGTGAACATGCGTGTCAGGATGTGTCACTAGCGATGGGTCTTACCTTTGACTGGGTAAGAACAGGAAAATCAATGACATGGATTATTGCAAGTTGCTAAAAGATCGCTGAAACAGTGTAGAAAAACATTTGCTGTGATCTCTTTTCTTAATTTCAGTGTGATTTACACACAGATGAAACATAACTACAAGATCATAACTAATTCAAGTGTGTACCACAAATGTAGAATTTTTAAAAAGAAGAGAATAAAGCTTTGACTAAGATGGTAGAGTTAGAGATTCCAGTGAGTCACCGCAGTAAGGTAGATTCTCCCCTCTGACGGGCGACGGTAGAGTCTCTCTCTGCTGGGGCGGCTGTGGGATGGAGCGGAGGCTTGTGGGAGCTCGTCTCGGCCCAGTTCCCCCGCTCAGCTCACATTCTCTGGGTGAACCCGTGTCCTGGGGCCAGTTGGGCAGCACAGGCTCATGTCTCAAGTCCTCACAGTTCACTGGGCCCTTTAAAGTGAGCACACCCACCAGGGGCCCTAAAGACTACAAAAACTACAAACACTCGGCTGTCCAAGCTCACTGAGACACACAGATGCACACTTGCATGCATACATGCACACACACACCAACTGTTAACAGCCCATTTATCTTCAATACAATGGAGAGACAATAACAAAGACAAAGATATTATCTGCCTCGGCTGTTAGTTCCACCGGACAGGAATTTTGGCCCTTTCCGTCACAAAATGTACGACATAAATGAAGTATTAGCTTTTATTTATCAGATTTTTTTTCCCAGAGAAAAGATATAGATCCTCCGATGGTTTTGGGAGGACAAAGTCAAAGAGCAGATCAGTTTTCAGACATGGCACACTCCGGTGAGCATACGCGCCAAGATCAAAGCTACCCCTTTGCCTACCGCAGTGCATCCCCAACAGATCTGACAAAGTGTCCCCATTGTGTGACCCCCCCCCCCACCCCCCACCCCCCCGACCCATTACTGATAAAGAATTGCTTCCAGAACCGCCCCCTCGGAGGCCGAACCGGTCCTGCGTGGAGCTGCAGTTCGTGCTCTGAGGGGAGCTGCGGCACGCTGATGAACACACACGATATGACATGTCAACTTTCATGCAGTAAGACAGCATCAAAGAGGCTAGGAGCGACGTGAGGCTTTTCTTTGGCATCGACGAATTCCTTCAAGAATCTGACTACACCAGAAAACTTCACCAGCTGTTCTAATTACTCAATTTTTTCATGGGATTATTACAAGAGTATGTTTGAGCATTTCGGAAAAAGAACAGTTGCTGGGTTTGGCAAGTTCCTTCCAGTTGTTTGGTGTTTTTACTGAAGCAGGACTTCACATGACTTGGTTTCCTTCCTTGCTTAAAATAAAAATATTGCAGTCAGGTGAATTACACAATCAAACGTGACATTTCCTTCAATTGATTTGGTTTGTTTGGGGATCGCTTGTATTTGGAGAAATAGGCAAATATGTGCACACACCCACGCCACGCACACCTGAGCATTTACACTTACACATTGTGCTGGCTTGCTCTGCCACGTCCACAGCCTCAGGCATGTTCTCGGTCCCTCCCTCCCTCGTAATTACTTTGGTGATCAAGGTCAGAGCAGTAGTAAAGCACACTAACCCTTTAACCTTCTGTGAACTCTCCCATTAGTCTACCTTGGAAGCCGATGCGTGGTTTCAAACACTGTCGCCCACGATGAGCCAGTGAATTAGTCTTGGCATGAATCTAAGAGACAGGTCTAAAGGATTGCCGGTGTCTCTGCGTGAATCCGACGCTGCTGAAGAGACAGCAAGAACGAGAGGGGGTCAAAAATGCAGTGTTATCAAACACCCCCACCTTCCTCACCGAATCCCCTGCCTGGGCTCACAGAGAAAGGACAGACTCCCATAACGCGCCACGCCGTTCTGCCAGCCCTCGGGGCTCCTCCAGAACAGCTCAGGAATTCAGATTTGGGGTTCGACGAGGTCTACAGCTGGGAGGAGAATTTCTACCATCCTCCTTCTCACCCTCCTATTGTCTGGCAGTGGCATCCCAGTGTTCCCTGTCTGGCTCAGTTGTTCTCACAGCTCGCTGTTTTGATATTAGTTTTGCTCAAGGGCAAGGGTCAGCCAGGCTGTGACATCCGAGTTTGACGGGAAATGAATTGCAAACAGTGATCACGATAAAGGTGAAAATTTAAACTGGGATCGACTGTGACAGAAAAAACAGAGGAGAAGAAGAGAGCTGTTGTTACTAGCAGATATGCTAATAATAATGATATCGCCACTGCAGTTATTAATAATAGTCCTGGCAATTAATATGTTTGTGTGTGTGTGTGGGTGTGTGTGTGTGTGTGTAGGTGGTCCAACAGACATCCTGACATCATTATCATCATCACTGTGTCCTACAGTGTCACAGTGGTCCAATGCCAAGCTTTGGAAGCCCACAACTTCACTGGAGGCTGATAAGAGGACTAAATGATAAGTCCAGGGGGCTGCCATCTTTTTACGTCCTCATCCAGTTTTGCTGCATGCAGTACACAGACTATTTTCCAGGGGGCAGTATTGAAC
This sequence comes from Maylandia zebra, assembly GCF_041146795.1. Classification (NCBI taxonomy): domain Eukaryota; kingdom Metazoa; phylum Chordata; class Actinopteri; order Cichliformes; family Cichlidae; genus Maylandia; species Maylandia zebra. Next base: position 13,442,577 of record NC_135178.1, read on the forward strand.
TAAGAGAGAACCACACTGGTGACTGTTGAGGCAGCAGAGACACTACTTCTGAGGGTGAACACAAGGTTTAAGGCAAATAATCAAACTCTTATTGATAACTCTGTGACATGGATAAAAAAAAAACATTTATATGGATTGAGCAGCTGAATGAAGTCTAAAACTCAATTTGGAACATGATCATCATTTCGCTGACCTGTGAAATTGGAAACCTGACTTTCTGTCCTACAACATCTTACATCTTTTTGAGTGACATAATTGTTCGAGATTGTATGTTTCTGGGAGCGCTGATGAGATAAGACACAGTAATTATATCACCTCTAAGTACTGTGATCTTTCTATACCAAGTTTTACCATGTAAAAGCACCAGGGTCGATTCTTTTTTCCCCCTTCCCTTTTGTCCAAACAGCAATTATACAGTACTGTAGAATGAAACAAAAGGGCAGCATTGGCCTTCAAAACCAAATTCTCATCTTCAGACATCAAACACGTTTGGCATTTAAGTTCGTTCGATCGCTGCTTTATCTCAAAAAATCGGCTGGACTGCAGCACGGCGACAGAATGAAAAGGGTGTTCACAGCTGAGGCCACACTGTTGCCTTCACATAGAATTTGATGGACAGCTGAGATGGACCGGGGAGATATTAAGAGTGGGAGAAGGATATGACCAGGATGCAGATGAGGCTTGTCAGAGCGGGTTGGAGGAGGAGGAGGGGTTGGTCGCTGGAGGAGGGGATGGACAGAGGGTGGTGGTGATGTTCGGGGAGGGGGGGGGGGACTGGGTGAGCAGCAGTATGCAGGTGGTGACTGGCTGGTGCTCCTCAGCTGGGCCTGCCGCCAGCTTGGCCCCCGGGTGCCCTGCTTTGAATTCAGTCCTTTGTGCTGCCCTGTGTAGGTCAGACAAATTCATGTCTCATCATCCTCTGAGATAGCCAACGATACAGGATAATGACTCAGCTGCAGTTTCAGCTCTGTCGCCTCTGCTGTAAAATATGTTCATCAAAACACTCGGATCTTGCCTGATTCCGTCATGGGGAAAGTACCTGAAATGAACGCACACACAAACAACATTTTTATCCGTTGCTGCGTTCGCGACAGACAAAAATGTGGCATTGGAGGAATTTAAATCAATTCATTGCCGCTCCGTTTGGTTCACTGATTTTGACAAATCTGTATTTTTCAGACAGAGCAGTAACATATTACCTCCAATGTTGCCAAAATAAACTGTTAAGTTAGTGGAATTTCACAGTAAAATATTCATGCATACATACTAATCTGACAGTAAATTGAGTTTTATTTCATGTCTGAATTAAACTGACAACTTAATAACTGATAAGCCTTCTTGAGAGCCCACGCAGTCATAGCTCAGCATACTCACACACTCACTCACACACACACACATACATACCTTTTTATGTCTTTGGGAGGAACCAGTGGGTCAGTGGCCTGGGTGTCGGCCTACTTAGGCCGAGTCAGACTAGTGGACAGGCTCTAATGAGAAGCAGGAGCAGTGAAGTGGGAGTGGGACTGGCTCTAGGGAGGGGTCACATAGGGTTAACTATCAAAGATGAGTGCAAACCTATCCCTGTGGAAAAGACTGAAGAAAACATCGCCCCGCACACGCTAAGCTCCGCAAAGTGGGAGTTCCTCATCTTAATTAATCCAAGACACAAGGTCCTCCCCCTCCAAGTAAAAAATTTTGCTTCGCTCTACAAAAGTATGAGTGTTAACACACCTACATGCTGTTTAGTTTGTAGAGTTTTTTTCTAGTGCATTTTGATTATGTCACTTTGGAAACAGGGTAAGCCTCTATTATTAGCTGAGCAGAAGCTCATACAGTAGACGAATAACAAAAAAAACAAACCAAAAGTGGCATTTAGATATTTATTGAAAACATAAGTAGAAGAAAAGCTAATGCATATATGGGTAACCACAGATGAAATATGAAAGCAAATTTATTACCGGAGCTGGAGAAATTTTGTGTGGGTTCGTCGAGAAACACCCAGCAAATTTTGGAAAACTGCGCCGTGATAGACAGTTTAAACCCGAAGGAAAACAAAAACAGATGTGGAAGTCTAGAATTAAACTCGTCACAAACTATCGGCAGCTACAGACTTGTCTGAATGGCTGATTGTACAAGGAATCACTTGCTACATATTCATGTAACACAGCAATTCAAATCAGGAGCTTGTCCAGTTTATCAAACGGGTAGAATTGGAGCAGTTTAGATGATCGCACATTTTCACACATCTGCAAGAATTTTCAGCAAGGTTTGTTTTTTTAATCAATTACATTGATCTAATTCAGTTTGGCTGTCAGCAGCTGTCAACCCAAGCCTCGGTGTTTGTTCCCCAAACTTTAGAGTGCATAAGAGCTACTGGGTAAATCTTACTTTTCGAGCATATTCATCATACATATGAAAATGTCGGAAGCGTTCCAAACAAACCAGTGACTCGTGAAGTTAATTAGAACTTCTTCTTTTTTTTGTAATGGCTTCAGATGTAATTTTGAAGGAGCTACCATGGTGAACCAACACTTTGTTGTTTAATAACACTAGCTACAGTATGGCTACTAGTTTAATTTGCAATTGATCCCATCTCCCCCTGCAGCTCTTTCTGCAACTCTCACAATGAGGACCTTTCCTCACAGCAACACATTAGTTTGCCTCCACTTGACCAGACAAGGATTTCACTGGTAATGGCCCCTTTAATGGCCTACGGGTCCTTGGGTATTGGCTGTAAAGGCTATATTATTGAACGGTCACTACTTGACGGACATTTTGTGTAAATGTGTAGAATTTTCCGCGCCGCAACTGTAACCGACTGCTCAATCAGGCGAAATGAACGCGAGACCACCGAGAGTGAGAAAGAGAATGTGAGCACCCTGCGAGAGGACAGGGCATGTCAGTAAACCAGAATCAGCTCAACAGCCAGGACTCTGTCAGCTTTCACTATCTGAAACACGCCGGCTTTCTGCTGCAGCTGCCCCGGAGCGAACAAAGTCGTCTGTTCAGACACGCCGAATGTTTTGGGCACCTCCTCTTACATCAAAGGGATTTAATAGACAGGCAATGATCATTAGCTAATTTGAATTACATGATGACTGAGAAGAGAGATATTGAAGTCATGTATGTCCTAGTTTGTCATTGAGTGTAAAAGAATAGTAACTCTGCTCATTACGGTGCATTGACAGTTTACAAGATCTTTTGATATATTAACATGGGTAGTTTCTTCATATCTGCCTCACATTACTTTATTGTTTCAGACCTGGGTTCCTCCTGCTGAGATCATTTACTGTTTTAGATTGTCCTAGGCTGAAGTCATACTGAAATTCAAGCTCCCAGACATGGCAAATTAATCCAGTCTGATCACAGTGATCCCATTTGCTGGAGTATCTTTGTTGTAAACACTAAAGATGGCTGGCACCTGTCTCCTCACATACAGCACAGCATTGGCAAACTCATCTGCTTTGCATATTTATGTTTTAATTGCATTGCAACCCGCACGGTCTATTAATGTTGCTCTGTTCCAATTGCTGGAGTGACACAAATATGCCATGTTCCCCGTCAGCTCTGGTGTGCATGCGGCAGAGGAAGCAGAGCGATGTGCTATTCAGGAGGCAGGGGTATCTTTCAAAACCAGCCTCAGCTTTGCATGACCTCATCTGTGTTTTCCACTACGAAGTGCAAAGATGTTCCTCACTTCAAGGCGTCACGGCAGCACGTTAGAAACTGCGGCCAGCGTGTTGTTTTGGGTACTCAGACGATTAATGACTTTGTCCCTCAGTTGAATGGCAACAAAGTGGTTTTTATCTTCTGCATCGTTTCACGTAGTTTAAACACAAACTTTGGACCGAGAAGATGGAATTCAATGTTCCCAAGGCGAGTCAACAAGAAATGTCAAGAAGAGACATGCACCTTCAAAGGGAAAGCCACAGGCAAGGGTTTGTGGGTAGGTTTCTGTGCAATGGCAGCTCTTTGTCAGGGCTTGCTGCCTTCTCCCGAGCCTCCGGTTCCCAAACACCCGAAGAAGAAAATGAGGCCATTCTGTCAATCTGCAAAGTTGACACCACTGCTGCTGCTGCTGAGTGGCTCAAAATCCTCCCTTTGTGTTTGGATTTGTGAGCTCTTTTTAATTATGTATCAAGAAAGACTCAAAAGAACAAATTGCATCAATACTCTGACAAAGTTAACAATGCCCTATAATACAGATGCAGGTACACATGCAAAACATAGAAAATAGACCCAGAGCAGCTGTGTTAAAGGCAGTGCTAAACACGAGCAGCTATGTTTTCTAGGCAGTTGGACTGGTTAAAATAGAAACTTATCTGTTTCTTCCGATGTGCATTGAATGGAGGTCTTAGAAAAGCGACGAAAAATGCCTCCTGTGCTGACATGCTGTAAAGCTACTGCCAGCAGTTGGTTAGTTAAGCTTGGAAGAAAGACAGGAAAATGGGAGAAACGGTTAGACAAGCCAAGCCTGAAGGTAACAACGTCCACGATGCCTGGCACCCTCATGGTGCTGAAATCATTCAAAACGTTAACACCAGAAAAATCATAACTTTTTGTTCTCAACGTTTTGAAACAAACGAGATATATATATATGTAGATATGTAGATAGACAGAAGTAGAGAGCTGTGTAGCTAAGGAAAACCCCTGTTGTTGCCTTTTTCAGTGGTAAAACTAGCTCACTGAAATACATAGGGATCTCTGCCACATATTAGTCAAACATCACTTCCTGTTCTCAAAAAGAGCCTGTTTAACACAGAAAGCTGCTGCATATTCTGTATCACGAACCTGGCAACATTACGCATTAAATAACAAAGTTTTACTAATTTTATTTCAATGCCCTGCAAGGTTCTTAGCGCTCAGCGCCAAGGAGTTCGTCACGTCCCGCTTGTCAGCACAGGAAGTCAGCAGAGCGCTTTCACCGAGGCGGGCACAGCGAGTCTGATGACATGCATAAAGGTGGGGATGAGGAACATGTGAACTCAGAAACTGACGTGCCTCCTTAGCAGCAGGGACGCCTCTACCCCCGAGGAAGCCCTGACTTCAAGATTCGGGGCAGCCCGTTCCGATGCAGCGCCATGCGAAGGTCTGACTGCACTAAGCAGGAGCTCTGAGAAACTCGAGCCTGGAGCAAAGGCACGCATGCTGATACGCACAGCAGAAAGAACCGGCTGGGGCAAAAGCAGGGCTGAGGCTCGGATTAGATCACATGTTACTTTGAGAAAAAAAAAACACCATAGTACACGGCTGTGTTGTGCTCGGGTGGCTCTAGTTAGCCGACGGACTCTAGTGTAATCAATATTTACTCATAACGGCCACACAGGGAGGTCGCGACCTTTGGTGTTGGTGGCTGGTTATAATCTTGAGTTAGGGCTCGTAGATCCTGATCTATTGGAACGCTCAGTGAACAATTTCATTACAGCTATCAGTCATGATGCATATTACAAGAGCTGGTGATAAAATATCTTTACTCATTCATCAGCGGAAACCTGTTATAACAGTCTTAAAGCTAATTATTTGTCCGTTCAAGCTATCGGCGTGCTTCCTATGGCAAGGACTTAAAGGTCACGCTGTCTTTATTACACACAACATTTCATCTCTAAATCCATCTTCATTAAAACAGTGGGAGGACAATGGCCTTCCTTGAACTCCCAACACTTAACCTCGCCAGGCACAACAATATTGTAAAAGTGCAAATCTCTCTCCAAAATGGCCCCACAGTTAATAATTAAGCCATGACATTTGGGGGAGACACCAAAAAATCCATATGGTGAAATTTACTAACCTTTTGAAAAGCTAGCAAGAGGAGGCAGTTCATCTGCAGTTTATTTGGGGCCGTTTTAGTCCATATAATAAAAACACACCGAAAGGTCGGGTGGCGCACAAAGGATGATTGTATGCTGTTAACTGGAAGAGAGCAGGAGGCTAATCAATGCTCTCCACATCAAAACTCTATTAGAGGAGCGCTGTCTCTCGGGAGGGGGATTGGACAGAAAGACAGGACGGACAAATGATATTCATATGTAACACTATGGATTATAATTGTCATGATGTAGTGATAATCGTGCTGGTTCTTGCTACAATGTAAAAGGTCAGTTTGGGGCAGAGTCACACTGACCTCTGTCCTCTGAAAACACAAATTATTAAATTACAGTGGGTCAAATGTTCAAACGGTGGGAGTCAAATGTGGCCCAGTGGTCATTAGATGATCTCAGTGCAATAGCTAGCATGGCACTCAGTAGATACTGATTTACAGTTTTAAAAACATCTTACTAATTAGCCGGATTTAATTTATCTAAACAAACAGAAAAGCATCTTTTATAACCAGTTAGGTGGAGGACGTGGGTCAAGCTCTATTTTGAGAGCAAGCGTATGTCTTTTAACTCACTGACGGTCTCCAGAAAGTCATTAAGGGTATATAATAAATAGGGTATACATGACAGGAGGTGTGCCAAATACAGAATTCCTAACAGTTTGGTTTAGCCCGCACTGGCTGTTGACTTTCAGATTTACTGTCCACGCTCAACTCTGAGTGTACACTGCGAGTGATTTATCAGCCTCACAGGTGAGTTCTGTCAAAACATCCAGGGCTTAAATATACAGCTCTGGGCTCACCTTTTCCTGCATCGTATCCTACACCCAGAGGTAATGTTTGTGTGAGCTGCTGTGAACAGCCAGGGGAGACTTCCTCCTCTCCTGTTTGACTTCATCCACACAAGAGTGAAGGAGTTACTCTGAATTCAGACTTTAACAAGCTTTCAGATTACTTTTATATGCACACGTACTTTGGGAATAGGAGTAACTCAAGTAAAAGTCTTTCTTTCTTTTTTTTAAGGCTCTCTTAATAAATTGCCCGAGAAACCTGAACTGTATTGCACTGCACACACACTCTTCCTCCTAATGTGTTTAATATGATTGCTGCATTTATCTGCCAGAGTGACGAACTTAATTCTCTGCTCCCAGTTTGACAAATGCACAGCGCATCCACGACACACCCTGTTGGACAAAGGTTTGCTTGAACTGTGCCGGTGTCTATTTTCCGGAAGGTAACTTAACACAAGGAGTAATCATAAACACAGGTATCAGCTGGCCGCGCACGTGATGATTTGGAAAACATATCAGTACTAATTACCAATCGCTCTTCATGTGAGTGAAATTTGATTGACCTAGCTTGTCATTTAGTCCTCAAGAGAATGCCAAAATTACAAGTGTAATGTGGGAGCATAAACTATCCTCTGCTAGAGCTAGAGTTGAAAGACAGCATGGGGATTGTAATCTGCATTATTACACCGCCGCACAGCCTGGAGCTGGTACACTGATCATAAAAGCAAAATTCACTTTGTGGACAATTAGAATATTTGCCTGAACTTTAATTTCTTTGAAGGCCTTATTAGTGCTTAGTATTACTTCTTAAAACATCTGAAGGGAGAAACGAGGCCTCATATGAGTCAATCATTGTGACGGCTGCCATCTTTGGAGCCAAAAGTGACTATATTTGGACATGAAGGTTGAAGTTTAAGTCGATTAAAGTTAACTTGCTTGGCTACACTAAATAACCACACGCACAAATAACCTAGTGGAGTTTTACTCCCCACAGTTAGCACATCTGCCGCACAGCCCGCCATATTATTTGTTAAATAATTGCATTAAAATTGCTCCGCAAACAAAGCTGAGAGGTTCATGTATTTATGTGTGGGCAGGTGAAGACAATAGACAGTCCATGGTAAAAGACGAATGTAAGCACCGTGATGTCACCCCTTGGTTTTACAACCCACATTTTGAAGCTTCAACCTTGAAAATTTTTATACTGACTTTCAGAGCCAGAAGTCACCACAAGCCGGATGAGAGGGTGGAGAGCTAGCCAGCTTGGTTAGCAGCTGCATCAATAAACTGTGTGGGTGAAATGTACAGGCACACATGTTTGCTAATTAGTGCTGCAATAACAGGCTGATAAAATACTAGAACGTTCCTCACCAGAACGGAAGTACAAACTTCTTGGATGGTCTGTACCACAGGGCGAGCTATAATGCTAACCAGGTAATCCAATAGAAATGCTCTAAAGCACACACATGGTGAAGAGATCCAATGCAGTTACTGGAACGAGGCAGACGGACAGACAGTGATTGGCTGTCAAGGTGGCCACGCCCATAACTGTTGGGAACTATCAAAAGCCTTTTTTTTTTTAAACTATCCTTTTTAACATAAGAGTTGACTTTTAGAGCCAACCCACATGGTACCCCTGTAAGATTATCACATAGACTAAAACTGACATTTTAACTTCATCAGTGTGCATGTCTACTGCTATACTGGCATTCACATCTAATTCAAAACTTTGTTGTGCCTTAATTATGTAGTGCATATCATATGGGAGTTATGTAGCTCCACTTTTCCCTTTTTAATAGAATTATAACTGCAATATGCATGACTCTGCACACTATGACTAAGGCACAAATAATAAAATGTTATGCTTAAGATATTACCCAATTGTCAGATGATGTGGCAAATTTGTAATGTCCCTGGAGCCTGGGGTTGGAGAGAGTGCAGGACTTAGATTCCAACATCAAGGGAGAGGCTCCCGGAGGGTGAGAGTGCTGCCTTGTGTCGGACCTTAAGGTCACCATTCCTTCGGCTAATGCCCCTGGCATCACCTTCCTCCTTGACTTCAAACACCCTGGCTACGCTCCTAGACCATGTACCAATAAGCACTAATAATGCAGAAAAATGAAAACCAAAACGGATGGGCTCCAATAGAGGTGGGGATTACTCAGCCCTATCCAGGGCTCTATCTACACCCCTGGGCGCTGAGATGTGAATCCCGAGCTGTTTTTTTCTCAGCATAAAACAAAGGCAGGAGGTGAATAAAACAGTTGCAGCAATATGTTTACGTGTGCCAGAAATGTTTATGGCAAGGTTCCAATAATTTCTTTTTAGATGTGAGAGGATAGGACTGGATTTTCACTGAACCCTCCTTCGAATTGTGGCTTTTGTATTTTATTTTAAAGTCTTACATACTACAAATATGCTGACCTCTATGAACACTGTTCACATATCTATGGCACGCAGTTTATGGTGCTACAGTACACTAGTTGGTTACAGTGAAACCAAGAAGTACTGTATGTTGGACATGTAACTTGCATATAATGTGTCATACAGAGGCACCAATGTCTTGCGCCGCTGACTGACACAACAGGGCAACACACTGCTGTGAGGGCATGCTTGGAGGTTTGGCTATGACCTCTCACTCTGGTAAAAAAAACCACACTATAGCCTTTTATTTGATTATGCACAAGCCCTCAAGGCTCAAAGAATATGTGTCAGACGCTGCTTAAAAGTCTCCCTGAACAATTAACCACACGCCATGGAAAATGCCCAACAAAAACACCCCCAAAACCTCCCCCAACCGTCTCAACTGGGGACTCGCTGTGAACTCCTGCGAACCCTGGGAAATCATGAGAAGAAATCTAGACAGTGCTAAAACCCACAAACGTCTGAGTGTCTTTGGCCTGGCAAAGCAACAATTAATTGGATTTGGTTGGAAAGAAAATGTAACTGTGACGCTCAGAAATGACAACTGGGAATGCCAATTAGAAGAACAGTAAATTTTAAACAATGGGCATTTCAAAATAAAATTGAAAAAAAAATGGTTTGAATGAGCCCCTCCCTGACTGAGTGAGTGCGATGAAGTAAGGGTTGGATGTGCGGCCCTGTTGTTCACTCTTCAGCTACTGTCTCGGGTCACGTTGTGCTTTTATGGGGCAGCTGGTCAGAAACTTGCTTTAAATTACCCCGAATAACAAATCGAGCTCCATGTGTTTTTGATGGGCCGGGAAAGAAAAGCTAACAGTTAAGGAGACTAAATGAACCACAAACGTCCAATTACGTCTCAGGTAGAAAATTTCAGGATTTTGGTTATCTAATGAAAATATTGTCACTAGACTCATTTCCTACGTGGTGCCAGAAAGGTAGAAGAGAAAATGTGTTAACAGTATACTGAGGGTTGACTCTTTAACTCTTGGTGAGTTTGTGTCTCCAGCTCAGGTTTCAGGGTGACTGTTTTTATATCGGGGCCACGCTTACCTCAACCTCTGACGGTCTCTTTTGGCCAATTCACAACCAAGTGCCAGTGAACAAGCAGTGACATGGATTATGTTTGCTCATTACCGTGACTTTTTTGGCAAACGAAAAGTAAAACTGTAGGGAGATAGTTGATGAAACACATGTATTTGCTTGTGTTTTTGTTTTTAAGTCTAGTCTACTCCACACCTGGAGGAGATTGGATAGAGTAGATATTTATATTATAAAGATTATGACAGTTTATGACAGGAAAGAGTTTTATCATAGGAAATAATAAAAAATGGAAGCTATCCCTTTCCTTTGTTTGAGCTAGATTAGAATTTAAATTCAGTCAAGATAAGCTAACAGGGTAGTGGCGACAGCTACATGTTTACCATCCAGGCATATTGCCTTCTAAATCTTGACAGGAGAGAGTGCCGTGATGAAAGCACATCACCACAATTTAGCTAAATGATTATTTTCAGAAGTTATTCAACAAGACCAATCTAGTTCTAAACCAAAATTCAGGACATTCTGGACAAACATGTTGAATGGTTGATTTTGTTGTTTTTTTTCCAAAAAGGAGAATTAGACAGAACACTGGTTCATCCCTTAAGTTAAGTCTCTTTTGAATGTTTCACAGGTCTGAAAATGAGTGAAAAAGCAGCCAATGTTCAAAATATGTCGTAGGATTTATGGTTTTTGAGGTTTACTCTCATCTTTTCCACTACAATGTCAGCAGTAGGACCTTCTGTCCTCCTCCACACCTAAACACCTTTCTGTAAGCTCACCTGGCCTGGCCTGAAAGGAGAGCGCTTGAACCAACTGTACCGTGGCCCCCGTGCAAACACAGTGTGTGCGTAACAGCCTCATTCATGTTTACTGTAAGTGGAAGTCTTTGTCATGTCTGTTTACTCAGTCTTTCACATCTTTCACACTTGAATCCACATATATATTAGAAACCTGACGCTAACATGTTCGTTGTTCTCATTAAACCTGAAAACAGACACACACTAAGTCAAGCAGACAGTCGCAAACAGACGCACACACTGTTCAGCCTGACAGTTTATCATGTTTGCTATGCTTTAGTTTATCTGCTGCATGGCAACTTAAGCTGACCGTGCCTTTTATTCACAGCTGGGTTTGACGAATATTTGGGGTGTTTTAAAACCAAAATCTCACCCGTCCAATGAGTACCCAGTCTAAGACTAAGATGATGTCACTGTAGGGCGTTTCCTCCTTGTGGAATGACAAGCGAAGATAAATGGCAGTGTAACAATTCCAACACCTGGCTGTCAGATTGAAGACAAGATAGCCATCGACAGTAAATGTTATATATAGGTAGATGGAGAGAAGATAGTGCAGTCATCTTCTGTTATGTTCTAGCTAGTTACATTTTGCGAAGCATACCGAGACACAATAAGACACAAGATCATGCGTGTGTTGATTAATCTGTTTGGTCACATGACTAAACAGACTGTGGGTGGAAGACTGCCTGGCAGCACTGAGAACTGTCAGTGAGATGAAGGAGCACCCAGATGGTACTTCCAAGCAACCGCCCGACAGCCCTGAGGTTATAGGTGGGGTTTGCGCTGTAGTCGTGCAGCTGTACTGGTATGTCACCTGAACTTTTCTCCGACCTCACCCTCAGCCCACATAGGTGTTTATGCCTTAACGTCCGCATTCTCTTACAGACAAGTCATAAACTGGAATGTTTTCATGCTTACTCAGGTCTGCTACTGATGTTGGACAAATTAGCTAGGTTACAGTTGAGTTGTAAATGTAGTCAATGAGTTGTAAAGGACTTACATAAGTTCTAACTAATGCCAGTGTTATAAAATGTTCACAAAAAAACTCTAACACGCTAATGTAAAGTAGTTATCTTTACTGTTTTCACAATTTTAGTACATTATAATGTTTACTAAATACAGAAGCATTTAAATTAAGTATTGGTGCTAAAAGAAAAGTCAAGTGACCACCAGTTTTATTAGGATTGAACTTTTTGGGACCAATAATGTCTATTATTTTTCGAGAACCATTGATAATGCTGCTAAAAATTAAAGATGAATTTAATGAATTGTGCATAAAGGCCATTAACTGAAGTAGCTCACACGTGCTGAGAATAGTGTGAATATAGAGTACTGTTCTCACAGAACTGAAAAACTAAGGATATGTAGCACAGAGTTATAAGCTAAGGCTAGCTAGCTTGGTCAGCTAGATGTTTTCCTTGGGATACACAGATACCTGCACATTAGTGAAAGTAACAAACATATGATATACAGATACTGAACTAACTCTCCATACTTGCTCCACTGTGGTATTATTATTATTATTATTATTTTTTTTTTTGGGGGGGGGGGGGGGGGGGGGGGGGTTCTATGTTATGTTTGCACCAACTTGGAGATATCTGTGTCTGCATGATGCACCCATACAGTCATGGATTCACCTTGCTAAGGCCTTATTCATGCAGGACTATGGACCAGTCAGTAACCCCCACTAGTTGCTAGGGAAAAGTCTGTGCAATTTGTGAGAGGTATACGGGGCTGCACTGAAAACCTTCTTGCTTTGGTCACTAGCACTTTGTAAGGAAGACAGCAACTTGTCTGCAAACACTGGCAAAGTATTCACCAAATTCTAGTATAACTGGGTAAAGTATGATGGAAACCATAAATGGAGACTGTTCATCTTCAAAGTCAAAATTGGGCCTTTGAAATGTGTTAGTTGTAGCAGTGAGGCCCAACCTTTACTCTGAAGGTGAACAGTCTCTGTTTCCAGTTTGCATTGCACTTCTTCAATTTTCTGAACAGGTTGGAGAATAAATGGTGGATATTTGTAGACAAGCTGACGTCCTCCATGGAAACTACAGGTGACCCCAGCAAAATGCTAGTGACCAAAACAATCACAAAAAGGGCTTTGGTGCAGCACCTTTGTTGGGACCAATTTCAACTAGCAGCAGCCAACGAATTGGGCAATATACCAAATTTTTCCCTAGTGATTGGAGATTTCTAGAGGTTCACTTACTGGTCTCTAGATCTAGGTGTTTGATGCCTAACCAAGTTAATACCATGATTCAAAGTCTATTAAAGTTTCTCGAGTGACATCCTACACACATTGATCAAGAGTTGTCAGTTGTATTACACATGTTACAACCATGGTTGCTAGGGAAATGTGTTTTACCCTGACTAGATGGCAGCAGCAACAGTGGCTGTTGCTGAGAGAGATTAGTTCTGGGTCCTGGGGATAGCTTCGGTTGTTATTTCCACAGTTGCCTATAGTTTTTTCCTGTGTCTACAAACACTTGTTAACTACTAGCTGAGCAATATAAAAACTTGAAAAACTGTAACACAAACCAGAAATGAAAGAAGGTTCATCTTCAAAGTAAAAGTTGAGCCTCAGTGCTGCAGCCAACATGTTTCAATTTTTACTTTGAAGACAGATGGTCTCCATTTCTGGTTTGTGTTGCCCTTTTTCAGGTTTTACTACAGCTCAGCTAGTAGTTTACAAGTGTTTGTAGACAAACATGAAAAACTTTTCACAGTTTAACTGCAGCTCAGGGACTAGCTGGCCGGTGTGTGTAGACAATTCTGCCACTTCCATTCAAACCACGATTGCAGCAGTATGCTAGTATGCTTGCCAACCAGTTGGGGAATACACATTTTTTGCTAGCAACCATTGTTTGAAAGGGGGTCACTGGCAGGTCTGTTGGCCTGCGTGACTGGGGCTTTAACAATCATTTTGCCAGCGACTGCCATCAACCTCCAGCAACTACCAATAACCAGTCAGGCAATACTAATTTTCCCCTCACAACGAAAGATTACTGGATGGTCACAGACAGTTCTCTAGGCCGGTGTGATTGGGGCCTTATTCATACCATGACTGTCACATGTCCAAAATGATAGACAAGTTAACATCAGAGGGTTAATCACATGTCTGCAAAACATCAAAAGGACTGACTTTCTTTTGGAATTAGCCTCAAGTTGTCATTTAAGCAACTGCAGTTTTTGGCACTCCCACACTGGCTTAATTTTTGAGCCCCAAAAGTTGGTAATACTTGATGACTTGTCACTGATGGTATTTATTTAACATTATCAGGAGAAAGACATTGTTTATTCATCAAACCAGTCGACTTTGGTCAATTAGCAACTTTAACATTTTGATAATGCACATAGGACAATGACAACAAAAGGTTTATGGTCTGTATGAAATAAATAGCAACTTTGCCCATTTACAGCTTGGCTGAATAAAACAAAAACAAGAGGGTTAATCTTCATATTAAAAAGGTATACAGATGAGCTGTGATACTCATGAACTCACTAATTCCTCAACAAAAATGCTCTCCTTTTTAAATAAAGCTTTTCAGTTTTAATATGTACCTTCAAGAGCCTGTTATAGTTAAATAAATAGAATGCTTTCCATTTTTAACATGCACATCCAATTTGCCTGGGGAAAGTATTTACACTTCACTGATCCTACTTGTCCACCAAATTCTCCACTTTTGTCTCAGCTAAACAGTTCTTTCTCTCATACATACACAAATGTACAGTCACTCTTGCAGACATGCTGCACCTATTTACTATTAACACAATATCTAAACCTATGGAAAGTGATCAAAATGCTAACGGTGAACATGGAATCCCATGTAGTGTGAAAGAAGAAACAGTCCAAACACCACATCTTAACTGGGGGAGGAAGGGAGGGAGGGGGGAGCTTACAAAAACTTTTTGTTTACAATTGATCATGCACTGTATAAATTCTTTGTGTTATTTGGCTTGAGAGTGTGTAATCAGTGGCTTCAATATCTACTTATTTCCTTTAAGTGAACAAAGAAAAGAGTAATATTTCCTGTGACAAATAAGCAATCCTACCAAATAATCTCTAACAATATTTAAGTCTTTCCCCCAGGAATCGTCACTGTCCTACAATAAGTGGTTTTACTATCTTTTCAGTAAGCTTCCACACATAACCAGGAGCTACTGCAAGGAGGTGTTTCTTCTGTCATGTCCATGTTAGCGTAGGTCCTGGCCATCCATCGCTCTTCAGGTTGAGATGGGCAGTTTATTCTGCGCTAATGTTAGCTTCCTCTTCTGTTTTCATGACGCAAAATAAGAGTTCTGCATGGAGTAGAGGCGGTCGATGGGGTTCCCCACGCGGGCCTGCAAGGAGTTGACTTCTGACGATGCCATGAAGCAGTCACTGAGGCTGGTTAAGGACGTGTCACTGTCTATGTCATGGAATGCAGAATCATTACCTGCAGAGAGCGGATACGGAAAAAGCCGTCAGGATTCAGAGGCAAAGGCGTCATTCAAAGAGCACAACACCCTACTCTGGCTGTGAAATCGGTGTAATCTTGTATTTGAGATTTATAGCAGCGTTGGGAAATTATAATTACTAATAGTCCCTTTGAGAAACTGCTGTTATGTGTCATCACAAATGTGAGAACTGTTTTGTTAGATATCATCAAAGCTCACTTTTTGCTGCGCTCACTGGGACAATTGCGGTCTGTGAGGGAGCATGTAAACAAGGGGCATCCTCCTAAAAGATCTGGTTAATAGCAACTGTTTACGCCTTTCATAAAACCTCAACATGTTATTTCTCTGGAGGGAATAGTTAACTTTATTACACTCTGGATCTTAATGATAGTGTTGCACAAAATGGGGACAGTGTTTTGAGACATATCTTTTAATGCCTTGCCAATATTGTTCTTTTCCCCAAACCAAAGGAGAGTGATGAGACTGGGGATTTGGTTCTTACTACCGAAGAGAACTAAATGGAGGCAAATTATAAGGAAGTTATGAACTTCAGGAAATGGTCCCTCTGGGACATGTTGAGGACATCGCTCGAAAATGTGTTATTCCAGTTACATCCTGTGGACTAACACTTGATTGACTGATTTTTTCTTTTTTCTTTTCCCCCCTCCCGCCTTTGTTTGCGCTCTAATTCCTTCCTTTATCAAACAGAAATCTGAGGCTTGTTGTTTTCCAATTCTGATTCATTAGCTCACACGGTCTTCAATCATTATTTGCAGTGCATTTTATCTTAAGCTGCCCACATAGACCACATGTTTTTACCAACATTCGGAAACATCATCAGTAACGGGGCTGGGGGCAAGGAGTTAAAACCATATTAAACAGATTTGAAATTACACTTCAAAACCCAACGGCTTATGAGAACACTTGTGTTATCTCATGTGGGAGGAGAAGCTGCTCGTTCTTCTCTGTGAGCAACTTAAATCAGGGGGCTGTGGCCTGAGCACATGTCCCACACTGGGGAGCTTTGAGGTTGATCAAGGGACAGGCATGTGTGCGCTTTGTAAGCAGCAGTGGGGTTTTTGGGGGGTGTAGTAGTGTGTGTGTGTGTGTGTGTGTGTGTGTGTGTAAGGGAGGGGTGGGGGGTGGGGTAGATGCTCACCATATGGGTTCATATGGTCCCCGGGCATCTGTGGGGGGGTGAGCCCCTGTTGGAACGGGTCTGTGCTGTAACCATTCTGATCCATGGCGACCAGCTGCTGCTGCGGCGGAGCCAGCGGTGTGAAGGAGTTCATCATCCCTTCCATTCGATTAGACATCACCTCTGCAAGGCAATGAAAGCAAAGGGGCAAAGTTAATACAGCCAACAAGAAGACTTCAGATGAATCTGCAAAATATTAAATGCCACTACGCAAACAGAGAGCCGGTGACGCTGACCAAGAGAAAACTACAGAGTAGGTACTTCCTGATAGATTCCTATTTGTACCCCAAATATGTGGATTGCTCGCCCTTGTTGTTTTTATGGAAACATACGGTAGTCCTCGCTGTGGCTTCTCTCCCATTTCCCTCTACAAACAATGCTCTTGGCTAACTGAATGTGGGACGCAAAGTTCTTGTGGCTTCATCACTGGAGCCCATCCCCATTCGCTTTCCTTTATAGTGGTTAGGTGAAATGATGATGATTCATTTCATTTGGCTTCCAAACTGAATTTCCATTTTACCCTTCATGTGAAGTGCCCTTGTTTACACAGTGACATATTTGTAATTTGTAATTCAGCATCAGTAGCAAATACAGCTTTGATTAGAGCGCAGCGTAAGCGAGAGAAGAAAAGTTCCTGTTTTGAGATTAAGCAATTGGTACACCTTCTCCCTATTCCGATGTCAACATCAACAACAAACTATTGCCGCGATACAAACACTCTTGACCTACTTGGAGATATGTACAAATATCACTTTAAGCTTGGGGCTGCCGGAGACAATGGGCCTCCATTGTGTTTGCAGGGTATGTGGAGCATCGTACCTTGGCCAAGTCTTTGAGAATTCTGTTGTTCTTGTTGTTGCTGCTGTCTTCTTGCCAACTTCTTCATCTGAAACGAAGGAGTCAAAGTTGTGAGGAACTCCCAAAACTAACATGCTCTCTTTAATTTAAAAAGGATGCTCCTCGCTCTTCACCCTTGAATGAACTGCGTAAAATCTGTATCTGAGCGCACTTCATTGTCAAATATCAAAGGTTTTCACAAGATAATCATCAGAAAAGAGGAGGGCGTAGACATTTAATGCAAGAGTGAGCTAGATTTGCAGCTCCTTGCTCTTTTGCATTTGCAAAAGGAATGCAGTGATAAGTTTAACACACATAGTTGTGGTGATTTACTAGCTGAACTCTAAAATGGACCGAAGCTGCTTTTTTTGGGAGTGGGTAGGGTAAGGACACAAAATGCAATTTGTTTTGTGGTATTTGCTCTCACCTTAGCTCTCTGGTTCTGAAACCACACCTGGACCACCCGAACACTGAGTCCTGTCTCTGCAGCCAGAGTCTCCCTCACCTGAAAATCCAAACAAAATACTGTGAGCATCACACAAAAAACCGAAACGCTTCACAGCCCTCTGAAATCCCGTTCCGCCTTAACATAACTGCCACAGTTCCTAACTGCTTCTTTGATTTACTTTTAAGTCAATGCTGACTGAATGCAGTGGTCTTTTTGGACCTACTGGTTATTGCCGCTTCAAAGTTCGGACCAAGTGCAGCGCCTGTTTTAGGGCCCGGGCTATGGAGGGAGTTCTCCTATCTCAGTGTGACATTTGGTGCAGACGGAGTGCGTTACACCAGACTGCCTCGGTTAACACAGAACAGAATGCTGCTTGCCACTTCAAAGCTCAGCTTTGAGGTGGGGGAGATTTTTTAATTTGAGAATTTTATTTGTCAAACTACTGTAGGGCTCGTGGTTCGCATCTCAACTTCTATCTAAACCCTTACCAGGGAATTAAAAAAACATAAATCTCAGATTTTCTTTACTCAGTTGCAGCTGGTTATTAAAGCTTTGTCTTACCTTTCTGCAGGGCTTTGAAGAGACCTCAAAAGAAGCCTTAAAGGCCCGTCTCTGTTGAGTGGTCAGAATGGTTCGTGGTCTTTTGGGCCTCCTTGGATCCTTGCTGTCATCCCCCTTCCCCTGGCTCCCTATGCCTTTCTCTGGCTTGATGTCCAACTCCTCATCGTCACTTTTCTCTGTAAAGAGAATCAGTTCTCTGTATCATGAGCACAAGCTTGAACTGCCTACACCCTTATTTTTTTTGTCTATGACAGTCTGCTGATAAATATATTTTCATTCTTCCCTATTTCAAGAGATTCACACACCACAAGTGCCTAATCAAAGGAGACACATGTGTTTTTGATACATTATCAATTTATTACAAAAGGAAAAGGCCTCATGTATGATTAGACCTACAGACATCTATGGAAAGCACAGTGAAATATGCACATTTGTCACTGAACTGGACACAATGTCACTAGTAAATTATTACTCTCAGCTTTCTCTGATTTACACAGAATCAATCTCTGATAAGAGTACTACATCAAGTGCAACATGAAACAGGCAATGAGTACATATGGGAAATGCATCTCCTGCAACACAATATGTAAGATAGTCTCGATTCAAACTTAACCTTAAAATAATGACGGAATTTATACACTTTGCTAAACTTTAACTGTCAAGGGCAGGATATTAAAATCTGGGTCAGTAAAATTGCTATCATTTATATATATATATATATATATATATATATATATATATATATATATATATATATATATATATATATATATGTGTGTGTTCAGACGTTAAATTGGGACAGAGCTGTCTGTTGGGAAGCCCCACCATATTCACTTTTCACTGTTATCAGGGAATATTATGACAAGCACCCACTGATATTGATATTGCTTAGGCGAGATAATGTCCATTTTGCTTCACAGTTTTTACTTGTTTCAGTGAAGTCACCTATCTTTCTGATGCAGCAACCCACTGCACTCATGGTGTCGCAGACTATATAATAATATAACAGTTATTTAAATAAAATGCAACATGAACAACTGTAAACATAATGGAACAAAAAGAAGGACTATATTTCACAGAACTTGAATTTGTATTTTTCTGTCTAATTCTTTAAAGAATAGCAACAATTTCATCACTAATTTATTTACACCATTAGCTCTATCTGGATTTAGAGTAATTAAAATTGAGCAAAATATAAATAATTAATGTGTTAGCCCTGCGACAGACTGGCGACCTGTCCAGGGTGTACCCCGCCTCTCGCCCTATGACAGCTGGGATTGGCTCCAGCGCCCCCCGCGACCCTGAAAAGGATAAGCGGTAGCGAATGGATGGATGGATGGATAAATAATTAATGTTTCATAGAGTTTTCCGTTTCCTGAGACCTGATTTTGTTTAATAACTGAAAATAATTGACCTGCTAATCTGCTTCCACAACCTATGAGTTAATTATACTAAATGCTATTTAAAAAGAGGCAGGCCCACTGAGTAAAGAAGCATTTCCATCAAGCTAAGCTAAACTGTGAAGCCAGCAAGCATGGTTTGAACAGAGTATCAGACCAACTCAAATAAGACAGTAGTTTGAAAGCTAATTTACTGAATTGCAAGTTGTAATAGGCTAAATATCTGCACATGATGCAATATTATATAATGTAACACCACATAATGCTTTATACATAAACTGGTTTGGGCTGGTCACATCCTTTAGCTGATTGCTAGTAGATGCTGAAAAAACAAAAAACAAATGACGATAGAATTTTTATTATTCAGTTATTACATTTAATTTTTTTTTTCATATGAGGCTAAAAGAAAGTGTTTACAAATCAAAACTACAATTGCTGTTAACAAACCCCAATGACTTCAGGGCGCAGGCGCATGCTTGATGGCTTATTGTCTCCTGTCATCTGGTTCTGATATGTAACCAATGAAAACCTACATTTCATCTGCCACATGCCGAGGTTAACCTCTATTCATGTCAACATTTTCTCCATCTTTAAATTCTGAGACATGCACAAAAGACATGCCTGTGCGATACACTGGGATACAAGCAAACGAGGAAGACGTGGAGCAAATATTCCCACAAGTTGACAAAAGTTGACACAGGCACAGATGTATTTGACAAATTCCCTGCTTTTGTGCATGTTTAAATGCGAGCCAGATGGTAGTGAACAGCGAGGCTTGGCAAGATGCCTCAATGTGTATGGAGGCTATAGGAGAGGAACACTAGAGCTGATAAGAGTGGAGGTGCAGGCTTTCTGCAGAAAGGCCTCAAATCCCTCTGTCACTCACCGTGATACAGTGATTTAATTCTTTCCAGCACCAGATCCTGCCCACGCATGGAGCACCATTAATACAGGGTGGCTTGGCTTTGTCCTGCTTCCACTTCCTACTGTATCATAAACTTACGCTCCCTGCTCGAATGAATGCTACAAAATCAGCCACTGAAAAGCTGCAGATGGAGCTACGCTAGACCTTTTACGGCCTGGGCTGTAAGCAAGACCTCAGATGTCAATACATCTAGTATCTAGAACTGCTTTATTCCTTTGCTATTAACAAAACTAAAACTAAATCCAGTAAGATTCAGAACCAGGTTCCTCGTGGAGGACGTCTTAGGTGGCCACAGCTGTGATGGGACAGAGCATACAGAATACAACACCCTGGTGCCATTTGACGATCGCACCACAGTGTCGTTCTCACTCTTGTGTGAGAGGGTGCAGAAGGCTCACCTGAGTCTGAGTCATCCGGGCTGACCGAGCTGAGTAAGTCTTTCTCCCTCTCGTAGTCAATCTTGCAAAGCAGCTGACCCTCCTTCAGAACAAACTCATCGCCCTTCCTCAGCTGGCGGTCGCACACGCAGCAGCAAAAGCAGTTCAGGTGGTAGACGCACTCCAGAGCACGCATCACAAACTCTGTGGGGGCGATTTTCTCCATGCAGCCGCTGCACTTGGTTGCAAACAACCTATAAAGAAATAAAAGAGAATATGGTAGGAAGTGTGGTGATTTAAACAGAACACCCAAACCGAATTTTGCTGTTCAAAGCAGCACTTGTGAAAAAGATAAAAATAACACAAGTAAAAAAACATGCATTTTCTAAATGGAGGTATTTATTGTTAAGGGGGAAAGAAAATCCAAAGCTACGCGACCCTGTGTTAAAAAGTGATTGCCCCATAAGCCTAATAACTGGATGCAGTCAAGCATCTTTTACAGCGTTGTGCAGGAATTTTGACCCGCTCTTCTTTGCAGAATTGTTGTAATTCAGCCACATTGAAGGGTTTCTGAGCATTAACCGGCTTTTTAAGGTCGTGCCACAGCACCTCAATCGGATTCAGGTTAGGGCTTAGGTCACTCCAAAGTTTTTTTTAAGCCATTCAGAGGTGGACTTGCTGGTGTGTTTTGGTTACCTTTGTCTATCATTAAATTTTGTTGGATGACCGGAAACATCTAAAGTGTGACAAATATGCAAAACACTAGGAAATCAGTGAGGGGGCAAACACTATTTCACACCACTGTATACTTATATCTGGTTTGATTATGACTGTTTCAGTATCTTGGTCCTGTGTAGTGTCCAGCTCATTTGGCCTTACAAAATATTTAACAATAGCCTGGAAGGCTTTACGACAAATTATTATTCACACTTCCATAAGCATAGTCCCATCTAGCCCGTTTTGGTGTTTTGGATGTAGTTATTTCAACTGCCAGGGAACTTCTATAAACCTCACCAAAACAAAGGCTCGAAACCAAACATAACAAATCAGGCTTCTTCAATTGGATCTTATCAAACGAATAGTTTGTCTAATCACTGCGCAAAGGACAATGAAACACAAAATGTAATCCATCCTCGGCAACACCAACATAAAAAAAGAAATAGACACTGCTTTATATATCTGCCTACTTTAATTGCCAATTGTAAAGTTCTACTTCTTAACTTTTGCATTCGGTGTTAATTAGATTTTTCTGCATTGTAATCATCTTTAATTTGAATGTAATTTCTAAGCGTTGGTTTCCCTCCACCGTTCCTTATATCTTAAGATTTATTTGAAAGTATTTATGTGCCACTTCAAGTTATCTCAACAAACATAATTTAAATTCGGAAACTGAAAATATTGCAGGGACCTCTCTCACCCGACAGTAATTACGTGCACGATGAGAGTTGAAGCTATTCTTCCTCGGGGACCTGAATGTTCAACAGGTCTTACCAACTTACATCTCTGCCTATCTGCTAATTGTCCAGGGTTACAGTGTTTGCCGTGCAGCGAAAGAGGTGCCTCCTTTGGCAGCTAGTCATCTGTTAAAATTTTAGGCTGAGCCCAGCCTTGCATCATTCCAAGTGAGCTCAGTCATGGGGACTGACCCCAACCCCCTCACAAGCCTGACCAACCCCCCCCCCCCCCCCAAAAAAAAAAAAAACAGGCTAGATCATGCTCCAGTGCAGCAACTACTAAACCCTGATGATCTTAATCAAGCCTTTGTTGGCAGTTTATGCATTTCTTTCATATCCACACAATGCTCTATATGCATCAGATATCATATCATGATTCATTGCTGGTTAGTGGGCCTGGTCTGTCTGTATCTCATCTTACCGTCTAATATCGTGCCTCTGTGGCGCAACACTGCCTCTATCACCATTTCCTAGACAACACTTCCATCTTCTTTTATGTGCTTTCAGGAAGATGTTTGCATTGTTTTATTGGTGACTGAGTGGCATTTAATTTGCCCTCCGTTGTTTAGAAGAAGCCACATTAAATGGAGCAAGGAGGCAGGGAGTGTGGTTGATCTTGTCCAGCCGTAAAGCTGGATTTATTAGTGGCCTCTTTGTTTGCCCTGGTCTGGAAGACAGCTGGCAACCGCCTATCTATTTGTGGTGAACATCTATTTCATTGTGCAAGGCAGGGAGGTAGTGAGAGGAGCAATTGACATCATCTGCTGGTTCGGGACGGGGTTGAGCGATAGTGATGAATATAATGTGTAAATATGAGAAGAGGGGAAACCAAAGGGTGGTTTTGTTATGGTAATGGTGTTATAGGTACTGATTGAGTAGTGATATGGTGTGTGCGTGCGTGTGTGTGTTCACACATGTAAATGCATTTGTATGAACAGCTGTGTGCACGCTGGTAGCAAGTTTGGTTTTTGTTGTTGCCTCTGCAGCTTTCTAAAATAATTGCTTCACTGCTGCTCATCAGATCGCAATCGGGAGAGCTACATTTTATAACATCGTAATCACTTCACAACAATTAAAAGCCTATTTTACTAGTTTCGAGATATCCATCCATCTATTCATCATAATGAGCATTACAACCTGGATGGATGGTTAGACAGAGCATCTTCTTTTCTTTATAAAACAACAGAGATGTCAGCCCAGGCACTCTCTGGGTTCATAAAATCCTTTAATCTTTCATTTATTACAATAAGTTAAGAAGATTATTATTGAACTATGGAAAAACCTCTAGGATAATCCCCTGAAAAAGAAATTTCGGCATGTTTCTCAAACAAACATGGATCTTGTTTAACTGACCTGCCAACCTGGATCGGTTTTCTAAACAAACTACCCAGTTTGGCTTATAAAAAATTAATTAGAAAAAACATTTAGAACATTAGAAAACATTTTAAACACTGACTTATTCCCGCAAACGGCGCATTAATAGGCCAGTTTCTAGGTTTTAGAAGGATCGTTATAGGCTGGGCTCATCTTAAGGAGGCGATGGGTTTGTCAAGACAAAGTTCCCAGCTCTAAGTCTGTTTGGCTAAAGGTTGCCAGCTTAGGCTCAGAGAGAGCGCAAAAAGTTGAGGAAATGACTTATTAGCGCGGTTTTGATATGTCCAGCACTCCGTATTCACCTACGACCGCTCTCTAAAATCTTCTCATCTAGATGAAAACATTCTCATTCAGCCCTCTTTCCTTTCTTCTTTCTCCTTTGCCGAGTCTAATCTTGTAAGCCATTATTTTTCTATTTCCCCTCTCTGTCACTTTGCATTATTTTTGCTGCTGTAATTCCCATTCGTCCCTTCTGGAATCTTCCTGTCCTGCTTTGTCCTCGGGTCTAATCCGGACTTTCTGCCTGTTTTCAGTCCCCGGTCCCCTTTCTCAGTGGGGTTCAGATGGAAAAGCCATGCATGACGCCCCTTCTATGGCAACCACACCTCCACAGGAAGGCAACGCCGACTTTTCGGATGGGCAGAGAAGGCCTTTGAGAAGCTGGCAGCAGAAGTAAATCCTTCTCTAAGGAACAAGGAGAATTAGCAGGGAGCAGTGGACTAGGGATTTAACCCTACCCCTCTCCTTTGAAAGGCACAGTCAGTCCCACTCCTGCGGCTAGCCACAATCAAACAGAGGAGGAGTGGGGAGGTGGCAGCGGAGAACACAAACTCCCTGAATGACACAAGCAGTGGATTGTGGAGGAGCCTAATCCCACTTTAATACCTTTCCAAGTTCAGCTGCTAAAGAATGCTCTTTAAAACAACACCACTGTGTGAGCAGTGAAGGTTGACCAGAGGGAGGCACGCCATTCAACCTCCCTAACATTACCTGATTAGTGGTTTGAGGAACAGGCCGCTGCCAACAGGAGACAGAGAGGGAGATGTAAATGATTATTTTATATATAGAGAGAAAAACATATCAACAGGCGGAAACTGCACCAAGAAAGAGACACCGCTCCCTGCACTGATCTACAGGGATATTAAAGATATCAAAGAAGATGTAGCTGCGACTGAAAATCAGACCTGAACTGATTTAAGTGATCAATTACCACTTTGTCCCTCTAGCTGATCCCAGTGACCAATCACATTAAAGCTTGTATCCACCTAAAATCCACTTTCTGGACGTTGAGCTGCTTTCGGTAACTTGACTCCCAGTGTTGCAGAGGTGAACCAGCATCAGTATAAAAAGACACCACAAAGGGGACCACCAGCGCGACAGTCGCGTCCCGGCTCTCGCCTTTCCTCCTCCCACACCTGAGCGCACAGATCAAGTGATGAGACCCTCCCGTGTGGATCAATGGCTGCATCTCAAGCCAAGAGAACTGTCAATATTTACCCAGGCCTCCCCGGGACGGGACTCATAAATGAAAAGAAGAGGCCATCTCAGCACATACCTCACTCCCGGAGGAATCATTACATCCCTCTTTTTAATCCTGTGTCCACATACCTGTAATCCCTTGTCTGTTCTTTTTTTTTTTTCTAAGGATGTCGCTCTCTCTCCGTGACAGATTATCACACTGCTGAGGCTTGTAAGGCTTGCAAGAAAATGCACAAAATGCAGCATCAACAACAGCAGATAGGACCCAACCCCCCAACCCCTCCACACACACACAAAAAGAACAATTATAAAGTGGGCAAAGGCCAGAAACAAGTGAACACTTAAAGTGAGTAAAGTGCAGCTGAGAAACGTCGGCCTCTGTGTCGTTCATCTTCTATCCTTTCTGTTTTTGCAAGCGCTTTGGAGAACTATCCACGCTCCCTTTGAGCAGATTATGGGCAACTTAAAGTGTGACAACATCTTAAGCTCTCACCACATGTTGCCAGTGATTGCCCTTCTACAGACATTACATTTAATGCTTCTGCTGCAGTGATAAGCATCAGGAGGACTGGATGGGATAAAAGGAAACCAGAAGAATAAGAGAGAAGGTTGGAGGGGGGCAGAGGGGATGAGTATGGAGCTGCTTATGCTGCTTGATAATCACGCTACATTTAGCAACACGTGCAATAGTCTCACCTAACTCCCCTTTTGCTATTGAACAACACTCTCAGAGACAGCAGAAGAATTTAGGAAAGAACAGCCAGAGCTATTATGTCACCACAGCCCTTCAAAGACAGAGGGGATGAGGATTATCCCGGCAGCAGCTGTAAGCTATTACTTTGAAGATGGGCTCTCGTGTTTGGGCAGGAAACCTGTGGCCATGCCAATCATGCAGAGGTGAGAGATGAGGCCTGTGAGCCAGGTCAGGAAAGGGCCCTCCGGACGGGATGGAGAAAATGACTTACTGGCTAAAGCTCAAGTCAGTCATTTCACAGACTGCCTGACACAGCTGATGAGCATGTTTCCAGGACTTTTTACTTTCAAGGCAGACTAGTTCACTTAGATTTTTTGGTGGTTATGCTCATTCACATTCTTGCTAATAAGTCTTTTTTTTTCTTCTTTTTTTTTTTACTTTAAAGCGAAGTATGTGAGTAGAACCAGTGTCCAGGCAGACTACATTAGCAGAAATACTACAGCACAAACCAGGATAAAACCAGAGAATATATAAAAGATAGCAGTAGCCTTTGTGACCTCTCCCAGCGAAACATGATATTCGTTGTCTTTTGATCTAATGGGGCTCATAATATAAAAAACAAACGTCGTGATGTATTCAAACACAGCTGCAACTAGCGATTGAGGTGATAAAATCATTGAGGAAGTCTTTCCTTAGGTCATAAATCAAGTGATAAGTAGAGTCCTTTTCTCACTCACTTCCACAGAATCAGACTTCTATTTAAAAACAGTGGAGTTGCCCCCTGCTGGCAATAAGAAAGAATGCAAGTTTGTTGCAAGTTGCCGCTCCACTGGCTTTTCCATCACAGTGAATGAAATGGATATGGAAAAAGTTACTAGCAATAACATTTTACACTGACCAAGGTTTGTAGGTCAGACTCTGATTTCTGTTTAAATGCAGGAGAAGTCAGTTACCTGTGGAAATGGTTAGCTTGGTTCAACCAAATTTAAAATCCACCAAACATGAGTCAAAAGGACAGAGCTTATCTGTTTTTGATGCGCTAATGCTACAGTAACATGCTGTAGCCCTGTTTTATCTAATATTTATTTTCTCGCGGATCTCAAAGAATTATCTTGACAAACAGCTAGTGTATCAAACGAAAAGCTTGTTTCTCCTTCACGTTTTCAGATTATATTCTGTCCTGTTTGCTGTCTGAAAAGCACCAAACTAATCCGTCACAGCAGAGACTTTCCAAACTGTTGAACAGCCACTATTTTAGTTTTTTTTTTCACAAGACACGCCTTAATAAGGGATAATTGGTTTTGTAGCAACTGTATCAAGAGCTTTGGCCATAGAAGAAAACATTTGATCCCCAGATGTTTAGCTACATGTGAAAGGGAGGACGGCAAACCTTTTCAACTTCGTCTCAGCATTGTGAAAATTACTTTGCTATGTACATTTACGCTGACCTCTGCACGTGGCAGACACACAAGCCTAAAAATAATCTGAATTTGGCTGATACGAGTGTTTGATTGCTTGCAGAGGGGCCTAATGATAAAAGCAGATTCGAATAAGGGGGAGCCTGTACATTAACGCACCATATTTTTGTGTGTAAAGCAGATAAAGTGTCATTGATTCTTTCACCATGAAAGGAGCCTGAAACAAACTTTCGGCCTGCGTGAGCAGTAAAGTGTTAAAAAGTAGTAGCGATGATGCCGTCTGCATAAACAACCTCTGTGGCTGACCTTGTTTCATAGTATCAGCATTTCTCTTTGGAGCATAGATTCATGGAGAGTAATGAAGCCAAATAAAAAGTGCCATGCTTCTGCTCCCAAAGGCCAGCTCCAGTCAGCTCTAAAAGCTGCTTAATCACCATCCCGTGCTTACTACATTAGCATAATAATGGCCTTTAAATTGAGGCTCTTTGTTTTTTAATTAAACTCCCAGCAGGTAAAAGTAAAACACATTAACGGGAAATGTGTACACCACTAATGGCCCAAAGGTGCCTTCTTCATCACGTAGCTCTGGCCACAGGGTTCTGCTTGTTTCCTGCACCGAAGCGCAGCACCGTCAGCCTGCGAGCTCACAGGGGAGGAATGAGACAAGCTGATTGCACTTGGCATAGCAAAGATAATAGCAGGAAGAGGTGTTCGATGTGTTCGAGTATGCATATATGCACCTGCCCTGCATCTCAGAGGGAGCGTGCGCGATAATAGCTGCTGAACAGAGCTACACTAAATCTGTAAAAAAAAAAAGGCGGATCTTACAGTGAATGTGGAGTCAAATGTTTCCAGGATCATCTATCCCACATGTCCACTATTGTGAAAATAAATACGGCCACTTTATTTCTATGGCAGCATGAGCTCCTATGTGCTGGAATGTACGGCTCCTCAGACGAGTCTCCCCGCACCCCCCCATGACTAGACGGACATCCCAGGCATATCTGTGTGTGAGGCTATACTGCACAGCTGCAAAAAGAAATCCTAACCCTTAAGTCATTATTCAAATGATCTCATTCCATGCGCCGTGCTCTTCACAGATTACGCAAATCCCGAAATACAGTTAAGAGAGAACGTGTTGTTCGAACAGACTGCCTCTAAACATGCAGACCACATCTCAGTTTTCCTCGACTATGCTCTCGTTGAAAACGAGCGTTTCTGCTGTGTGGTATCAAGCTATATGGCATACGACAGAGTCAGTGCCATGCCGTGTTCAAGCTCTGTCTTGCAGCATCAGTTTACCCAGTGCCTCTCTCCTTTACACCGATCTGCTAATGAGTCACTAGGAAAACAGCGTGGAAATAATCCTCCGCTGCCACACAGGTAGAACAAAGCTCATGGAGTGAAAAGGACAGTGTATTGGGCAGCAGAGGAGGCTAAGTACACATCTAAATACAAGAGTAAGCAGGCGAGCACACACGATGCTGTTTGGACAGCTGGTCTTCCTGAGTATGTAAAATGAGTGCAACATCGCATTTAAGTACGGTTTTTAGAGCTCAGAGCAAACAATATGGTCACACGCCCCCGAGTGACAGTGTCAGTGAAGAAATTATGACACTGGAGATTTGGAGATTTATTCTTTTACTTATTCTTTAAAAACATTTTTTTTTTAAAAGACAGTAATTTAAAAGGCGGTTTATTCCGCCTCCTGTAAGAAGCCATCACTGATAGATTTGACAGCTTTACGACACAGACACGAGAAGCAAGTCTGGACTGCTCCTGCTGAGACACCCGTAAAAATCACTCGCACCCTTTTTGTATATGTTTTAATAGCGCTGTTTGTCCGTCCTCCTTCCAGGCTGATCTGCGTGAGGTGAAGGGGACTATAGTGCTTATGCAGGACTGCGATCGACTGCTGCTTCTGAGGGAGCGAGCAGAACGGCGAGAGCGATGGCTAGTGAGTGTAATGGCTATCAGATGTTATATGACTACAGTTTAGCTTTTTTTTTCTTCGTAAGCAACAGTCAATTTGAAAAAGTTGCAGCAGCGAAAACAATTTGCATCTCACGTCCAGTAAAATAACACAGATTAGATTAAATCATGATGTGCATAATTACAAGAGGTTTGAAACACGGTCTAAGACACTTTACTTTCTTCATTATAAGAAAATAAATGGACTCGGCTTTCAGATTCAGCGCTGGAATGGTTAAAAAACAACATTTGGATTGGAGGGCTTTATAATTACTATTGACCCAGAGGTTCTGGGTCTAAGAAATAAAACAAACAGTAATATGAGGTGTTCAAAAGCACAAGTCTGCAAATATGCAAAGACAGGGTCTGGTGGAGAGCATCGCGCTTCGGCTTCTTTTCTCCGGCTCCTAATCTGTGGGCCTACACAATATTAAGACGGCTTTGGAGCCACTTGTGACCCAGCTGTGCACTAATGAAAAATTCCACAGCTCTGTGCGGAGGCCAGTGGAGCTTGACCCCTTTCCACCCTAAACCAAGCAATGTCCATCTTGAGGAGTTTACTAGGGCTCAAAGATACTAGATTAAAAGGTAGAAAAAGGAGAAAGAGAGACAATCTGGGAAAGTCTAGAAAAAAAAGCCCTTATGTGCTTCCCATCCTTTTCTTCCTCCAGTCTTTAGTATATTGGTGTGGAGTAAAGTGTTTGCCCAGGTTTTAATGGACAGAGATGATCTGGAGATCATTGTGACTGAGGATGGTTGCATAAGGGGGTCTCTGTTTACTTATCAGAGATTCGGCCTAAGCCCAAAATTACTTTGGAGCGAGTGAATGTGAGGCAACCGGGAATTAGACGTCGTTCACAAGATCCGGATCCATGTGTTTGTGATCCCTCTGCCCTTGATTCTCTGTGTCTGCGTCTCAACCGAGACAAAAGTCAGCACCATAGAAACAGATGTCTAAAGAACACCAAACATGAATGAGTCTGCTGACTGCACAAGCGTATACAGTGATAGCAAAGATGTTAACTACTTAGAAGGGTCAATAAGCAGTGAGAGTTTTTATAAGGATGTATACATTTTAGGCTTGTCTATCTTTCATTATCTTTTCTGTTTTTTTCCTCCTCCTTTGCATTTATTTATCTGAACTTAAAGATAATTTAAAGAACGCCCACTCATCTGCTTTACGTGCTATCATGTGGCCTCACAGATACACAGACATGCAGATAAGATCTAGGAAAAAAGCCAAGAAATGCAAGGGGGGGGGGGAGAGAGACACAGACAAAAAACACACAATGAAAGGAAGATGGATGAAAATATGGCTCACATAATTTCATAAGAGTGTTTTTTAAAGAGCTAGTTGGGGATTTTAATTACTGTATAACATTGTTCACTGATATCAGAAGACAGTGGCGGCTGAACGATCGCAGCAGGATAGATCAGCAGAGCAGGATCAATAGCAAGCACTTTACCGGTCAACTCAAATTCTCATCAGAACGAATGATAATAATCCTCCTCTCCAGGGGACTCCGAATCATTGATACTCTCAAATTGTCACATACTTTAAAAGATGAGCGCGGTATTCCTTGAGGGAATGGACTGCAGAGCTAAACGTGCAGTGGGATTGAGGTGGCGCAGGGGTGAGAGGAGATAAAAAAGAAAAGAAAGGAAAAAAAAGCAAATGAAAAATAAACATTGTTATTGAAAGACAGGATGCTCTAAGACCCGGGGGCTGCGGATTAGCATTCAGATTAGCATTCAAATAATATATTTGAATTTCTGATCAGCAATCCTCTTCAAAGAGCTAAATCCCAAGATTAGCAGGTGTTATGCTAAAAAGCTGTGTTTTTTTTTTTCCTTTTTTTTTTGTGTCGGGAACGTAGCTACACTAGCCAAACAAATATGTCTTTGAGTGTGAAGAGCTGGCATGGATATGGTTGTAACCATGGCGACTGACTGGTAGTTAGGAGCCCTGGAGAAAGCTGCAGTGTTGGAATGTGTCAAACAGACAGAGGGGCGCACACACACCGCAGAGCAAACCAAAAACCTGCTGTTTCACTAAAGACCATCGGCTACATTATTGAGACCACCTACAAATTCCCAGGAGATTCAGGTCGAGAGCGAAAGAAAGGTCATTTTGCATCATCATATAAATATATTTAGATATATTTTTAAAATATATTCTTTTCCAATTGGTTTGATTTAAGGATGCCTTGGTCCAGCCAAGGGAGTCAGATGTGAAAAATGATGAATTCATGCTTGTCTGGTTTCCACAGAAAGATGAACTGAAACAAAATCTGCTATCCTTTTTCCCTAACACGTGTCCCTTTATATCACAGTATATAAAGCAGTGTAATGTTACCACAGTTTATGTTATATTTCAAGAGCTACACTATCAGCAGCAATGCAGTTAATAATATTTTCTAAATCTCTGTGGACTTTACATTTGTATAGGCTGAAAGTAGATTGAAATGCCCACTGCACGACTCCCGCGAAAAGACTTTATTTGCTCTGCATAAGGCTACACATATCCACATAACACACGTGACATATTTCACCTCATGTTCATCAGTCAAGTAGGTGAGATGTGTGTTAAAATATGTAAAAAAAAAAAATAGATAAATGAAACCAAATTCCTCACTGTATGCAAGATGCAAATGTGTGATGTTTTATGACATTACATGCGAAATGTGCACTTAAAATTAAAATAATGTATCCAGAAAAGTGTCAAAGGACAAAATGTAACTAAATTCATTTGAGCTACAGTTAAAAACAAACCTTTAAAGACATGTTTTATGAATACAAAAACATATCAGGACACTGTATAATACATCACAAAGCCTTTATTTTACCGACTACAGTAAAATAACAAACGAGCTGCATATGTAACCGCAGTCACAGAACTTTTTCAGTGTACTATCATAAGTAACTGTCCATGCCGATATGAGAGATTTTGTTAATTTTAGTCATTCTAAGGGTCTAAGTTCCTCTACCAGCCATATAATTAGCCAGTTTACAGCAAACATATTGAAGCAGCTACTTTGAGAATCAGTATGTATACCTGCGTGCAATCCTGCAGTATTAGTCCCTAGGCTATTTTCTTTTCTTTCTTTTTTAGCTCTTCCACACAAGATACAAATAACTCTAGAAGAACAATATAGGAATTGTCTGTACAGGCTGCAACATGCGATGTGTACGTGGGTGTTTGTGTATTTAATCTTGAAAGGGAAATTCTCTCTCCATTGTAGCAGCTAATGTTACTGCGAAACTATTTTGTTCATGACTTAAAGTACTCAAGCATGCATTTTGCCCTGGGAGGTCTGGCAGAGGAGTTGTCTGATGCCCTCACTGCTTCTTTCTGTCTACTTTCCACTGTTTTTTTCCCACACACCCACCCACCCACACACGCACAACAAACATTTCTCTGTCATGTGGTTGGTGGAGTGTAAAATCTCATCTCTCCAGCTGGAAGAGAACCGGTTCTACAAAATTTCCTTTTCTTCACGTGGAGCCTCTAAGGCATGGAACGGAATGGCAAAGCATGGCACGGCACATCTGGTCCTCTCCCTGAACCGACCGGCAGTGTATCTGCATGGCCCCGCGGCGCTTACCTCGAGTCAACTCAGTGGCCTTACCACAGCCTCTTAGTGACTGCATTATGACCCCTAATAGAGCACTGACATGGTTTATTTTCCCTTTGCTTTGGCTCTGGACTCGGCAAATTGACAATGCATTGTGCCGTAGAGCACAGAGCTACAGATGCCTCGACTCGGATGATTCATACATATAAGGCCCGCTTAAACAGCTTGATATGAATTCTCAAGAGAGTATGATGCGCAGCAGCTGTAGTTATGCATATTTGACTGCGAACAAGGCCAATCTCACCGGTGCCCCAGCCACTCATTGTACACCCAATTCGGCTGATATGGATCCTTATTTGTCTTCAGAAGTGATGACAATGTCTCCCGCGACAGTGACACCCGTGGTCAGCCCTCTCAGCATGGAAAAAGGTTTGCATTCACCAACCAATTTTACACTCTCTTTGGGTCCAGGAGTGTCTTTGTGTGCTGGGGAGCAGCCCATTCTCCGTGGCTGCCTGAAAAAAGCAGCTGTTTCTATAACGCTGTGGCAGCACTTTATGTTGCAGAATGATAAATGAAGGGGACGAGGCAGAGCTGAGGTGCAGCTGAAGCATGCAGAAACAATGGCGGAGGAAGACCCGTGCGCTACATGGATATGCTCTGTGCGCCTTTCTCTTTCAGTCTCAACTTCACTCTTGCTTACCCACACACACGCATTCACTCTCTCTCTCTGTAGGTTAGACTCTCGAGCTCAGCCATAGCCAGAGGTTATGAGAGCGTGTTGAAGCAAGGGGGGAGGCTGGGGGGTGGGCTAACAGAACTGACACGTCCCACCAGTCTCCGTACAGACCCAGGGGAGTGGGAGGTCGCGGTCGCTGTCCCACCGGGACCTGTCGCTCCTCTGTCCTCGGGGCAGTCATCTTCCTTTCCGCCACCGACCTAATGACAGAGCCCCGAGGCCTCATCACTCCACCTTCACCCTCCCCTTCCTCCTGCATCCCTCCCTCCACATCTCCTCCCAGCTCCACGCTTCTCTCAGTTCTCCCTGTTGTCCTACCCAGGTGCCTGTCAGAGGGTGCCTGCTCTGCGACTGGTGTAGCTGTCCACATAAAGGAGATCCACCCCTGCTTCCCCCCCGCCACCCACCCTACCCCTTCTTCTCCCCATGGCCCCAGGCTCAGCCTTTCATTTTGAAGTGGCGCGGGCCAGCTCTGCACCAGCCTGGGTCCTCGGCCTGCAGCCTGCACCATTGTTTGGCCTCAGAGAAAGACTATTATTTCAACTCAATTTACTGTGAGTAAACACTGAGTGATAAGGCCCCCTGTCCTATCCTTCACACACACACACACACTTTTTCTGATCCCTCCCTCCCTGACCGTGGGCTGTAATATACGCTGCCAACAAATCACTGCTCTCAGCCCGTTGCTATCACCAGCTTTAGAATGGAGCTTACTAATTCACTTTCCAACACAGATCAGAGGACAGGCCTCATGTGTTTCAGAATATGGCTCCACCACTGAGTGGCATTTAAAAGGACTTGTGGCCCTATGGTGGACTGTTATAAATTTTAAGTAACAGCATTCTCACATCCTTAAGATACCATTCACATGCTAAACCTGAGCTAATCTGGTGTGAATATGCAAAGACATCAGCCGGGAAACAGCGCCGCGACAGTTTATTAAAAGAGAGCGTTTTAATCATTTTTCCACATCGGCGTTATGAAAGACGGCCCGTATGATGTATGGCTCATCGGAATAATCGTGATGGTGGCTTTTTGTGTTTTCTAGACAATGGATGCGGAGCGACTCGCAGCTGCAGGAGTGAGGCGCTGTGGCCAAGTTAACAATATTAGACTCTGCATGCAACTGAAGCAGCAGACTCGACTAAAGGTAAAATTCTTCACAGATAAATGTGAGGCTGGACTGATTTTTTTTTTCTGGTGGTGGAGCCTCTTTTGCTTTAAACCTAAAAAAAAAAAAAAACACCTCACAAAGAGCCCTGTTCTGTTTTTCATTGTTTCACCACAGAAAAGCCCTCAGTCCCTCTTCTGAGTGAGGAACTGTACTATGTCTTAATTATACGGAATTATCAGCCAGCTTTAAATAGCAGTCGTTTGCACTGTCTTCGCCTTATGTGGCTAATACAATTATTGGGAGCCTACTTTATCTTAGGCAGAAAGAGGCTGACACAGTAGCACAAACTAATGCGATAAAAGCTTAGCATATCACGGCTTGATTCGAGGATTTTAAAGGTAAGTGTTTATGACAAGGTAATAATGCCTCATGCAAAAGGCTGGCCTGTAAATTGGTTAGTTAGGGCATGATGGATGAGGGGGAGCCTAACCTTATTTCCAATAGAGCCTCTTGATTTCTAGAGCTGAGGATAATGAATTTGATTTAATTACACCATCCCCTCATCTAATTAAGAGTGGGAGAAATCTGACCCTGCGTGTAGTCTTAAAAACAGACACTACTTTGAACCATATGGACGTATCCAAACAAAGGTTGTAATTGAACAATTTTGAGCTAAAAGAATGCTTCTATAAAGAGGCATCACATTAGTCATGACTCCTATTTATCCATCCCGCTTTGCATGAAATAAGAAAACTTAATGAATGAATTGAAAAAAAAAAAATATCGCATGAAATAAAAACAAACTACCAGCCCATTAAGAACTGAGATGAGAAGATAGGACTGGGGATCAGGCAACAGCTATAAATGCCCAATTAAAGTAGTGATTCATCATCAGATTATTAATGAAGCTTGTGAGGGTCCTCTGCAGTATTGGTAATGGGCTGGTTGGCCTATCGCTCCCTAAACCCTTTGGGTAGACTTGCTCCTTACACTGCCAAGGTAATCTCTTTAAAGGCCAAGGAGATCCAGCCCACCATTCCCCCAAAGGCACCCTTGTGACGCTCCCACCGCCTTCTATACTCTCACGCTTCACCTCACAAGCTTGACAACTCTCATTATGGCTCCAACTTTTCTAGGCTTCACCTCGGAGAAACAAACTCTCTCAACTTGATCATTCTGACAGTCCCGGTTGTTGTATTTGTCATCCTCCGACTAACTGGAAGTGCTCACAAGAGCCGGGGATCTGAGGAGAAATGATGTAGAGCCTGCCTCACTCAGAGCCGGATTTCCAGAGTCAGCTCTGATTTTCTTGAGGCTCTCATGATGACGATAGGTGTGGGCAACTAAAATATCCTAAATCAGCCATTATTAGCGCCTACAGTATGCTGGAAAACCTTATAGTACTTATCACTGGCAATCTATCACCTAGTGCTCACTTGTAGGCTGAAGAACCAGCTCACAGTATAGAACACCATAGATATTTAGGTAGCCACCACCACAGATCCAATTACCTGTAACACACACTTCAGTTTATCTCACTCCCAGTCATTATCTAAATTGCCAACATATTATTAGGGTACCTGCTTGAGAAGTGTGTGTGTTTCCTTTTTGTCTCCTAATAGAGCCCAAAGGGAGTGTTGTTTTGCACATAACCCTCTGCAGGCTGTAAAAGAATGGGTTTTTCTAACCGCTGTCCAAAACAAAAGGCACGCAGGAAGCACTTCACCATTATACACCAGCCACAAACCTATCTGTCGTGACATGATGAGTAGTAGAATCAGGAGATTAATTACGTGATTGTAGAAAAAAGAAGCAAAGCTCTCAGTCAGAGAGGTCCCTCATTACGTTACCTCGTCCTCCACAGGAACCCAATTGACTTTAGAGGCAGGCAGCTCCTCCACAGAGGATCTACACTGATTGAGAACTGTGGCAACTATCAACAGTTGATATCTGCATGGCCTCAGAAGCTGTGTCGAGCCAATCAAATTGCAGAGGTGAGGCGAATCATTGGAACAAAATTTGTTAGCTATACAACATTGAGGGTTTTGGGGCCTAAGTGAACTCAGAACAAGCAAATACATCAAAAACCATGGAGCAATTTCATTGCGTGTATATTGATATATATCAGCATGTGTGTGGGGAAGTGTATCACTTTTGACTGCCAACATTCCTCTCATGATCGCCGATATTAATAAAATAGTACTCTCAGAGCAGAGAACCTTCAACTGCAATAATAGAGTGGGCGGTTTCGCCGTTCTATTTCCAGTTGGTGGAAACACCCTCCTTTCTGTGCTGTGTTTTGTTCTCTACGCTGGCACTTATTTAATGAGCAGACCAGCGCCGAGACTGTCACAAGCCCACAAAGGGAGAGCTGAAAGCCAATCGCACTTCACATCATTCAAATCAAGCCCATGCAAGTGAGATGTACTCTTGACACTGGCCGCTCCTCCGAGAGCCATATATGCAATTGCAGAAAAGCTGCGGCTGAAAATGTCTCATCCATAGGGACGCTCACAAGCAATAACACACTATATGAGAGACAGACAGCTAGATTGAATAGAGAGACAGCTAGACAGGCAGAGATCAAGTCCAATCCTGCTCCCGTCATCTGGCTGTGCGTTTCACAGGTCAGGCTTAGTTAATCTAATTCCTGGGCTTTCCCACAAAAAAAAAGAAAGAAAAAAGACCCAAGTGCCACTCAGGAGAAGTGTCAGGGAGAGAAAGAGAGAGAGAAATAAAGAGAAGGGTTGTGAAGTGGCTGTGGAGAGGGCTGTTGGTGGCGGTGGTGGGCTTGAATAATTATGAATCAGGGAGCTTAACCTTCTGGGGAGTTAATTTGAAGAGCACTGGGGATAGGGGAGTGGGACTCTTTATTTCCCTGGGGTGCCCCTAATGCCATTGTGAGGGAATGGAGAGATCAGGACACGCGGCAATATCGTGTCTGTTAGCCACCATATGACGAGCTGACCCCAGGACCGCGCTCACAATCACACCTGCCGTCATCAGGACTAATTTGTTAAACATATCAATAGTGCTCGGCCGGCCTTTTCTCTGCCGCATCGAACCATTGATTCAGCGTCCGCGCTGAGTGACAACACGCTGCCCCTTGATTTCACTCCCTCCTGTCCACAAACAGACACATTAAATCACCTTACTATCTCTTGGCTGTTTGTTTTGCTTTTATTTGATTATTTTTTAAGGGAATGGGGGAAAATAAAAGTCTGAGGATTAAAGCACAAAATTGGCACTCTTTCAGCAGATTCACAACAGCTAAAGTGCACCTACTAAAATGCGCCTGTTTATGTCCATGACCTTTTTTTTAAATTTTGCCTCCACCCTGATGCACAGTAGGCAGGGAGAGACACAAACTAAAGAACAAGGAAAGACAAAGAGGGGATAGAGACACAAACTGAAGGTTAGATAAATCACAGCGTGAAGAAATGATACTTTGCAGCCCTTGGCTCTGTGAGCTGGAATTCTTTTATTTGGAGTGGGGGCCTCTGTCCCAGGCTCTCACTGGGAGAGTCTCCTGTCATGTTTGCAAGCATGGAGGTTGAGAGATTGGCCGACTAGCTAGCTGGCAGAAAGACCCCGTTGTGTGGGTAGCCTATGGCAGCACAGACGCCGACATCTGGATCCTGTTTGCTCGGAGCACACTCAGACAGGCCTGACTCTGCCAAGGGGAATCTAAGCCCTTTGATTTCTACTCCCATGGCCTGCTCTAATTGTCATCCCTCATTATTTAGTCAAAGGTGGAGGATGAATCATAAACTATTACAGAGAAATGACATTTTCTGCTCCGAGAGAAATCCTCCTTAGTCTCGCTCCCTGTCTCATCTGAGCTGATAAGGACAATGAATTCTATACACGGCTGGAGTACAAACATCTCTCATGTGTGCTTGTGTCATTAAGATCTGGCCGAGGGGGTCTGTGTTCCTCTGAAACTACAAGTGATGCAAGCGGGGAAGTGCAAAAGTCACAATAGATTTGATGACAATTCTCAGTTAGAGACTTGGGGGGGGGGGGGGTTGGTAAATTCTTTTTCAAAATAAAAGTCTGTGCAATTGGAGTGATTCCACAAGAACTGTGTCTAAGTTGGTGTATAAAGGTTACACATGTTAAGAGTTTCACCCAAATGATTTTGTCAATCATAGGAAACGCTGGCAGCAATTTATAGCTAGCAGGTAGAGCACATTCATGTTATCTGGAAAAAAAATCACGTAAATATATATAAATGTGACATTTGTAAATAAGTGAGAAAAAAAAATCGGGCAGATTGACGAGAGGGCAAGAGCCGCGCTTGGCCAAAAACAACAGTTTTCTAATCCAATAAAGAAATTTTCAAACACATTTCTTTTTGAGACGTCATTGTCTGAAATGAGATCGAATACTGTATAACAAATATATAATAATCTAATATGCGGTTGCTTTAATCACAGGAACAGCTGAGTCTAGCTAATAATCTGGCCGGTAATGACAGCTATATGTTTCTGTGCACAGCACGGGGCCAAGTGAGAACAAGTTCTGTTGATATAAAATGACTGATAGGGGGAGAGCTACCTTTGATAATTCCCCATGTTTGTTTTGGAAACTCACTGATGTATGACCGTGTCCCACGCTTAAGTGTATTTGACTACAATATGTGCCCTGTTCATTACCTGTGAAGTGGAATGTGTCTTGTGCTTCCGACGACACCAAACGGCGTCTGTTTGTCAGTCAATCAACAGGGACGAAGAACAGTGATAACAGATTGCTAAATTCTAAAGTGAAGCGCTTCTAAGCTCTCCGGTATCAATGTTTTCCTGGGTGAGACCGGGTTTCAGTGCAATGCACAGCTTACTGTACATTTGCAGGAATTCTGAATGAGAGAGATGCATATCAGCCCCCTTCTCGCTTACACTGCTTTGAGTCTTCTTCTTTTTTTTTTTCCTTTAGAGCCCATCATTCACTCACCATTCACTCACGAGCTAGATGAGCAATTTCTCCTACTGAACGTTAAGCCTGCTATCAGATTAAGTAGTCTCTGATTTCAGCGCTAATTGTGCACGTCCACTTAAGAAGCTGACAGGCTGGCGAATGAGGAGGCTTGCAGGCCTCTGCAGCACGACACTCATCCATCACAGCCTAACCGATTGCATCCCTCTGAAGGCTCAACACGGTAACACCATTAGCGCTACTGCTGGGCATCTAACTAGCACATCACTCACACGGCTACATGCTAACAGCATTACAGCTAATGCTGCCCCCTCTAACTAACACATCCGTCATAGGCCTAGAAATCCTACGGCTCTACAGAAAAGCCGCGGAGCCGCACTGTCTCTCGGAGACAATCACCCACATTATTTTGCCTCGGTTAGTTTTGTTGCTCTGTAGCTAATACCCTCATTTGTCTCAGAAGATGCTGAACGCCACCAAAAGTAAGTTGTTTTGATTCTGTTTCCTTCTGCCCACAACAGATCTAGGCACACGGTTGAACGCGCAGGGCTCTGTGAAGGGAGCCATTCAAATCCGATTATGATTTCATATTTCACACAGACAGTACACCACTAGGATGATTTTTAATTAGGACCCGAATCTGTAAAAAGAATGGGGCACGGAGACAATAAAATGAGGAATGCATTCATCCATGGGATGATTCTCTAGCTTTATTTAAGATCTGTGCCAATGTGCTAACAGCATTAATGAAGTTATAAAGAATTATGAGGGGAAATCAAATTTGCCTCGCCACTTGAGCGCCACTAAAATGCCAAACAATAAACTACCAGATTGCAAATTAGATCAGTAAAAATATCAAACACATTGCGGTGCAGGAAAATCCATAATTGCATTTAGTGCCTGGCCTCTCCTGGGGGAAGAGACACTAAAGATCATCAGCAGGCTACACGGGAGCCGCTATTGACAGAGCGGTAAAAATCGACAGGCTAACTAAATAAACACTCCAGGCTCCATTAAATATTCAAAGGCTGAGATTTGACAGTCTAGCGTGCCTGCCTCTACCCGTTGCCTCCACTGGATTCTCTCTGCAGCACATCTTCTCCCTGTCTCCCTTTCCTCCTGCAACCCACCGCCACCCCCCTTCCACTCGCCCCGCTTCTCTCCCCTACCTCCTCTCCACTGTGACTCCTGACAGCAATAAATGATGCGGTGCCTGAGGGCGCTGCTCCAGTGGGAGACCTGGGAGGATAGAGCAGGAGAGCAAAAGAAATAAAGGGGAGACAGCCTATGACCAATGGCCATTAACCAAGAACTGAGACAGGGCCCTATGACATCCACTGACACCCCACCCCCTCGACACGCTCTCATTCTCCCCCGGCAGACTGGCATCCGCGAACACACTGTTGCAAACGTGATACGCCGCTGCCTCTTCTCCCCGTTTTGTTGTTTATGTTCTGGTAACACAAAGACAGCTGAGCCACAAAGCTCTGTTTACACAGAGCGATAGAAAGGTGGTTTCCTCTTTCAATCTGCAAACTTAATCATAATCAAACAGTTTATCCTGTGTGTTTGAAACAAAACGGGCACCTAAAAGGATGTGAAGAAACCCCTCCAATCGCACAGCGTCTAAACTCTTGCAGCCTCCTGACAAGATCATATGCATTCATCTGCTGTGGCGAGCTGAGCGGGGTTATGCAAATGAGAGATGACAGTGTTATTGTGTGCGGAATATCAATGGAGTAATTACTGTTCCATGTCGGGCTATTGGCCCTCCGCTGCCGCGCCTAGCCAGCGCGCTTCATTTCTCAGCCGCCCTCTCAGGGGAGAGATGAGCGCTGTGCTCTGGAGAGCAGAGCTAATAATGGCAGCTCGGATACAGGCAGGGCTTAGACAAGCCCTCGGGTCCTGAGCCGCAGTGTGCTAAACGTTGCAGGGGTCTCGGGAGAGCCCCTCGGCAAAGATGAAATGATTAAAAAACCACCCAGCCTGACTGACAAGCTGACCGACCACCTATAACTCTTTGTGTGGCGAGTCCAACCATTACTACTCGCTTCAATCATAACAGCAGGTGATCACTTCTGGACATCAGCTGGCTACCTGACAATGATTCTTAGCAAAGAGATTTAGAGAAGATGAAGACGGAGAAGAAGAAAAAAGGCAATATTGGCAGATGAGTAAGAGAAAATGATCCAAGTAGTGAAGTGCTGCACACAACAAGTTTCACCACGGATTGAAGGGATTTGTAAAGAAAAAAAAGTGATAGAGATAGGTAAATATAAAATCATCCTCTGAGTACTTTGCTTTGATCATAATCATCTGGCCTGGATTCTCTTTAGTGTCTTGGCAGCTGTCCAATGAGCGAGCTCCTCTGGCATGTAAAGTGTCATCAAATTTAAAGCTCAAATTTGCTGGGGTGTTTAACAAAGCCCTCTCCTCGATGCGTGAAAGCGCCGGCCGACTGTAACATGTCAGCGTTGTCATTTTTTACATGTGAGGGGTCGTCTAATAAATAAAAATCGTGAGAGGCCGCGGGTTCACCTGACGGAGGGAAGGCAACGCTAGATAGAAACTTGGGGGGAGAAAAAAAAAAGAAAACACAAAGGCTGGTAGAGACCCCGGAGCTGTGAATTATCATACCAAGCAGGAGGAATGTTTCTCCCACACACACACACCTCTGCAAAGCTGCAACCTAATCACTTTTTTTCTGAAAAAAGAGAGCGAGCAGAGGAGTGAAACCTACAATTGTGAGAGTGTGATTTGTTCAGAGTTTAGCGAAAATACATTTTTAGACGTGAGTTCCACCCAGGACTGGAAATGTAAATGTTTTTTTTTTTACTTGCTGCACATCTTATTCCAGTGTCCCCTAAATTAAACTCAGTACTGACCAAAACATTAGTCTATTTATAGTCAGGTAAATGCTATCATATCAAACTTACTATGCTTTGTTTCCTGAAGTTAATATTCTTGATTCTTGATTCAGCTTGATTCATAACCTGCTCTTATGAATCAAGCTGTACTGATATTAACAGGAGATATTGCAGGGAGAGGACTGCAGTTTTATTCTCAGTCAAAGGGAGGATCCTAATAAAATATTAACAATAAAAAAAATGATGACTCTGAAGCTTAAACCCCCTTCTC
The DNA here is from genome assembly GCF_041146795.1 of Maylandia zebra. NCBI lineage: Eukaryota > Metazoa > Chordata > Actinopteri > Cichliformes > Cichlidae > Maylandia > Maylandia zebra. Next base: position 13,485,519 of record NC_135178.1, read on the forward strand.
CTTCTTTTCCACATTAATAATAATTATACATTCCCTATAGCTTTATTATTTTAACCTAAACACCACATAAAGTCTCATAATCCCCTCAAAATATAACTGCCTGCACCTCCTAGTGCCTGTGTCATGATCTGGGGGTATGTACATACAAAACAGGGACTGAGTGAAAAAAGAGGTTCATGTGCTGCACTTGCACCTTCGCACCATTCATTTCCAGGTCAGGTGCACCTCTCGCCATGTCCAGACACCTCATACATCTTGCAGGCAAGGACCGGCTTATCTCCATACTTATCTTCCCTGTAATAATTCCCACTTAAAGCTTTAGCCGCAAGCAAATGACTCGGCAGGACCAGAATGGCAGGCCCGAGTGGTACACCACTCCCATTCCTTCGAGAGTCTGACAGGTTTCAGTGAGGCAGAAGCTACCAAAGGGAACACAAATAAAGACGTGTCCGTGGCCACTGCAGCAAGTCCTCGCAACACAGCTAAACTCCAAAACCCAGTTTGAATGTGAGCAAGTAAAAAAAAAAAAAAAAAAAGCATAAAAAGAAAAACACCCTGTCATTTAACTCCCTATAGGTCTAAAAAAAAAGTGATATTTATTTACTTTTACTTTACCCTAAGTATAATCTGGCACTAAAGCGTGCACCGAGGTGGGGGATTCAAGGGGAAGAAATCCAGCTACAACAGTCAACCCAATCAGCCATTCCCCGTCGATGAAAGAAAGAGCCGGAGCCTGCGCTGAGTCACACACAAGGTTCTTGTCTGACGCTAAAATACTCTTCCTCGTAAGACAGGCAGAGGGCTGGTGAGCATTTCCCTCCCAGCATACTCAGAAATTCATAGAGATTGAAAAAGTCAAACACAGTTTTCATCCAATCAGTGTCTCATTTCAATCCCTGGCAAAGAGAAAGAAAATAACCCAAGAGCAATATAAATGGCCAAAAAAGGATCTTATGTATATTTGTGGTGTGAAATCTCAAATGCTTTCCTCTCCTCCACGGTGCAATTGTTCTACAATTTACTCGAGCGGCCTGTTTTTGTTGTGTGTTTTTTTTTCTCAGCAATAAAGAAGAGACTAATAGAAATCTGCCTCTCACTGACATGGTTTCTGCATATCATAAATCTGATTGGATGACTAACCGACTGTTTTGTTTATTATTCTTGTTTCTTCGCTTAATGTTCTTACAGCGAAGCTTTGATCCTGCTAACCTTATGGATCCTCACCATAAACACTTACCTCCTGAAGACGTTTTTATCACGCTGAGGCTCGATGCCAGGCCTCTTCGCGGAAGTACAGCAACAGATAAACTTGACAGTTACCAGCAAGGGCAAAGAGGACAACAGACTCTCTTAGTGAAATGTTTGAAACCTTCTGGTTTCTGCTGATAGCTTTGGATTCTTGTGGACTGTAGATCTGGCGTTAAACGACATCTTGCATGTTTTTGTTCTGTTTTGTTTTTTTAAATCTACCCCACTATGTAAACATGTGACTATCTATACACTTAGCAAAATAACCACAAAACCTCTGGATTGCAAATCACAGCTCCCATGCCCTTCTAGATCAGGGGTGTCAAACATACGGCCTGGGGGCCAAAATTTGCCCATCAAATACTCCAATCTGGCCCACTGGACGGCTTTGAAATATCTGAAGACTTTTCAATTTTAACTGTGTTTTTATACATTTTACAGCTTTTCCTATTGTTAAAAAGCTCCCATTCATACTACAGCAATATCAGTGAGTAATATATAATTAAATAACAGAAGGCTTCTAGGTTTTTTTACTATATACTATAGAACTTTATGACTTTTACTGTGGGTTCACAGTAAAAAAAAAATACTGTCAAAAAAATTCCATTTTATAATTACGGGACAGACAAAACTTTTCTGTAATTTTACACATTTCTTACTTTTTTGTTACATTTTAAACCCAAAGCAGCATTTCTTATCATGCATTAAAATAAATGAAAGACAGTTGTTGAAATTGCACTTCTTCTTTTTGTGTTAGCCCAGGGATTAAATGTGTAATCAAACTTTACACTGATAGTGAAGGGAATTTCACTCGCCCTGCCCACTTAAGATCACAGTGGGTTGTACAATGACTTTGACATCCCTGTTCTAGACCATCAGAACATCCCATTACTCCATTTCCATATCTGACTAGGAAAACCAAATTATATGCCATTTTTGGTAAGATACAGATTTTTTCGTTGTTGAAGCAAGGGTGGGCGTGGGGGGTCATTTTAAACACAAAAGCACACACATTTGAACCCTGCATGTCTGAGCATACATGCAAAAACACAAACCACCCGTGAATACGCAATTGTTGCCAGTGATGTCTCTGTGCGCAGGAGACCACAGGAATTGTTTATCGCTGTAGATCAGAGTAACTAATCAAAAGCAGGCTCTTTCTTCTTGAACCTGTGCGAGGTCGAGATGTTTCCTCATCCCACACTGAGACATGTACGTGCCACGGCATGACCTTCCCCGCTCTTCCTCCCTCACAGTGCCTCGCTGGCTCCCAGCATCAAAGCCAGAGCGACATTAAGACAGCGGCTCTACGTACCTGCTGCAAGTTTATTCATCCCCACCTTTATTCTTAATAATTAGCAGATAATTCATATTTTTCCCCACTTTTCTCTCTCCACCATGAGTTCAAACTATATCGAAGATGCAAACAAATAATTATGGTAAAAAAAAAAAAAGCACAACCAGAGTGAAGGGAAATGTGATTACTCTGCAACGTAAGAGTTTCCATTAGCATTTGCCAAAGTACCATTAAATGTTATGGGCACATCAAGGCCCACAGAGCATGTTGGTCAGCACAGTGGGAGTATGACATCTTACACTGTGCAGGGCCTCATTCTGGACCATGCAGTCAGCTTCAAAAGAATTTAACTGTCAAGACAAACAGTCTGTAGGCTGAAACCACACGGCAAAAAAGCACCACTCACAATGAGATAAATGTTGAACCGGGTTACCCTCGGGGGGGGAAAGCACGGCGCTTGAGGTATCATACTTGGTTGTCGCAACATTTCTTCGATATAAACAACAACAAGCTGATCATAATATCCGAGAGAGGCCAAATGCTGTTAACAGACAGAAACAAGCTGACTGCTACAGAAACAACAACGCAGAGCCAAGTCACTGTGATGGAAGTGATAGAGCTCTGTTGCCCATGAGGGATGTTTCAAAGACACTCGAATGCTTGTCAGTGCAGTTTATTACTTCCTTGAAATATCTGTGAAAGAGAAACCATTGAGCAAAAGAAAACTGTTTAAGAGCTGAGAGTGTAAATCTCTTTTAATGCTCCTGATCCCTGTGTTAGTGCCGCTTCCAGAAACCGCTCACTGCTTCTCCTTCCCTACGGTTCCCTCATTACGCATCGTCTAGGAGAAACGGCTACCTCTTCACTTCACCTTCTCAAATATTGCAAACTATAAGCAGTTTTCTAAGTTATAACTGCAGGGCCCGTGTCTGCCAAGAGTCTGTCGCTTGTGCTTAGTTTTTTCTCCCCTCTTTAGTTCTGTGGCTGTTGGTTAAGGGAAGTCATACCGCAAAGCCAAAGTTGTGACATACAGAGGCATGCTGTTGTAGAATAGATATTTTGATACCGCAAGAAGCTCTTAGAGGAAATTCAGATTCTTCTGGATGACTAACAGTCTGAGTCAACATTCTTCAAGGAATCCTGATTTTGCCAAAGAAGTGAATGTTTTGTTTTTTTTTCCTGCAACTTTTCTTGCAGTATGGATAGATTTTGACATGAGTCCTGAAGCCCTCCATCTCTGCCCCAGGTTAGGTTAGTTCCTGGTGGGATGTTTTTGTGTGGAGAGGCCACCTCTCTTTCTTATCTTCCTGTCATCTCTGTGGGACGGCAGGGCACGACTCCTTCTCTGGCTCCAGAACCACAGGCTTCCCCTGGACACCAAACCACCGCTCCCCGCTAGATGTACTCTTTGAGAGGGTGATTGTTTAGGGTGTGTCAGAACTTATTAATGCCAGAATGTGTGAAAAAAACAGAGCCGGGCGAAACAGAATTTGCAAAATACTTTTTTTATGGGTTGCTTCGCTCATTTTAAGTGCCAGCAGAGCTAGGTTTACCACATAAAGCAGAGCAGACGGGCAGAATTTGGACAATTGCGGGGAAGTATGTGAAGGTTAATTTACTCTGTTCGTGACTGACGGCTTACCTAACACCGTCTTTGTGTTTGTGATTTGGTTAACCTCATCCCGCTGATATTTAAGGCTGGATAATATAAATAACACGAAAGAAAATTCATGCACGATTCTGACTTTTGGCTGGAAGTCAGCGTGCATGTGCATAAACACTGTTTCTACTACAAAAGCAGCAGTTATGACTGGTTTTCTGTTCTACTCACACAGCCTGTTAGATGAACTTCAAGATGAACCTGCCCCATTCTAAATATGTTCGTTTGAATTACCTTTAAACTGGATATGTGGTCATTTCAGCAATTTAATTACTGCTTTTACCAAGTATTTTAACCGTTTTTCCATTTTAGCTCCCTATTACGACTTTGCATCCATTAGCATTAGCTTTCCAACCAATTTTATGGTTACCTTTAGCTAACTTTAAAATGATTTATTCATACCTTTGAGAAATTTGTGCCAGTCATCATCACTGATTCTAGTCATTTGTCCTACAGCAGCCCTTAGATGCAAAACACAACAAAAACACAGATAAAAATAAATAAATAAAAAGAAAAATAAATATCATCAAACTAAAAATCATTGTTTTATTTAAAAATATGTGACTCGGCACAGGAAAAATCTGCCAAAGACAGACTGAGAATCCCAGCTGAGCACAAAAACACCAATGACGCAATCTAGAACAGCTGGAATTTCCAGTATTCCCAGTGTTTGTTGTCTTAACTTTGCTGTCTGGAATATCTGACAAAATTATATACCTGATAATATGTAGTTTAACAAACTGTTTCTGATGCATATACTGTGCCCCACATCTCTGTCTAACAAGGATGCATGCCTGGAGGTGGTTCAACTCGACCAATCCAGGCAGGGAAATTTGCCCCGCCCTCTTCCAATGATACAGGTGAAAGTTAATCAGTTACAAAAGTGCTACAAGTGAATTTGTATCCATTTGCATTATCATCAGACTGCAATGATTCAAACAAATGACATATTTTGATATTTTTAAGCTAAAAAACAACAGAAATGAAATCAGCTTTCTCACATGTTAATCTAGAAATGTTGGCATTTTGGAAAACGCAAGGAAGTAGAAAATAAAAAAGATGAAGCCTTTTGGCATGCCGAAATTTTATTGTTTTTTTTGTTTTTGTTTAGTGAAACAGCCTTGCAATGCAAACATTGTGTAGTTTTGCAAATATCTTTTGTTAGGAAAACAAATTCTTATTCTAAAATGGTATCCTGTGGTCAGTTTTGCACATTGAGGCCACCGTACTTAAGATATGTTTTTTTGTGTTTGTGTTAACATCAAACCTCTATTAAGTATTGATGATTCAGTATGTGGATCTTTTTAATCACTGGATGGACATCACCACCCTACAGCACAATGACATGACAGTATTTTTTTGCCAGGAAAGATGACCCAAGTTGCCCACAGACACAATAATGACGACTAAAATACACGTGAGCACAAGTCTATGTAGTTCCGAGGAGATGGCGAAATTTGAAATGGAGAAAGAGACACAGTGAGAACTACTTATTCCAATGTATAAATTGTGGTGAAGCTAAAACCTATAATAAAATCATGAATGGCTGTGTGTAGATAGACCCTCACATAGACATACTTGTGGGAAACAAGAAAAACATACACAGTGTACTGAGGAGGTGAAACTGCATGCAGCTTGGCGAATGTTAATAAGGATTATGGTTAATGCACTTATAGTATTCGTTCCAATGGCCAAACATGTTTTGCCACTGTCTTTGTGGAGGTTGAAGGTTCTGCCAAGCAACACAAACCTTGATGTTTATGTTGTTAAAAAAAAAAAAGGTTTCTCCGAGTCAAATTTAACTAAAAGAGAGTAAAGAAAGTCTGGAACCCTCAAGAGTATTAGATAGAAATTCCTTCTCTGTCAGACAGAACAAGGCTGTAAGTGCCATAATAATTTTTCTAACATGTAAGCCATAAAGCGATGTTGATGCCAGAGAGTGTGCTGTGACCTCTCTAACCTTGTGCATGCTGCCTGGCTTCTGGTTAGTGTAAGCAGCATCCAGCTGAAAGCTACCAGAGGCCTCAAAGTGTATATGTGATGTTTCCAAGGAGAGATGGACCAATTAATCTGATTATAGTCGCAAATCCTCTGACATGTGTAGGCCCATCTGCGACCATGTGTGCTACAGATGTGTGTCCATGTGTGTGGAAGCATGCACGTACCTGTGTGCGTATGAGATAATGGGATGCAAAGACAGAGTGAAGTTAAGAGTCCACGCACAAAACTCGCAGGACTTACACAAAAATCCAGCGCGAACTTATTTTTTTCTTAAATCAGTCTGACAAAAGGGAAGAAAATGGTTGCATTGAAGTTGCATCTGTATTCGCATGCATGCCGTGGGTGAGCGGTCATTCTTCGGAAGTCGGAGAGAAACGGTTGAAAGTACCTGAAATCAAATCCTGGGTGAAATGGTAAACCATCTGTCAAAGCTTTTCGTGGTCTGTTTAAAAACACAACACCCGAGCACTTAAACAGCCCCTTTTTCATTGGCAGGGCTATGAATATGCCTATTCTGAGGGTGATGCTTTCATTTTCAAGCCTGAGATCCGAGTCAGTCACAGCTCAACGTATGTTTGTGCCACTGACGGCGGCCTGTGCCGAGGGGCGGGAGGAAGTCGAACGAGGAGCTGACAGACAGGGCCTGATACTGCACTTCCACCACAGGCCAATCCCCAGCTAACCCCTGTGCTGACAGCCAGGATGTAGCACTCATCCACAGGCCACAGCCCAGATTCTGGGGCCCAGGAAAAGGAGAGCTTGGAGAGCAGAGAGAGGGCTGCTCGGCTGATGATAGAGAATTGGGGGGGGGGCGTAAGTAGCTGGTGGTTTGGGTGGCATGCACCACTTTTTGCACCTCCAGAGCTGCACGACCAAAAAGGAGAATCCAAAGAGTGGATCGCCTGCCAACAGCATGTCTGGTGATTGGCTGACAGACAGACTCAGGCATGGGATGCGCACGTACAGCTACACACATGCAAGCACTTTCAAACAGGAATACAAAGAAACATCACTAAATGCACTATAGAGCTGGAACCCATCAGATACAATGAGATAAACATTTCACACCACAAACACTCAAAGTGGCATTTTTCTTAAGTCGTAATTTTTCTGGTTTCTTCCCATAATAAAGACTTTGAGTGAAAGCAGCTACGGTTACATGGACATAAAGGAAGGAATTTTAACAGTGTGATGCTACTGATGCTACAAGTCATTTGCAGCATTCATCTACTATTCACAGTCTGTCTTAAGCTAGATGCAATTAGTTACATGACCTCATCAATAATTCTTTTCTGCAGTATTTGTTGTGAGACAGAAACTTAGAATAACTGAAAGACGAGGGGTCAATAAATATTTCAGTCTCGCTTGGTGCTTTGCAGAAGCACGGTGGATTGATGAGTGCTGAAGGCCGAGAGGCCACCAGTGACCCCGGCTGCACACTGCGAGAGGGCTCCAACTCAGACCCGGCGCTGTCTCTCCAGCTGGGATCACAACACAACGATGGAGCTCTGGTTTCAGATCACAAATCTGGCCTGGGGGCTGGGACAGCGCTCCCCCTGTGATGCTGGGCCTGCAGGGCCAGCGTTAAGGCAGACAGAAACCCTGGGGGGGGGTGGTCAGTCAACCCACCTACTCTCAGGAGGAGGCAGCGACAAGCACAGAGGCCAAAGACTGATTGGGGCGGCCTTGGAGCACAGATTTGCTTTTTTAACTGCTGAGTTTGGGTTTGAGCCTCAGCCTACTACAGCTATTTCTGTTCAACGGGGTTTCCAGCGAGCTGCCCCCAGAGGCAAATTCTGCGCATAAATAATGTGCTATGAGGCCAAGAGGTGGAATCAAACAATACCGCGCGCCAGAGGAGGAAAATTTAGATGAATCGAGCAAACAACTCGGCCTTCACCTGCAGCAACGCATTTTTCTTATCGAGGTGGCAATATAGAAATTTCCATTCAGACACAACTAGAAAATCACACGTGCAAAAAAAAAAGACAAAGACAACTATCTTATTTTTTAAAAAAAAATGTTGTATCCCCTTATCCATCTCTTTCATAGACACCGGATCATTTTTCAGCGCTTTGGAGACATGGAAATTCCCAGGAAGATGTATTGTAGCAACTTTCTGGGAAATATTAATATCCAACCAGCAGAGGAAAGGTAAAGGGAGAAGAGAAGGGATCGGGGGTGTACAGCGGGGGGGTGGGGGGTTACAAACGATCAGTATCACGGCACGGTACCTGATCATAAAACGCCTCGTCTATTCAGCCCTTTCCAACCCACTGTGCACTTTTACCTCCCTGTTTGACACGTTTTTTAAGCAGAACACACTGGCTCTCTCCTAAAGGACAGTGGAGATCTTAATGGGTGCTAAGAGCCCAGAATCATCCCCCCCCCCCCCCCCCACACACACACACACACACACACACACACACACACACACACACTCCCTTTTCATAACGGCTGCACTGCAGATTCTCCACATCTGCCTTGCCTTACATCGCTTAACCCTGCTCTTACCAAGCCCCCCCATCATCTCTGCCTCCCTCCCGTGTCTCCACTCCCCCATCAGGATCATCCAAATATTTCCCCTCGCTGCTTTTTGAAGCTTCTATAGGTCACGGGACCTCATGCACAAATCATGCTGGCTTGCCGTGGGGGGGCCAGTCAGAGAGGACGGGAGTGAGTCAGACGCATAGAAATCCAATCTGCACTGTTTTCATACGGAGTTATTTTTCTTGCCAAGACAGCCATCACCAATCAGCGGCCGGTTCTAAACAGCAAGTTTAGGGAGCTCTCGCTCTAGATCCCGGTGCTGGCAGCTGATCGCAACCATATTCCCCAGCCACGCCAAGGGGAAGACACGAGGAGTAAATTCAGAGAGCCCTGACAGCCTGCAGTGGTTTAACATGGGGGTTAGCCCCAAATACATAGCTCTGGGTTTATGTTGATGGATGGATAACCAAATCCATTTCACTGTTTGCAATAAAACATAGATGTTAGTTTTTACACTGTGACACCACACTTGCTATGGGTGCTGAATTACGACGTACTGAGAGAGCAAAAAAAAATTCAGGAAGCCATCAGTTTTTAAAGGTTGTATTTTTGAGATGCAAGGGAGAGAAAAAAAGGAAAAGCAAAGTCAGATACACAAAGATAATAAAGGATTTATCAGCTGTACGGTGTGTGGGCACAGGAGGTTCAATATCTAATGCAGGATTTTCATAACAGACGATATTGGACAGGCCCTAAAACCATGCCGGTAAACAGGACAGACAGGGGAGGATGAGCCAGTGTGGACCTTCCCTCCCACCTGCAGAGCAAAACCAGTTCAGGGTGAGAGAAGATGCTGGGCAGGAATCTGCAAGTGCTGGTTAAAGTAATCACATTGGTCTCACTGCATCTGATCTGCAGTCTAACAGACTTCCAAACAGTTGAATGAGTAAATAAAGTGCCCCAGGGGACTCCTGCTGGAGATGGATTACCACAAGGGTGCACACACAAAAGGAGCCGAAGCCCCACAACCCGATGTGAGCTGCAGACAAAAGCCTTGCACTGGACCTCGACCAGGGAACTGGCAAACTTTATTAATCTCATCCTAGACTGAACCTCCTGCTACTGGAATTTATGCACTTGTAGGCAGGACTCATGCTTGCTGTGAATCTGAGCAGGTACACGCTCCGTGTGTGTATCTGCTCAGATTCACAGAGATAGGTACACACGCAGGTACGTGTCTGTGTGTATCTATCTCTGATTGTGTGCATAGGTAGGAGAAAATCCCGCGTGTGGTTTGTACTGTGCGCAGATGCTGGTGCAAACTTTGAAACATGCTGTCCTGCAGATGCAAAAATGCGTGCCCCTGTGTGTGAGTGTGTGTCTACTCGAGTGCACAGACCACATAAGATGACTCTCATGCTCACTTGGCTGTGTAGCTCGGGTCTTGAGGGGACTAAGGGCCACGGCATTCTGTAGCCCAATCCCACCCCGGCCCCATTCTTCCCTTTTTCTAGGCCTGACACAAATAAAAGGATTAGGAGCCCCCGTTTCCGTCAGGCCCTCCATTCAAAACAAAGCTCCGACCAGCTTAGTGTCACACTTAATGATAAAAGTGCAAATCTCTGTCAGTCACTTTGGGCAGGAATACCGGTATTTGGGGGCTAATCTCATTTGATGAAGATTAAAAGGGTTAAAAAGAAGACAATGAAATGTGTTATGATGCATCTGTGCAAATAAATAAATAAAAATAAATAAATAAATCTACACTGCTGTAATTCAAAGGACCAACATAACATGACGAGGTGCTGAAATGTGTCTTTTACAACGCAGTGTGAATGAGAGGCAGTGGATCTTGCTTAGATTAAAGACAAAAGACAGAAAGGGGCTGAGAGAGAGGAAGCAAGTGCCCATGCACATGCGCCCACACCCTCACAAAAAAAAACAAAAAAACGTGGGGTGTATGTAGACAAACACACTGCTCTGCCCATTCCCATGTAGAGCTAGAATGTGTGACGTGAGTGTGAGAGTAAGCCTTGGGCACACAACAGTCTGAATGCAGCACTTGCCACTATGATGCCAGTCCTCTCTAGTGTATCTGTGAAAAGCCTACGTGTTGGAAAAACATTCCAGAGTGGGATCACATATACACAGTTGGGGCCAGCGGCAATATCACGAGCCAGCAGCAGAGGCCATGTCTCAATTTCTCATGCCCGTTCGACCTGCCAGCCTGAAGGAACAAGTGTGGCCTATTTCCAGGCTATAAAACCAGACAAAAGATGAAAAGATCTGAAATGTAATCAGAAGTGTTGCTAATAATTAGGAACTGTCACCCTCTCAGTGGCACGTGGAAAACGATGCGTCCTTTAAAAATAAGTCATTATAGTAGCTGCAAAAATCCGGCTACTGAAAATGCTTGCTGTCCTGATTTAAACATGTAATCTGGGAAATCAAAATTGAAAACATTTGCTGAGCGTGTGTATTTTTTCGGCTGGCTACTTTAAGGAGGCCATTACAGTATTTCACTGATTTAGCCAAAATCTAATTTGTAAATTGCATTTAATGGTTTGTGGTTGTCGTACTTTTTGTTATGAAGAGTTGTCACGTTGTGAAAATAAACCTGAAGGCCCGAGGACTTGGAACCGGTAATGAAAATCCCTGCATCGCCGAGTCGAGGGCTTTCTCTCGACCGTCGCTGATTAGCATTCCCGACTGACTGACATGTCCCACTGGCTGCCTAACTGCTGGCTTTAGGAGATGAGGTTAAATTGTGGCTACCAACAAATTGCACGCCTGAGTTCCTCTGCACCCCTCTGCTATCATCCAGTGTAATGTGAGCACACCAGGCAGATCCCTCTGCAGATCCTTCTCCTCCCCTGCACAACAGCCCCCCCACACAAAGCCACAGAGACCTCTTTCCACATCCCTTGCCACCAGTCTGGCCTCTAAAGTGGTGATGGGCATTACCGTGGCTGAGCCTCTGTGGCTTCCCATAGCGTCCTGCAAAGTGCTTTGTGCTCCAACTGTTGCTACACACACACACACTCATACACACACACTACTCATCCCCTGCACCCAGGGAGGACTAAAACACTGGGGGGAAATGCCTTTAGAAACAGGAAGATCAATGACATCACTCGATTTGATAACAAAATACTTGAACTTGATATTTACTGATAATGTCAGAAAGCCACTGGCAGACAAAGCCAGTGAACTCTTTATGGATGTAACTTAAAAACGTACAACACCTTTGTTTTTTAACATGTAGAGCTCACGGAAAAATTAAATATCACACTTTATGGGAACTAGAAAGGACAACAAAAGAAGAAGAAAAAACCCACAGATGCTGGTAGTGATGCAAATAAACACACTTTAACAGGTCTTTTTAATGGTCTAAATGTGTTTCGGGGGCGGGGTGGGGTGCACAGTTAGTAAACCATGAGATGACAGATGATGCATCCTAGTATGCTGCTGGGACAGGCCGAGCCATGTTGACATAAAACCCAATACTTCCTTGCAGAGGAACGGGCCAGCTTCAGCTAGCTCCTTGCCGAGCACTAAAAAATCCCAGCAAGCTGAAGCAATATTATCCAGTTTTGTGTTTCTAACATTAGAATTGTCTCTCCGTAGAGGTCCTCTCTTATTTACCCAAGAGCAGCAGCTAAAGACACATTTTTATCCTTTTTAGGCAGAATTAAGGAATAGAAAGTTAAGGAAGCCTTCCACACACAAAAAACAGTAATACACACTCGCATCTGCCTGCAGAGCTGCCTGTGAAGCACTTTAAAATACACAAGGACAGTCTTTAACTGCAAAACTACCCAGCTGCGCTGGCAGCACAAAAAATTATTTTTATTTCTTTATTTTTTAAATGTTTGCTATCCATATAGTGAGTGTTCACAAGTGCCAGGCCACACGGGAGTGTCCTTGTGAGTGTAAAACACACACACGCACACAAAATGGGTGAGCTAACACAGAAACCCAGCCGTCAGCATCTATCCGGCACACACACACACTGCTGCCGCTGCTGCGTCCCAAGCACGGCTAATTAAAAAACAACAATTTCACAGGAGGGCGCTCCAAACTGTTCTAAAAAGCACCTCTCAGCACACCGGGGGATCGTCCTGGAATACATGGGAGGTAAGACCAGTTTTGGGAGCTCTTCTTTTATGGCTTCATCACCGCTGTGTTTTTCTACTGCTCATACTACCGTGACCTGAATTAAATTTAGCCTCCAGCACGTGAGGTAAAAGATTTAAAAAAAAGAAATCTGCAGGCTGATGTATTTGGATGGCTTACAAATGGAACATTTTAAAATAACATGTTGCTAGACAATAAAAGTTTATAGAGCATGAGGAAAAAAAAATCCACTATGAAATGAGAGGTTTTTTATGCATCAGCGGCACCCAAAAGTAGGCGGCGTGGTGTATAATATAGTTAGTTAATGTTATGTTTTGTAGATGGAGCCTATGGCAGTTTCTAACAAGACAGTCCATTACAGGGGTGTTGTCCAACACTTGGGTTCAAATGATAAGCCTTATTACACGGCTGCTTTCAAAGCATCTGCTCGGCTAGAAGAAAAGCCCCCCCCCCCTTGGGGAAAAGATCTCTCTCTTTCTAATGATGTATAATTGACCTCCGAACACCAGGGCACAACAAACTCGGTCGGATTGGCCCGATTCCACACTACCTTTCACATACCGCGTGTCTCGTTTGAGCTTGTTGCTCCTCCACGACTACACCTCTCGTCCAACTGACAGCTCTTTGCCCTCAAAATATTCTTACCGTAAATACATTACATTTGATTTTTCATTTTACCTCACATGGCGACAGCCTCTTTAGGACTCTTAATACCATCAAAAATATTCCTCATTCAAAAGAAATAACAAAACAGATAATGGCGAGCACAGGTCAGTTACACACACTCGTGCATACACTCTCAAAGCCAACATATGGGAAAAAGACTAATAAAATCCAATCTTGTTACTATATAATTGCACTATATGGAGCAGGTTGTGTTGAACTGGGTTGGTGGGAGTTTTAATAATACAGTACACAATTGTTTTCCCCTGTCTGCACTTAAACCTGTTCCAAAGGTGTGAAAAAAGACTGCTTGCCAATTCCTTGATTTATTATAGCTAGTGAGAGCTGATTACGGGGCATGAATCAGTTGCTGTAGGAATGTTATTAGGCACGTAGACCTCTGTATGGCTAGGAGCTCTCTTCGCAGCCCAAAGCAGTTTGTGGGCTGAGAAATGCATCTTAAATGGATGTCATAAAAGTCAAAAAGGTGCCAATTACATCTTTAAGTATCCCATCAATGCAAATGGAATAAACAACGTTAAAAAAAGAAAAAGAAAAAAAAGGCAGGGACTATACTTGTGTCGGTGTCGGTGTCAAAGACCAAAACCAAACCTGGGAGGAGTTAAAACAAACAAACAAACAAACAAAAAAGGAGGTGGGAGAAGAATAAAAGACGTGATGAATAATAGCGTGTGAGAGCAGGACGGCACCCAGCAGGTTGTTGCGTTTGGCTGCAGTGATCAGCTTTGCCACACAAGCTCACCAGGCAGAGAGGGAAAAAGAGGGAAATGGTCAGCTATATTCCAAATATGGTTCCTCAAGAGCATATCAGAAACTAAACGACACTATCAGGCAGGCAGACAGAGCCTGCCAGTCTTGGCACGTCTGTCTTTATCTCTTCTTTTTACACACACCGAATTCATTTCAGAAATTCTCCAAATGGACAACGCTGAAGCAGGCATGAGAAAGAGATCCCTTCTCCCTCTCTCTCTCCCTCTCGCTCCCTGCCGGACTGTCTCAACTTCCAGGCACCTCTGAGCCGTGACGCCGTGACTCTGGTATCCCCTAGTTACTGCTATGAATTTTCCATTGTTATCAGCCGACTACACTCCTGTCACAGAGCTGGATGAATGGCACGCATGGCAATAGATGTAACTCTTTGTTGCTTGCACGGTATCTAACAGAGAGCCATAATGTCCCGGTAATCGAAGTAGAATTGTTAAAAAGGCCGGACACAAAAAGCTGAAAATTTAGTGACAAGCATGAAAAGCGCTCATGCAATGAGAAACACAGGCCACCCCAGGGTCCTCATAGGCCAAACAGCAACCCTCACTATTGTAATACTTGTGTTATTTAAGCTCACTATTTGCTTCCCTATATCTGCCATCTCTGCTGGTTTGTTATAATTTACTGATTCCATTCACTAATTTATTCTGCTTCACAGTGAATGCTCGTCCTGCTTTAAGTGTTTGCATGGGAAAAATTTAACACCTGCAATTTAACTTACATTTTTTAAAATGATTTCTGTCTTATGCCTGAATTAAAACATAAAGCTATTGTAGCTTTTAATTAAAAAAAACAATGGGACAATTCCTTGTAGTTTTAAGACTGTACTAGTCTAATTGCACAAAAAATAAATACAATTCTCCTTTGTTTTAAAAAATATATATATGAGCATTAGCTGTAATAATAATTATGGTGTTTTATTTTCTCAAGCAAATGTCCAGATGAACAATCTGCACTCAGTCTGCTGATGTAATGCCGCAGTATAGCAATTTAACTTACAGCCATTTTTTTTATTGTAATCATTATTATTATTATTATCATTATTGTTTAGATATTTGGAAAAGTTGAAAATTTAATGACTACACCAGATTTATACATGCATTTATATATAATTTTATCTATGCACTTCGAATCGCGCTTTTGCACATGGCCGAACTTTTAATTATAACCTCAGCTTTGCAGGTTGGTGTAATTCTGTGCAATATTTTGCGCATATTGCTTTTCAATAAACTGTTAAATGCCTGCCACGCATTTCTAATAAACCAAATACGAATAAGAAGAGTTGGAATAACTTAAAACGGTAATAATGATATTATTATTATATTATTATTTTAACTAGTAAAATCTGATTACATCAATGAAAAAAAAGTGATTTAAAGAATGAAGGAGCTGATCGGAAAATAAATCGTAAGAGCGCCGTAGTCTCAGACTACGTTTTCCATATTTGAAAAACTCTGATGCGGCTGCTGGTAAAGTGAAAATGTATGACAATAAGCGGAAAAAATAAAAATCAAGACTGCACCACGCCTGCATATTCTCGGGCCTGAGTGGGATCGCATCTTTTTGCTATAAATGCATCCGCTGCGAAGAGACAAACGTGGAAATATCGTGGGCCAGTGTGACAATAATAAAGCCAAGTACAAGACAATAATATATGACCGCTAATGCGAGCAGCCCGAGTGCGAGTCTGAGCACTCTTATAATATTAAATATATATATATATTTTTTCTTAACAACGAAAAGACATTTGGTTTAATTCCGTTTTCTCTTTTTTAAATATGCATTTTACATGAAGTAAATATAAACCAACGGAGGAAGAAGCGATGGCAACAGGTTAGTTTAAGTCTCCTTATTTCCACGGTTACATCTTTTTAAAAATTCAAATAGCATTTCATACTACAGCTGAATGACGTTTCAGGTGCACTTTTGCGCACAGGAGGCCTCTGGGTCAGGTCAACAGAAACCACCCAATGTACCCATTTTTGAAAAAAATGATTTTAAAAAAATCACTGAATCACCAAAACAATGCGAATAAATGCACACAAAGAGAGAGAGGGAGAGAGAGAAAGTGAGACAGAGAGGGAGGGAAAGCGAAAAGTCCTTCCCGGAAACTGTGCTTACTGTTGGTAGTCGTGTTTGCAGTAAAGTTTCCTTTCTCTGAAGTAACAGCTGTTGGTGAGGGGCTGTTGACACACGGTGCACTGCAAACACTCTTCATGCCACGAGGAATCGTTGACTCTCATCAAGAAGCGGTCGGAGATGGGACGCTGGCATCCTTCACACACGGATCTGTGATGACATTCAGTCCCTGGGAAAAGGCACAAGAGTTTCCCGTCAGAAAGAAAGGAAATAGGCCTGAATCAAGGACTGCAATAAGTGATAACTGATAAACGCCCCCAAATCACTTCAGATTTTGCCAGTCTGTTTGAAGAAATCCGCTGAGGTTTAAGATATTATTATAAAGGAAACAGGGTTGTAATTGGTTTTATTTACTCTTCATATAAGGCCCGAATTACGCCATCATCCAGACTGCAACAATAATAGTAATATATAGAGAGAGACATTTTTTAAAGGGGCTATTTCTCTTTATCTGGATCTGTTATTATATCCATTTGCACACATGAGTGCGACCTTTCGTCGATTTTGCATACTTTTGAACTGATATCAGGAAATAAACAGCAGTGTGGGCGCATGCAGAGAAAAGAAAATGAAATATTATAATGACATCCAAACACAAGCGAGCGTTTGATCGCGCAGATCACAGTAATTTACACAACAGAAAAAGAAGACTCACCGAGCATAACTCCGAGTGTGGCTTGTCCCGATCGCAGGGGGTGATCTTCTATTTTAATGCCGTCTAGCATGATGCACGTCTCGGACTGTTCACCCGCGGAGAGGCGCTCCAGTGACACCAGACCTGTTGCAATATCCATAAGAATACGGTCAGACGTGACACGAAAATCCCGGGCACACAGTGCTGATCGGAGGGGGAAAAATGCTGTGTAGGAAGCCGTCTGAGATCCGTGTGGGATACAGCCTGCAGCTCGGAGGAGGAAAGGGGAAAATAAACTAAACTGTGAGGAGGAAAAACTCGACTTTGTGCTCGCAATGGCTAAAAGGTAAAGGCAGTTAAAAGCTGGCTATGTAAATCCCTGATGTGTCAGAGAAGCGTGCAGGAAGACAAAGCTAATAAGAAACTGTGGAAACTCTGAACAGTCACCTGTTATGATAAGAGGACCGAGGAAGCTTTATCTTCTCGCCCCTAAGCCGACGGGAGAAGTCTGGAAAAATGTCTTCACGGGATTACAGTCTCGCCAAGGAAAAAAGCGCAGAAGTAAAAGTTGAGAACAAATCCAAAGATAGTATAGTGTGTGTGTGTGTGTGTGTGTGTGTGCGTGTGTGTATGAGTGTGTGTGTGTAGGATGTCCCGGCAGTAACTCTTTGGAAGTAACAGAGACGGTTGGTTGGTTGTGCCCCTGTCGCTGCAAAAGTCTGAGATCGAGATTGAAGCGAGTAGATCCTCCCACTCCTGCATGCATGGCTACACTTTTTTTTTCAGTCCTCCATTCACTGCTATTGGGATGCTATTGGAGCAGAGTACAGTGAGCTCCACACAGTCCAATAACAACACACAGACAGGCAACCTAAAGCAGACAGCCCAAAGTGATATTTTACTGAGGCCTGACCTGCCATCATAGCAATAATAACAACAACAACAACAATAATAATACAGATAATAACACAATTGAAGTATTATTACATTGTGTGGTGGATTAAATAATGCGCCTTTTTGATGCCATAAAATGCCCTCCGTGGACTCAGTGGACATTTGTTATATACTGTGAAAAAAAATGCATATGAATTTAGGCAGTGTGTGTATGTGTGTGCTTGTGTTTCCACGCTCTTTTGTGTATTGTCTCCAGTGGAAGCTGCTGTTGCCTTTCAGCTGATGCACCTGGCGATCAGTGGCGATAACAGCGGGCTGTCCGGCACGGAGGTCGCCTCTGCCAACCACAGCTATTCATCTTAAGGAAGGTCAGAGAGGAAAAATAATAAATAAATAAATAATAACTGACACGATCTTCCTGACAATAAATACAACCTTCTTATTTAAGAACTGATCTTTATTTTACTTTTATTATTATTAATATTATTATTTAATGTGAGGATCCCACAGCAAAACAAAACAAACCCCCATATTACAAATACTTGAAATTATCAGTTAAAAAAAAAATCCACGTGCTTTTTAAGGTACATTAATAAAAACCCATGAATTCAGATTTCACAAATAGAAAAAAAATCAGACATTATCAGAAAAAAAATCCAAGGTGCGATCAAGATGTTTAAAAATCTGCGGAGGGGTACCCTAATGCACTGAGGCCTGCCTGAAATTACAGGGCTGCTAATGAGATCGTCCACTGTGTCCCGTGACACGCTGCGTGGCACAATGTAATATACTTCTATAGCTACACACCCCGGGTAGGCAAAAAAAAGAGTGGACACATGGAGAAGGCCGGGGAACAGTAAATATTATATTATAGTAAATATTATATTTATATTATACTGGGGTGAGCTATAGCTTTTTGTGGACTTTATTTAAAGTGTCATAACGGTTCCACGTAATAATAATAATAACAATATATTTTTAAGTAAACTGTGCAAATAAACAGGTATTTGTTTTTACATAATTTAATGCAATATTTCCTCTCAGGAAAAAAAAATCATATGTCAGTATATCACATCTCCACAGCCAGTGTTTACCTTCAGTCCAAAGGCC
This sequence comes from Maylandia zebra, assembly GCF_041146795.1. Lineage (NCBI taxonomy): Eukaryota > Metazoa > Chordata > Actinopteri > Cichliformes > Cichlidae > Maylandia > Maylandia zebra. The sequence continues at coordinate 13,504,578 of NC_135178.1, forward strand.
TGCTGTGTGTTGTTTCTTACATCCTTTGTGAAGCATCAAGGCGATGACCTGTAGCCCAGTTTGGTGAAACAGAGAAGAGATTGTTGGCGTTGCCCTCTGCTGTTCAACAAGAGAACAGCTGCCGATCACTAAAACACAGGCGCAGAGAGGAGATTTCACCAACAGTGGCAGTTTTAGATGGATTTAACCATCGCAGAAATGTTTACAGCACACCGAAATCTAATATAAATATTTAAATTCGTTGCATTTCTCATCGGAGGACTCGTGTTCTTGCTAAAATGAGGACATACCTGCCACTCATGAAGTCATCCACCCCCGGTTTGCTTGGTTTCCTTCCAGCGCTTCTATCAACATGGGGTCAATTACCTCCGCCCACTATATTGGATTATCTTACCACTAAGCAGCATTAGGAGCGGAGGACTACCAATACAATATAATCAATACATTTAAAGAAAAGGAAAGGAAGAAAAGCATGTGATACCTCTCCTCCCTCCATTCATTTAGCAGTTATCGGCCAGGTCACTCGCGTGAATGAGGACATCAAACATTCATTCAATAAATCAATCCGCCGACTTTCAGCCTGCGGTGTTTTAATGAGGCACTACATGACAAGCCCTCCCTCGCCTTCCAGGGCGGAAAAAAACGTTGCAGCAGGTGTGCAGAACAGAAAGCAATGGTCCCTAAAGTTAGGCAATTTACTTTAAGCTAAGCAGAACTGTTACGTCCATCGGAAAGGTAAGAGATCATTATAATGCGCCCTCAGAGAGGCTAACGTTCCTGCAGGAGTTCGCTGTAATTCTGGTTTCAGGCTTCACTTAATAATTCTGAAAGTAAAAACATTAAAATAAATAAATAATAATTTTAATAATAATTTTCATTTCAATTGGGGAAGTAGCAAAAACGTGATTCCACACTGGAATTATCGCGGAAGGAAAGTTTTTTTTCTTCTTTGAAGCAAAATAAAACTGCGGTTTTTGCGCAAACTTTTGCCTTCTTTAAAGTCAAACTTTTCAATTTCATTAAGGCAGAATTTAAAATATATATATAAGGAAAGTGCATAAGGAAGAAAGGAAATAAATACAGCCCACTCGCAGGAGTAAAATTAATGTATCATAATTAATCAGTGTAGGCCGATTAAAAAAAGAGAAGAGAAAGCCTACTGCAGGAAAGGGAACGAAATAATTACGATAATTTCATTAAATTAAAACACCGTTTTAAATTTAATAAAACTGAAATATGGGCACAAAAAATACGGACAATCGTTCTGCTTTAATTACATTTACACTGCGGTGTGTTTTTGGGAGGCGCTCACAATTCATTCAGTTTCCAGCTCAGAGGATAACTCCAGCAGTGCCCGGCCTGCTCTGCTTAAACCCGGAGGCTACAATCAATGCAGCGACGCAAAGTCTCACCTTTAAAACGTAAAACTATAATCCATATCACCCCGCATGTGTGGGCCGGTAATACTGCGCTGCACCTCATCTAATCCCCCCTTTTCTTTACCATTATAGGCTCATTTATACTAAAACGCTCATATTATTAATTATTCCTAAAACAAAGCTCGCCGATAAGATTTTTTTTCTTTAGAAAAATAAATAAAACACCTCAGCGAAATTGGGACGAGCATTTCACATCCTCAGAGGTAGCAAACCAAAGCCATAATGGCTCCCTAAATTGCAGGGCTTGAAGACTTTGATAGTTAACTCACTTTGATCTTTTAATGAGTCTAAGCTCTCCACGATGCCCCCTTTTTTTTAAACTCGAATGAAAAAAAAACGCTCACACACACACTTCCTTTATTTTTTTTGTTGTTGCTGCCGATCTGCACTTCAACACCTACAAAACCTTCACATTGAGCAGCAGCGGGCAGTTTCTGAGCCTAGAGAGATTCAGCGAACTTGGGGAAGAAATGTGTCATATTCTTCTTTTGTCTTTTTGGCCATTACTGTGGCTGTGACAGAGTTTCAGAGGGAGATCACTTAAAAAAAATTGTTGTTTTTTCTCCCCATCAAGTCAACGGACAGGCTGAGCCTCGTGGATCAACAGGGAGGATTATTATAAAGGTTTGAGCGTCAATTTCCGATCAATCAGCGGTAAATTAATTTGGGATACTGAATGTTTTCTGCACTTCTTCGTTGGTTTCACGGGCTAAAAAAATTCATGCAGCTATAATGTGATTTCAGACAGTGAACAGTCAGTGAACCACTGCAACAACAGTGAGACAGCCCAGGGCCCCATCGGCCTGTGAGAGCCGGGATATAGGACTACTAAATTTACCTCGCTTTTAAATATTTATTTAGTTATTTATTTGTATTTTACATGCCATTATTTTAAATACTATTCTTCAAATCGTTGGTGTAGTTACATAAATGTTACCATGCAGGATAACAAAGGAGTCATTTGAACTGTCTTTCTACCCACTCTGTCACATTTTCCCGCTTTTTACTCCACATTGAACCACACGGCCTTTCTTATTTTATTGAGGCAGCCCCGCCATCACCACCACCCCCAAAAAATGATAGCCCAGTGCAGGATAATCCCAGCTCCCCGAGGATTAAGCCAAAGTATAATACAGCACTGTCAACTCATGGCTAGATTTGTTTATGTTATGATTTATTGAATTCTGCTTTTTTTCTCTTCCTCCTCCACTGACAAATTTATTGAGTTCCTGACAAATGGCCTGACAGGCCCGTGTGGCAGCAAGCTGACATACAACTTTTTTTTCTTTCTTTCTTAAAAAAACCCTCCCAAAAAAACAAAAAACTACGGTAGAAATCTGTTTACCTGCGTTTAGGCTACATTTGCTATGACGCAGTAAGCAAATTAAAGCTGTAATCGAATTAAGCTAATATGTAAAAAATATAGTCCCACTTTCTAGCCACACGCGTATACCTGTAGCACTTCTAATGATATACTGGATGTAATTTTTATGAACAGTAATTAAAAGTTGAGATTATTACTATCTGTATTTGTCTACATTTCCTAAAATAGGAAGCAAATCTTGTGAAAAGTACGCTGCTAGCCAAAAAGCATCGTTTAAGAACGTTTTAATAAGTCACCGTCATTTTTAAGGCGCACTTACACGCAGCGCTGTCGGTTTTCGTGACGGACCGGCTCATCTGATGACAGTGATCCACGATCGAGTCAGATTTATGCACCTGGTCTCCTGACTCAGTCCGGACACATATTAATTCACAGCTATAAGGCGACGCTGGAGAGAGAGCCACAATACACACTATCCCAATGACAACAGCACCCCCTGCTGGACAAAACTAACAAGTACAACAGTGGCTGCTCATCCACGGCAACGTTTTATCGTCTCTTAAAGGTACATTAACACGAGAACGCAAAAGAACAGGTTAATACACATTATTTATTTATGTACTGTAAATACACTACAGTAATAAAAGATAATGTGATGTAATGTTTTCTGTAAAACCAAGTGAGCACAGCGTTTTAATTTTGCTTTAACTAATTTTGTTATTACTGTGTCTGGCTTTCAGTGAAGTATATACATATAGTTTTTATTTATTTATTTATTTAACTTTATGTTTGTCCTACAAGAACTCTCACCCGTATACTCTATTCTATTTATGTATTTATTTACTTATTATGGGCGTCCAAAATGTTTAAAAAGTCCTTGCTTTAATTCTTACAAAGAAATTTAAATGTATAGTTCAATGTCCGTACTTCTAATAATAAAATTACAATGTCTTATATTATTATTTCTGCATTTCTTTTGTTTCTATCAATTTATATATATATTTATATATATATATATATATATATATATATATATATATATATATATATATATATATATATATATATATATATATATATATATATAACATCATCATTTTAAAAACAAATCTAAAATATATTATTCAGTTCAGTCTGAATAAAAAACATGTAACTTATAACTATAACTATATAACTATAACAGCAAAGAAAGCCAGCTGTTTTTTTGTTTGTTTTAACAATAAATATAATTTTTTAAACTATTTTACTACTTATATATTATAAATAAATACTGAAAGCATGTTTCTTATTGTATTATTACCATATTATTGTATTATTTGTGTTTTATGCATTACTTTTCAAATTTTGCCTCATCCTACATATTGTTTTGATAGTTTTTGTTTGTATTATTCAATCACAGTTCACGAGACACAACAAAAAGCATGCACACCTTCTGTGTACTTTTGCAGAAGTCAAGGACCTCTCACTTGCGAGTTAATGTTGCACCGAGCATTTAATTACCAAAGCAAAAATGGCAATCTTCTCTAAAGATTAAGAGTATAATAGGAGCATATAACTATATGTAATTAATTCATGAATTTACATAAAGTTATTGAATTATTTCCATTAAAATTTCTGTGATCATCTTTTTCTTTTCTAAATATAATTAATATATTTTTTTTAAAACTTATTGTAATTTGGCTGCATTGATGCCAAAGTAAAGAAGAAAATAAACGTTTCCTTTCAACATCAATATAATTACTATCACTTGCACATCATAGATTCATAGTTTTTCTTCTTTTCTTTTACAAAAATGCAAATTGAATAAGGCCTCTTCTGCACTGGGTTATGCAAAATAATAAAAAACAAATATCAAAATGTTTCATGAAAGCCTAATGATTACTTTTCATTTTCGAACGGATTACCTCCAAAACATTTTAAAAGGCTGGTCAAAGTTGGACCACAGATGGCAACAGATGAACATTATGAAGCCCAGCAATAACAACATCTTTCTATTCTGTGATGTGGGGATCTCCCTCTTCCCTTTCTGTTTAACTTCACACACAGGCGATGGCCAAAAAGTCTTCATGTGAGCCTAAGCTGTTGAGACACATGAGGAACAACTTACTGCATGGCAATTTCAAACTAAATTAAACCATGGTCTCCAAATGTCTCCATCTGACGCACACACACACACACATGTATTTGTGACTTTCTCTGTTGATGAGTTCCTAAAGAATCTTAAGCCTTCGTCCAACGAGGGCCATTAAATTTCCCATGCAGAGGTGCAGAGTGTGTGCAGTACCAGAACAAAACAATGAGAACACTTTAAAAAACACTTTAAAAGTTTGGCTTTAAAACATAAGCAACAGATGTTATATTGTCGTGGTGGAGCAGGATGCATGGTATTTGTTGTCACGTGGTTGTTTTCATCTTTATTGCAGAAGCGTCTCAGCCCAAGCAAGAACTGCAGCTCCTTTCATCGTGTTATTCAGTGGAATTGTCTTCGTAAAAATGTTTGGGCATGACTTTAGAATGTGTGCCATTAACAGCAACCATAGCACTTCATGTGGAATATTAAAAAAGTCTGTGTCTGTTAAATAAACTGCAGACTTTGTGGCTAAACTAGGCTAAGATACTGTCTCATGATATAGACCTACATATGAATGGCTCCTTTTTAAATGGCAACAGTTTGAGAACTCCATCCATGTTTTGCTGCATGAGCAACAATAGATACAAAGAAATGATACCTAAAATGTGAAAAACAGCAATGGCAACAAAATATGCAGGAAATCTTCCAGGCGAGGCCAGCAGCCATAAAAAACTCCCTACAATCACACATCTGTATATGTGTGATTATTTCCCTGTCACAATCAAACATGGTGGATGTGTTCGCTGTGCGCGCGTGTGTGCACGTGCACATGTATGATTGCGGGTGTGTCATTAATAGGCTGCACTTCAGAGAAAAAGGTAGAAATCCGCCAGATGTTTTGCAGCTGGGTGGATCTGGTAGTGAAGATCTAGACAGCATCTGTCACGGGCGAACATTTCTAATCTGTCTTGAACATTAGGCAGAGAGCACTAAAAACCCATCACTGCCTGCTTGTGCGGCTCAGTTCACAACGTGTTCACCCGAGACTCTGAAGAGAAAGTTGAAATTAGATGAGAGCCAAACATATATTTATCAAGGCGAGTGGTAAAGGAGAAATTTTAACTACTACTTTTCCTGTATGGGTTATTATAAACTCCTGTGTGTGTGTGTGTGTGTGTGTGTGTGTGTGTGTGTGTGTGTGTGTATTTGGCTGAAAAATTTTCAAAAAGCAAAACAGAGGCAAAATGAAGTTATTAGGGCAGAGTGCCTGAGGCTAAAGACCGGGGCTTTGAACTAGAGATCCAGCAGAGCTTAGTGAGGTCAAGATCTGTCAAACAGCAAGCACAACTAATTTCACCGTGCTCTTCTGGAAAGAGGATTTGGTCCAATAACCCCAGTTGTGCATTGTAAAAGCCATATATAAGCTTTTTCTTTTTAATATTTAAGTACAGTGCACTTTGCCATTTGCAGTTTAACTTCATCCAGCCAATAAGGCTAAGACCTGTTACAGATAGATGCAGCCCTTTGTATTTTCGCTGAACTTTCTAGAAACACAACACGGATGCTTTTAGCTGACATACTTGGTGTTTGGAACTGTGGGAATCACTCCAAGCTGACCTTGATGCTCTCTAGATATTTCCATTCCTGGGTTCATGTGCCTAGTTACCAGTTGGTCAACCTCGTGCCCTGTGAACTGACCCTGTCCTCCCTGCGAGGTTTGAAAGGAAAAGAAACCCAATCCTCCAGGGAGCGCTCCGACTAACAAGAAAACTGCTGGCCCGAATCTCTCAGAAGTGCTGTGTTTTCCCACTGGACCACTTTCAGCTTAATAAACATCTTAACTAGCCAGAGGTCCCGCGGGAGCTGCTGGGAAATCCTCTGGGCAGCCACAGAGCTCAGGAGCTGGCCTTTTATTGCATCCAGGTGGCTGTTAAAAAATGCTGGCTGGCCATAAATGTCCAATAAAATGCAAGTGGCACCTTCGAGGGTGGACAGGGTCAGTGCACCTGTCTGTGGATGAAAACTCCATCCACTTTGCCTTGTCCAATCAGTTAGATGTCGCATGTTGTGCCATCACAGCACCGGTGGTTTACTGAGTGAGAGTACTGGGCCCGCAGGGTAGAGGGGTGGGGGGGACGCAGGCCCAGAGGTTTAACATTCCTTGTCGGAAAGGCAAACAGACGACCACAAAGAGATGCAAGCAACTGCAAGACGACTCAAAAGTGCTGCAAAGAGTGACCAAAAAATGCAGCAAACAGATACAAAACCAAGTGCAAAGCAGATGCAAAAAGATAGATAATGATCATAATCCCTTGCAATGTCTTCAGTCTCAAAATGACTACAAATGAGACCCAGTCAAAGCCAGTCAGGGTGCCTCGCCTCCATGCAGGATGAAGAGGCTGTACCGTGTTGGCCACGTGGCAAAAAACAGCACAAGTATGTTAAAATGAAGTGTTTCTTCTGCCACGAAGAATTAAAACCATCATACTGCCACAATAATGCACAACGAACTGGTCAATTAGAGGAAAGCTCATTGAAATAGGGCCAGAGAACCGCCCGTTTATGTCTACTTGACACGAACAGTGGCAGCAGCCTCCCTTCATCTGTCCAGTCTGGTCCTTGTCCAAAGGGAGACTTAATTGTCCCGGGGAGGTTTTGGAAAGCTCTGGACGGTGTATTGAGCCTTTGATCTGACTTGAAAAGAGCTAATTGATTTCTGTGTTACAGGCAGCGTTAGAGGAAAGGGAGGGGGGAGAGAAAAAAAGATGCTTTCTGGTCATTTCACAACATGTGCCGAAATAACTGAGAGAAAAAAAAAGAGAGAGAAAATAGGCTGGGAGGGGGTGAAGAGAGAGATCACCTCACACCCGACTACACCCCTGCTCAATTACAATAATTTGACTCACATGGGCTGGCCGACCACGGCAGAGGGAGCGGCGAGGAGAGCTGCTCTGGGAGATCACTCACCTTGCCTCTAGCTGAGGTACGGAAAGACAGATTTGATGTGCGGCTTCCCTCTGAGTGCAGCTCGGGGGCTTGTTAAGATGGCGGCACAGAGAAGACCACACGTCTAACCTCTTGCTTTCAGTCTCAGTGGGGCACTCTAAAACCTGATGATGTCACCATGGAACAAAGAAACAAGAGGCTGACAGAGGTAAGCAGTAAAAAAGTACAACCCGAGCATCTTTATTTCTTAGATTACACTTATTCATTAATTTTCCTACATGCTTTTGCTGCCCATGAAGGAAAAGCAGAGGTTTTGGCTTTTGAATAAACTCTGCGCTCCCTGTTTGTTTTTAATCATGGAAGTATGAGGTCAGCAAAGATAATGCTGGAGCTCTGCATCTTCTGGTAATGTGATTCGATGCATCACCTGCTTAAGATAGTCCACTTTGGGTCCATCTTGGTTCTGAGTGTGCTTTGACAGGCCTCCTGCCTTTACTGCTTCACCTCACTCAGTCTCTGGTCACCACAGCTCAGGGGGAAACAGAGCTGTCAGAGGCAGAGTGGCAGTCTAAGCCTGTCTTAACACAGCACCTCAAACCACCTCATAAATACAGGCTTCCTTTTCCAATTTCCAAGCGGCCCATCCAGCTCTGTCTACATGCTTGCTCACTGCTCCATGTCATGCACCGGGGTGTGAGTTTAAAAATGACCATGGGACATCTGGTCGACTCACAGAGGGTGGGGCTTTGATGTGCTGCTCTGCAGCTCAGTTCAACTTTAGCTGAGCCAAATCCTCCAGGCAGCGCAAAGCTATTGACTGAGAAGCCTTAAGTAGGTCTGGTAGGTCAGAGATAACTAAGGAGTTCAGGTGCCTTGAAACAGATTTGTCACGTGTGAAAAGCTTAGAGACAGCAGCTCCTAACTACTGCACCTTCATCTAAAAACCAGTGCGGTCCAAAGGCAGGTTGTTTCATCATTTCTCATATCACGAAGCCGAGCAAAAGGAGGAGTGAAAACATGTGAGGCTGTTTTTTGATGGACAGCACTCTCGAGGCTGGTCTTTGCACTGCCTTTGCCCATCTGGAGCTTTCAGCTACAAGACTTCTTTTACCATGAAAGCAGAACTAGTGATAGGCTTCATCTAAACGTGCACATCTGGCCTCCACGAGTAACATCTCACTCTGCCTGCTGTCCATCTCCAGAAACAAAACCTTGTAACACTGAGAAAAACAGAGAAAGTGCAGTTTCTGCAAATTAGGAGCTGCATGTTTCAAAGCTGGCAGTATTCAAAAGTTCTGTAATTCCCAGCACTTCTAATGAAAATCCTATGATGAAAAGGAGATGTGCTGGGGACTTTTTCCAGTCAAACTTGGCGCTTTGGTGAATATATATATGTATGTATTCAGCTCTGGGCCACAATGGAGTCTGAGGCGCTCTGCTGGACAAACTATGTGATGACAGCATTTCTAAATTAGCCATAGTATTTTTTTCCTCAGCATGATGTTTTCTAGATTAAAGCTTTTAGACTTGCACATATTTGAAACTGGTTCCAGTTTTAATGACCGGTTGTTATAAACCCGTTAAAATAGCTCTACAGATGTCCTGGTCGAATAGCAGAAGGGTATGAATGAGACTGACTCTTAAACTACAGTACCCACGGTCATTCTAATCAATAAGTTTGCTTACAAGTCTTCTATAATAATGCTCCATGGCACAGAAATAAGATATTTGCTATCTGTCATTTTTTAAATTACTAATTAAAAAATAATATTATCACCAAATTTAGTTAAAACAAAAAAATATAAAAAAAAAAACATGGCAGGGGATTAATTATTATAAGCACTATTAATATCAAATTAATCAAATACTTCATTGTTTACATACATTAATGATCACCTTTGCTTGTACAGTGTAAGTGTGAATCTGAAAACATACGGTGAACTGTATATGTGCACTTTACACGCAGCGGGGGACGGGGCTGTCACCGTGCTTACATAAGTGTCACCTCTTCACGAAGAAAGCGGTCCTCTGTGCAGAGGAATCCTCTGAAAAGAGCAGTCAAAGCAAACGCTCACACGGAGACATCACCTGTTGTGTGCTATGCTGGACACCTGCAAATATCAGAAGTCTTCAGTAATTCTGAATGCAAAAGTTCACAATGCAGTATGATTAGCACTATAAGACTCTAATTACCAACAGCGACATTTATCTATTCACGACTTTCTGATACTAATTACCCCTGCACAAATGTGAGAATGGATTCTTTTGCAATTTAATTAGTTGCAAATTACACATGAAGAAAAAGGAGGCAAGTTATGTCTCAGTACTCAAGTGTAAATTCTGCTTCTAAATTTGACCTCTATGTGGCAGCAGGGTGTTGTTTAGTTTATTTTAAAAAAAGATAAACAAATAATTTCATGTAGGTTTGTTTTTAATGTTTTGAATATTAAGAAAAAAATGTGCAAATAAATATTACAATATTTGAAAATCAGCTTTATAAAACCCTCGAATTGATTTTCCTAACCAGTTTCCTGTAGCAAACTGCAGCTGGGTGAATATATATGGCATCTGAAACTGTTCTCGGTGACTCAGTGGAGGAGTCACTGCTGACGTGGGTGGGCGCCTGGGGTAAGCGCTCCCGTGTCCCAAGGCTCTGCTCATTCTTGCAGCGTGCTGCTCATGATAAACCTCTTGACGGAAAGATGCTTCTGCTGGGAAATGAACGTTAGACCGGCCTTTTCGTGTGTGATGAAGCTGCCTCTCTGTTCCACTCCGACTGCTACTTACTGTCAGCATGTACCCGTTACCCTGATGAGCAATATGTGAGTCACAGCTAACATACTTTCATGAATGAATCTATTCAGGAATACTAACTAGAAAAGATGAACTTTGAACGTGATGGGTGAAATAAGACAAAATGCAAATTTAGAAAAGTAACCGTCATGAAAAATAAATTATTTTGTCAAATTTAATTGTGCACATTTGTAGCAACTATTTAAAATATTTAAAGTATTGAATTATTTAAATACAATCCATCATCCCAGTATCTCCATAAGGACTATTTTTTCCCCCTTTTTTAAATTACACAATTCAAAATTGTGGTGTAATTTGATAGTTCATGATTGTTCTGAATAATCCCCTTTGTCCGTCTGTACTCTCTCAGTCGCTGCGACTCTGTCAGCTGAGACGAGGCTCGGTGACAAGTTACAGAACAATGCTTCGCTCTGTGCTGAAGTTGTACTGAAACTGCAAAGAGAAGAAGAAGACAAAGAGGTACACACACTGTTAACAGAATAAAAACATCACCAACAATTACATCAAGCAGCAAATCCACCAAAAATCAAATGTTACAGTCAAACATTTTCATAACTATAAACTAAAAAACAAACTGATTAAACATTAAAGAATAATTTGCTACTTTCCCCAAAGACTGAGAAACTAAACAGAACCACTGCCCCCTTGTGGCTTGGCATGGACAAGGCTAGAAATAAAGTGAGAGCCTGAAACACTGTTGACTTCTGTGGCGTTAACGACAGGAAATGCTTCATTTTTTTGTTTTGTTTCAAAGATTTTATGCATGTTTATTATTTAAATTCGTTTTTCCAAAAAGATCAAAATCCAACTGAGTAGAATTAAAATTTTAGTGCCACAAACCTGAGATGTCATGTTTAAAAAAACAACACTGAACGTCAAAGACTGTTTTTGGCCTTGATATGGAAACACTACAGACTGACATTAATGAATACCTCTGCGAAAGCGTGGTTTATAAATTTAAACGTTTTCATTCAGTCAGTTTTCGGAGCCACTCAATCTCTGGCTTCGATTAACCATCATAAAAAAATGACTGCAGAGCTCCTGGGGGTGATGTGCATATGTTAAATTTGTGGTGGCTGTGGTGTGTGATCTGAAAAAAAAAAAAGCCAAAAACAATAACACTGTTGGCCCTAAATTATTAAACGACATCTCTGAAATACTGAAGTTTTCATGATTTTGTTTGTGAGCGCTTTCTGGAAACTTTTGCACCAAAAGCTGTGCCCACTCCACCAAGTTAGACAGCTGTTATTACTGCAACGCAGCACTAGGTGATGCTGTATGATCACTCAAATAAGTTTCTCCAACTGACTCCACAGAGCCACAATGGCTGAAATCGGCTTCTCCGGATTCAAAGCACCACCTTTCCTCATTTTCATCTACTTGAGGGGGGAATCTGCAACTTACCCAAAAGCTGTCACATATCACAAGCCCGTTATTTGCGAAAAGAAATTCTACCTCCCCCCACTTCACCGCCACCAACACCACACAAAAATTCAGTCTCTAACATCTGGCACAGTAAATAAATATTCCTGCGTGTACGTGTGTGAGTGTGGATGATGGATGGGGGAATGGGGTGTTATCAGGGAGAGCATGTATCAATGTCTGCCAGTTTTACACACAGGCTGACAGGACAGTGACACACTAGAACATGGGCGGCAGTCACCCAGACGAGCCGGGCTTCATTTCCTGTCCCTGCTCCACTGCCAAAAATATGTGACATGTTGTCTTCATTAATTCCACCTCTATTTGGAGCTCTCCCTCTCACATACCCCCTGTACACTACTGTCCTGCCATACATTCACATGGAAACGCACAGTCACGCAAACATAAGCAGGAAGAGAAGCACACACACGCACACACACACACACCCAACTCCCCACAAGCACTGAAAACTAATCATACATAGGTGCTAATGAAAATCTTGTCATGTGTGGATACACACTTCTTTTCCACCCTAACGTACTCCCTCTGAAAATCATTAGCCAGCCGCCAACAACATTTTTCAGCAGAGCAAACTACATAAAGACGTCACTTTAAATCGCTTACTAATTAACACTTAAAAAGACACAAATTAGATATGCGTGGCTAAAAGCAATTATAATATCCGCAAGTTTTGTGAGTCATTTGGGAAATGAAAAGAATGCCTAATTGCTGGAACCAACATCATCTGAGACATGGCTTAAGTGATGCCTGTTAGGAAATGGTCTTATCTACAACTGTGGCTGTGATTACAACAGTTTTCCTCAATTACATGTGCATATGTAGAATTCTGGAAAGCGCATCTCTTCCATGAATCTATAATTTTAAAGGGATTTTAAAAGGAGGCAATTAGGTTCTGTGCAGAAAGCGCCTCCAGTTTCTGAATAAGGGAGGAAAAAAAGAGAAGGAGCCCTACAGTGAGGCACGGACAGTGACCTCTTCTGGACAAGAGAAGAAGAAATCTACTTCCAGCTGAGGGACAATTAGATCCAAAACAGCTGCCTTTTTTTGTCTTGTTTTGTTTTATACAACCACGAATAAAGTTCTGCTTCTTTAGCAGCCTGGAGAAAAGAAAGACAAGAAAAGAAAAGAAAACACGGTGGATATTAAATTAATAATGTAGCACAGACCCGGAAAAAAAAAGGAGAAAATTTACAGACAGGATGTTTTCCAGCGTGTTTGCGAGAATATCACAGACTACGTTTCCACCCCCCACCCCCTCCTTTGTCCTGCAGATATCATTGTGGGGTAATAATAAGAGGAGAGAAGTAAAAATAACACAATGGTGAGGGATGTTTCCACTTGGAAACTAATTATCAAGCTAAGCTGTGACTTCATCCTCATCAGCCTGGCCCCACCATTAATCTTGTGCTGTCGTCCACTTCACTAAATCTTGTGTGTTACACTATCTCACATTTACTTCATCAGCTCCAGCGCGGCTGTAATTAATGATTTCTCATGCCCTTCCCTTCTCTTCCCCAGCTCAGCTCACCATGTGTCCTCCTGCTAATCACACTCTCGGAGAAGAAAGGAAGGAGGAGGAGGAGAGGAGGAAGGATGAGAAGAGGGGAGAGGAAGAAGGGGGGGGAAAAAAGAACATATAGGATGAGCAGTCAGGCTGTCTCCAACCGGGACACACACACACTCACTCACATACACATATATGTACATGCCATTAATACCTGTGCTGACAATGAGCTTCATTCAGATGACCATATGACAAGATGGCGACTCTGTGATTTGGATAGTATATGACAGAAGACAGAGGCAGAGTGCAGAACAGACACCCGGTTTGATGAGGGAGTGTTTGCTCTGTAACACATCTCAAACCCAACAGCACCTGTTCTTTTACAGTGGTCTGTCACTTCCTGGCAGTTCTGATACCGAGATACCGTGCTAATGAGAGAGAAGGGGGGTTGTCACTCTCTTTAAAGCACACGCACACACACCTACACACATTCGCACGCGCACGCTCGCTCACACAAAGACATAGCGGCTCTCTTTCTCTTTGCCATCACAAACACATGAGCTCCAAAGAAGGAGCTGCTGCACACAGCTGATCTGCTTCATACGAATGCCTGTAGGCTACAGTGTTTCATCAGAAATGTGGAGGGCTTTGTGGCGCTTTCTACTCACTCGGCGTGATCTCTTAACTTTTTATTTATTTATTTTTAACTGCAAAGCTGATTGGAAACTTAAAAAGTTTATGTGACCGGAAAAAGGCTCCTTAAGATGTACGGCGCTGCTTGCAAGATTCTCGATTGAGCTGTGTGAGAGGTGGGGGGGAGAGTAGAATTGGGGGAATATAAGTCAAGTGTTTTGGAACAGGATACGAAGCTTTTAAGAAAGAATGGCTGCCTAGCTTGGCCGTGCTTTTATTCAATTGGGGCTTAGTGGAGCCAACAGGGCCTCGCTGTCTCAGACACTTAATTACAACCCCAAGACCGTTTGCTTTGCATTCTGGGCCAGCGGCGTCAGCGGCAGCCGAGCATTGCAGCCTCTACTCACTTCCTCCTCGATGTCTGCCAGGGATTTGATCGTAATGCCCATTAAATTGACTTGCTGCATCTGAAATCAAAAGCAGGGGAGAGGAGGAGGGAGAAGGAGAAGGGGGAAGAAAAAAAAACACACACACACAAGAAACATGGCGGTTAGGCTCATGGCTAAGTAAGCATGCTTAAAATCTTTAATCCTCTCCCTCTCTGTGTCAATACAAACGGGGCTATAGTGACAACCACCGCCAGCCAGCCAAATGGACTGCATTGAGCCAGCTCTGCCTGACTGCACGCATTCATCACTCAGTCTGGAGGAAAGGAAAAGGAAAGAATAGGGAGAAAAAAAGGCGAAGAAAGGAAGAAAAGGACAGAACTAGTGTTCACCTGAAGAGAGTTTGTAGGAAAAATCATCGGCACCTTCATAAGAAATCATTTTGCAGTTTGTCACTAGAGCCACGAAACCTTTTGATTTATTTATTTATTTATTTATTTTTTTACCTCTTTGGGGATTTTTTGCGAAAACTTCTCCGAGATCACAAAGGGCACATCATCCAAAGCTGCAAAAAAACAAAAAACAAAGTTGAAGTCTGACTTTTATACATAAACATAATACTCCCCACTCTTGATCCCAAGAATCTCCACGAGACTAAACGTGGGATTATAAAAACAGCAAAGCTATCAACATCCCCAGCCACCCTGACACCTCCCTTCCTTCCGTCTACGGAGAGAAGATGAAAGGCTTTTTTTTTTTAATTCTCCGCTGTATTTGAGCACCTCCACTCTCTCTCCTCCAACCCAGCCCTTTCCTAGCCCTCTTCCAGTTTAATTACTCTTGATTATTCCCGATTCCGTCTTGTCTGAGAGATGTTCACCTCCGAAACAAAGACACACTCACACTAGGCACAGAAAAGCGGAAAGAAGAGAGACAAAACATTCACCAGATATCAAATTTGCATGAAAATAAGCCGCACTGTTCAGCTGGCAAAAAAAGTGGATTGAAATGAGGACTTGCCAAGAGCGTGGTGGTATAATTAGCATTTGACCAAACAAACGAGCTTCAACAGAGCTATAATTAAGCAGGCCTGTAATTAAGTGTATGCCCTTTATCATAATGATCGTGGTTAAAATGGTGTGATGGCTGCCAGTTGATTATTAATGGTGTAACCCCGTCCTGCATGCATCCTGCACTGGAATCAAGGTGTCACGACTGTCAGGCTAGAGAGCAGCCCTTTGTTTATAAAATACATTAGGGCCCAAATTAACACAGGGTGACAAGAGACACAAAGCCTCTCGTTTCCAGACTGAAGGGAAAACTGCAGCTGCTCGGCTTCATTAGAAAACTCCCAAATCTGGAGGCACAAAACTTGCTGCAGTCGACTTCAACGCGAGCCCCAAATATCAAGAGGCCGAGCTTCCAACTGGTGTTCTTTCACCCGCAGTCCATCAGGCGCTGGCACAGGAAACGGAACTCATAAACGTAAGCCAGAGCTGTTCATGAGTCATCGTTTTGGGGGTGGAAAGGATGGGGGGGCTGAAACTCCTTTTGGCCTTTTCCTGTTCACACAGCAATATCTGAAAATTATGAAATTCTAAAATATCCCTCACTTTGACACTTATGCGAGTTGCTTTCCCTTTCTTTTTTTTTCTAGGTTATTACACAGATCCACGGTTTGGCACTTTCCGCACAAGTGCAGCACAATGTGATCTTTGTAATCAAAGCGTGACCCGCGCCCTGCGTGACCGCAGGAAAGCTCGCTCACTTCCTCGGATTCCAATCATCTCCCGTAGTAAAAAGTGCAGCAGTAGCAAGACTCTGCGACCGTGATAGCCGTTTTGTACTTAAACACAGCGGCGTTTTCCCCTGTGCTGCTGTTCTCCATGAGCCCCTGTTTCCCCTGCCTATCCCAGCCCAGAGCGCTCCTGCTGATTCAAACTCTCTCTCTCAGGTAAATAAAGGTAAAAAAGTTCTGTGTACATAATTGCAAAAATAACAGACTAATTTGGAATTGTTACACTAATTAGCACTTAATTAACAAATTAACAAAGCTAGCACTTCTGTGTACAGTTAACACAGGATTCCCGAAGGAGACACAAACACAGTCTTAAGGCGTCACAAGCCTTTGTTGAAAAAAGTCATGTGAGTCAATATATGATATAAATTTGAGCTGATTGACACTAGATGAAGAGTTCATGCATTATCAAAATGATTGCATTTCAGGAAAGTCGGTGGATCACCAAAGTTATTACTCCTCTGTGCACCACCATTCAATTTTCTGGTAACAAATCCAATATTTAGAATAGTTCAGACTGGTTCAAAATCAAGAGACATTACTATCAAGCAAGCGATGTCACAAGTAGGTTTTATAGGTGCTAGGAGTAAAAACACATTGAGCCCGATCTCATCTCCCTGCAGCGGTTTTGAATGCGTTGCTATTTGAAGCAGAGGGCAACTAGGTAGGCATGATGGCTTGTTCAAGCTCGGGACTACAAGTGAATAAACATGCACTCTGTTGCTGGGAGTACCAACGCCAGGCACAAGTAGGCAGGGAGAATACATCTGAATCAATAGCCAGCAATGGGAAGCAGAGATTGTAGCTGCTGATGGATCTGCGTGGCACAGACAGATGAATGGACAGTGCTGAAGGCCAGAGAGTTTCTTTATTGCTCAAGGATTACATTTAAAACCAGATCCCACTTTGTATTCCTCCCCCATCTATACCAGAGAGGCTATCTTACATCCAGACAAATGGAAAAGCACGGGTGGTGACTTGGTGGTAAGGAATGGATGCTGTACTGAGGAGAAATCTGAAGGTGCAAAGGGCAAAAATAATGTAAATCCAATCTTCTGAGCAGGAATCCCAGTATGAAGCATGTTCTAGCTGCTTAAATGGCCCCGCTACACTCCATTAACTCATGAGTGCATTGCAGTGCGGGGAACTGGGCAGTTATTTGGCATTTGGAGCCTGTCAGTTTATTCAGCACAAAAACATCTGGAAGGAATTTTGGCATAGCGTCTAAGATGATGATGGTGATGATGATGATGATGATGATGGTGGCAGTGAACACAGAGGTGGTGTTAAGTAAGGAGGACCCTGCGGATTGAGTGATTGTAGTGTAAAGAACGAAGTCAGCACAGGCCCCGTGTGGATCATCGCCTTATTAATGGCTCCGTCAGGTGCGATGAGCAATGGCTGCATTGTCATCTCCAGCCCCTGGGCACAGATGAATGGCTGTTTCAGGGCGGGAAGGGCTCCCTCGTACGCTGGGCTGAGCACTAATCCCTCACTCTTCCATTGTTGGATGCACTGTCACCCAGGATTTCAGCAGTGCCATACATTGCATTTCCAGGGCTCTAACAAACATGGCCGCGTGTAACGCAAGTGGCGGCATACCCACAGACACACACACACGAACACATAAACCACACCGAGTTGTGCTCCGACACTGACTGATGGAAAAATATGCGTGGGTGATCGAGCATACCCCATATTACCTGAACCACAACTGGAGAGTCGCACTTTAGGAATGTTGATGAACTTTTATTTTACACTTCACTAATTCAGCAGAATTGCATTGATCTCTGTCTAGTATGATTACTTGGGTGAATCTGTCTCGCAGCTGAATTGGAGAGGGGGTGGGGGTGGGGGCGGGGAGGCGGAATCAGGGCGATTATGCGAAAAGTGCAAATGAACGTCTTTTACAAGTTTTTACTCGTGATCGAGCTGCCATCTATTGTTTTGTGTCACAAAATAATCTGAACATAGAAATAATAATTTTAAAAAAAAGTTAAAGCTTTATCTGGTGGCTGCTGCATTTCATATGCCAAACAATTGGATGCTGCTTTTTTCTCTGTGTGTAGCCAGAGCTAGACATGGCACTGCCTCCCCTGTCGGTGCGACTCTCAATTTGAGTTGGATTCTTTATGCAGACCATGGAAATGCTATTCTAGCTGCTGCAGACCCTGCTCTCTGTCACCTCTGCAGATAATGGTGAGTAGATGAACAGAGAGCTGGAGGAGGACCCCCTATGCCCACTCACAGCCCTTAGCCTGAGTCTGACATGAGAAATAGTGCCCAGACCTGACAGCATCTCGGAGACATATTGTAGTTTATTTTGTCGCCCGGGCATGCCATCTGTGCCATTCCAATAGAGGGTGTGTGTTCAGGCTGCTGCAAGAGAGAGGGCGCGAGGCTCTGGGTCCCTCAGTAGCTCTGCAGCCACGGCAGGTCATTAGTCAAATTGCCTAATGAGAGAGAATACAAATGGCCCCCTACCCTGACAGGAGGAATTTTGGAGGTGTCAGAGCTCCTGACCCGTGCTATGAGAACAGATGATAGCGAGTTGCTATTTTCAGATTCTTTTAATGACTATGGCTCTATGAAACCCATTCTTTTTCTTTTATCTTTTTTTCTCCTCCTACTTTTTCAACCCCTCTAGACAGATGAGTGAAAAAAAACTTTGCAATAGCGGAAATGTAACTTTTTAAATTATTAAAATGTTTACCGGGGAGTCGATTAACATTCTAAAAAAGAGAGTAAAACGCTGATATTAAAATAGATCCCGCGCTGAAGTGATGTTGAGGGTTTCTGATAATCTATTTTTATTTTCTTTCTGCCGGCTGTGTGCAGTTTGTTTCCGCAGCGGTCTCACGGCAGCAGTGTGTGCGAGCTTCTCTCGCAATTCTCCCGACAGTCAGTCAGTTAGTTTATACTGAAATATTAATTTCATTTCGTCCTAACGCTTAAAAAACGTAAACAAGCTTAAAAGGTTTCTGAAGCACTAAGAGTTCGCCGCATAAGATCCAGTGGATGAATGCATTTATAGTTGCATGCTACAGGCTGGGGCTGCTACAGAGTTCAGGAATCGTGGAAGGAAAGCGTCGAGTGAGTGGAGAGAAACTGCACCATTTTTTAAAACTCACTCTTTGCCCACTTGACTGCTTATTTTGATCTTTAATCCATTAAATTAAGTAAAACAGTTACTTTCCTAACATATAAGATAAGATAACTCTTTATTGTCATTGCACAGTCATACATAGTACAGTAGTACAATGAAATTGGAAAACTGTCCTACGTCGGCACTACATATAACACAACACGACACGATATGACACATCACAACGCAACAAACAACACAACACAGTATATTAACTTAGTATAAAAAAGAATAATAATAATAAGTGTATGAGAAGAATAAATGTATAAATGCAGTGTATAAATAGAATGAGATATGAAATTGGCTTTATAGTCAAACTGTAAGCAGAGCTGCAGCTGAGATTTTCGTGACAAGTACCAAAAAGTAATGAGACAGACTGGCAAAACTAGCAACAGACTCAAATGGAGTCTGAATAAACTGCTTTATTGTTGAATTCACCAGTGTTAAAATTTTGCTCTTTGTTACCAGAGGGGTGCAAAACAACATGCTTATGTAGAATGACCCACTTATTTTTCCATCTGTGACAAGCAGTCCTTGAAATCTGGTTGTGGGTAGGGAGCCAGCCGACAGCCTCAGTCGGGCGCTGGTCCATCAGTCTTCCAGAAAGTGGGCAGAGCCAGCAACACTTACGGTGCCTTGGCCACGAACACCGCTGCATAACGCAGAGCGCTCTGAGGGGGTGCGTACATGTGTGATAACTTCTCAAGACCGAGCCTGTATATGTAGCACAGGCTATTTAGCGTGAAGCACCGAGGCTGTTCGGTCACTTGGTTTAAAACCTGTTTTAGTCATTCTTCTAAAGCACTTAATGCTAGAGAAGTACAGAGAGAACCCTCCTTGCTGGCTGGGCTGAACTCTCATGAAATTAAATGGACAATCAGATTTTAATCAGCAGCACAGTGTGTTTTAAGACACTGCCATGGCATTGGCATTGATCCCTAGCTGTGGCTGCTGGTAAATGTGCAGCAGAATGTGTGTATAAATGGGGTACGCCTCTCTGGACAAGTGTAAAAGCTGGCAGAGGGCTGACAGTAAATTGCATGTGCCGGATGGGACACAGCAGAAGGCACAATTACACAAATCCCCTCTTAATTAGCGGTTCTGTGGGCAAACTAACCCGTAATGATGCGAGGGATGTGGTGAGCCCCAGAAATCCTAACAAGAAACACTCACCAGCACTGGAGACTTGGTCATATGGCCCCAGCTCCCCTGAAGTATCGACTGACGCGTGATCTGTTTTGATCAGTGCAGCTGCAGGAGATGATTCCCATGTAGCCCTGCTCCTCCACAACCCCTAGCCCTTGCTGAGCTACTTGCCCTCTGGACTGTGGGTAAAGCAGCAGGCCCTATGTGGTTGTGGGTGGTATTATTAAGTTCTCCATGCTCACAGTACCAAGCAATGTAAAGTGGCATCTCACACAGTGAGTAATGAACTGTGCCAGAGCGGAAGCAGGAGGGATGACAGCCAAAGAGGCCTCCTTGGCAGCCACTAACCTGGGCATCCACCAATTTATCATCCCCTAGAACCAATCCACCAATGCTGCACTGCCATTTGTCATTAATTATGCTAATAAGGACACCATTACTCTCCTGATGAAACAGGAGACTGTTATTAGTATAATGCATTTACAGTCTGATACATATTCACTTGCTTATTACTTTTACAGTGTGAGGATGAGTGGACTTTGAAAAGAGATATTTTGCAGCACCTAAATAAAAGTGCTGTTACGTTTGAGCCTGGAACTTCTCTGTACACGCTAATGGACTATTGCAAAACGATAAGCCAGCCATTTCATAATAATGCAATATTCCCTGCGCCTCAACAAAAAAATGGCCCCATCTATGCAAGCACACGGATGTGTTTGAACCTTTTCACAGCAGACTTTCATGGTTTTAAGCAAACCAGTGTGAGCAGAGTCATTTAATATAGCTTCTGGGAACCCCAGATGCCCTTTTCCAAAACGACTTCATTCCCAGAATCTCATTGTGCTTTCTAAATCACACCACAGTATGTATTAGAAGATCATTAATTACAAACTTAACAAGTCAGCAGAGCCATTAAAAGATCTTTAAGGCATATTTGACCATAAATCTCCTTAAACTATATTTAATGACTGGATTTTTGTGAAATATTTTTTATCAAGTTCTAATTAGATGTGTGATAACAAACCCTGCTGTACATGGGGCAAATGAGGGAGCCGTGACAGGCCCATCCATTGAGCCTGTCCACGTCTGGACACTGAAACTAATGGAGCACTGCTTCTATCTCAGGGATGGATAGAAAGCAATGAGGGATGAGACTCCAGAGTCCAGTCTGGCCTGCAAATGCAAAGCCATTTAAAGTCTCTTATTTGACTGTAATAAAGGTCCAAAAAATGCCCGAGGGCCTCAAGGCTGGAGTCAAAAATTCCATTAGGATTTATACAGGATTGATCCTCAAATACTTAATGGCACCGTCGCACCAGGATCAATCATGTTTTGCTACTAAACCTGGATCGTCTAATTGAATAAAAGTGACTGAATGGCGTGAAAGCCTTTAATCCAGATGTGCTTTTTGACACTGAGTCGTACTCCACAACGTCTGACTATATCTACAACTGGAAATACTTGTTGTGCCTGTCATTTGTTTAAAAATAGAAACTGACACTTTCTGGAATAATGCAAAAAATGTGAAAACAACAAGATCTACATAACAAACCATCCAAACTTTATTCTAAATAGGAAGCAACGCTTGAGATGTGAAGAGAAAGCAACCTTTTTCGCATTTCAAGAGACTTGGATTAAATTTTCTTTTTTAACACAAAACACATTATTTCTTGCTTTTATATTTTAGCACAGGATTTGCACCGTAGTATTTTGTGCCAGTGCTTCGCTTCACTCGTGCAGTATCCACCCAAGACATGCTGCCATGTCAATATGGAAAACGTACATATAGGTTAATATGAGCACAGAAGCACTAAACTATATGCCATTCATTTATTATGAGGTAATCAGGTGCTTCTTTGTATCAAGACTTGCTAGCAGTAGTTTGAGAATGTCTGTACAGGCATTAGATGTAAATACTACAGTTCTCCCTGTGAACTTTCCCTCTCTCTCTCTGTATGTTTCGCCTTTTGCTGACCAGGGGAATTAAGAAGCAAAACGTGGGTTTTAAGAGCGTTCCTTTCATGTCTTGATGCAAGCTTTGGCATTACTTCAGACATCAAGATCGGTTTCATAGAAATCCCATTCCATCTAAAGTAAAAGCTCGGCAGTAAATCTGCCCATACCTCCCCCATAACACTTCCATAAATGATTCATTCAGCTCAGTTTAGCTGATGCAAAACAGAATGTTAGTGAATTGTGGATGGAGCCCGAGCTGCAAGTGGAGGACAAACCCAGCTGCTTAGCAATTTCATCAATCTTTGGAGAGAGAAAGGAGAAAGAAGCGAACGCTGTACACTAATAATAACTTTTGTGTCACTATCCAGAGGTCGTGTTTTTTAATCCCTCAGCCTAAAGAATTGTGTTATTCTAAAATATAACCCCAGCGGTGCAGAAGCAGTTGAGATCCATCATGGTTTGAGATAAGAGCCGGCTGATCTCCTCCCTCTGCACAGCCTCGCCCAGAACTACACAGGGAGATAAGATGGAACTTTTGTTTGAAACCTGATGAGAACCCTCTTAATGAAAGTGCTGCGCCAAAAATAATCTTTTTTCTCCATGTTAGTCAATCAAGAAATAGTGTAGTTGGTAGGGGGGTAAAAAGGAGAAAGAAAGTAATTTTGCATAATCAGTGAGCACCATCTGGAACAATTAACCAAATTCCACAGAACTCAGAGGATCAGTCATATTGGCTTATTAAAGATCCAGAATTATACAAGTAATAAATCCATGGAAAAACGAAGCGTACCCCTGCCTGTCACGACTATTTTAACTTCAAATACAGTGGAATACTTGATAAGGCTGAAAAGAGGAGATTAATATATGCAAATTATGTCGAGCATTTAAAAGCCCCCCAACAACTGTCTCGTTTTTTTTTTCCTCTTCTTTTTTTTCTGTCTCTTATTACAGGGCTTTATGTTTTATTCATACACCAACTCACCTGTCATTTCATAAGCTATAATATTATGAGGGTATTATTAAACAGCATAAAGTGGAGCTTTAATTGGAAAGCTCCATTGCATTTTCCAATTATTTGCAGCAAATTAAAAGCAGATGCACATAGTTTAATAAGAATTCTAATATTGTTTCCTGAAAATCAAAAATCACTGTCATCCTGCCAAGATATTTTGCAAACCCAAGTTAATTTTCAGCTCCCTATTTTTTTCTCTCCCTCATCCTCCTCTGAAGGATGAACCTTCTCGTGTATGTTAATTGAAGTTCCCCTAATGGATAGGGAAATAATTGCTCTCCATATTATGTTAGATCAGGGCCAATGTCAGTATTTATTTTTGATTAATGCTATAGATATGTAAATGTATTACTTTTTATTACATTTACCGTTTTATCAGATGGATGCCTGCTGAATGCTATATATTGTCCAGCAGGTAATAAAGACAGACTGCGATGCAACGTGGTTTTATTTTAGAGTTTGGGGCTGCTTTTTTGTGTTTTTTTCAAAACATTTACATTTATTTATTTATTTTATCAGACATATGCTTTTTAGACAGATAGCTCAAATGCATGTATAATTACTTTTAAAAATATCCTGATTTTCTGCCAAGGTATGAATAAAAGACCTAATTGGCAAAGGGACTTGGCATGGATCAAAGCAACGGCGGTGGAAGAAAAGCAAACGGTTCGAGCTGCAATGAAAACTTGATAACTTTTCAAATGAGCTCCAACTGTCAAGCGAAAGAGGGCTGCAAAATAAATGTGAATTAGTTTTTAATATTCTGGTAATAAATGTCAAAGCTTCTGCACATCACATCTGTACATGATGTGACTGCAGATGACAGATTTCCCAGACATGTTACCTCTCCTCCCCTCAACTCGCCTTTTTTTGTGTGTGTGCGCGCGCGTGTGTGTGTTGGGGTTTTTGTTTTGTTGGGAAGTGACGGAGGGTTTAATCAAGAAAGCAGGCAATTCATCAATCCTAAAGAAGGCGCCTGTACAACCCTGACAGAGCGCACATGGTTTTAGACCAACTCGAACCTGGCCAGCTGTCAGCCCACACACACGCAGGCGCGCATGCACCAGCGCACAAACACACACCGGGGCTACCGACATGCTAACAATTAACACAAATAGGCTGTCGGCTACGACCTCACACTTGGTCCGCGGGCCATCATACTGTTAATGAAGGGAAGGCGCGTCCTCTCACACTCGCAGTGTGATGCTGCGAGGCTGACGGGTACGCAGTCTCAAGTAATAAAGCGAGAAGCGTGTCAGGCTAACTCCATTATCAATTTTTCTTAAAAATCTCGCCAGCTCATAAAGAGGAGAAGGAAGGGGAGCGTGCACCTGCAAAGGACAGTTTTCTGGAGATAAATGGTGACTGCTGCCAGCGCCGTGTACAGTATGTGCAGGTTCCTTCGCTGTCACTCAAAACCCCGTCCCAGCGGAGGAATCCCACACCAAATGCCACAAACTGTTCAGCTGTGTGGTAACGTCTGCTCCTTCAGGGCCTTACTTGTCCTGACCATCTAAGAAAATGACTGTCATACACGCACAATGATGTATTAATCAGTAATTTTGTCAATGATACGCTCTTTGTCTCTTCTGTATTTCTTTTCCTTTTTTTTTTGTTTGTTTGAACATCACTGGATTTAAATTCAGGGTCCTTAAAAGATAAATACATTTTTTTTAAAAAACTGAAATAAAATCAGCATCCTGAACTGCACATATCCACATGTCACATCATGTTTTTATATATTTAATAAGATGGGTGTAGCACGGCTATAGCCTGGGACTCTGCTGGAGCAGCAGGAGGATTCCTCACCACATGGTGTCTCTCTCCAGCTGGATAAAAACCTGCCTCATTCACCTCGTGTGGCTCACACACTCTTTTAGACTTGAACGTCTCAGCCGGCTCTGACTCGGTGGTGCTTAGGCTGTCATAGTCTAAGCTCTGTTTCCTAATGAATTAGCCTTTTTTGTGTGTGTGCGTGTGTATGTGTGTGTGTGCGCGTGTTTTAGTCACGGAGCATTGCAACTGTTGTTGAGTTTCTCCTTGACAAAGCCAAAGGAATACCTCCAGTGCATGCAAAGGTGCATATGTAAGTATGGCATGTGACGGACCGTCTTTGACAGCTGTTAAATGTTCTCTTGAGCATAATGCCGAGCTCCTCCGGGAAGCCACGTTCTCTGAGACGAGCAAAGCTCTGTCCAGCATCCAGCAGTGAGAACATCTGAGACAGAGCATTTGTAGATCAAGTGCCATCGGAGCTGCTTTTCCAAGTACAGACAGAAATTTGTGTTGTTTTTACAAACGGCAAAAACGACACAGAAAGCATTAAGCATTATATCAACTTTGACAGCAGTTTAACAGCATAGTGCATTCTGGGAAATATTCAAATATTCACTTCATGTAATTGTCTATAGTGACAGCATCATAAATAGCACTGACAAGCATATTTGTGTGTGTGTGTGTGTGTGTGTGTGTGTGTGTGTGTGTGTGTGTGTGTGTGTGTGTGTGTGTGTGTGTGTGTGTGTGTGTGTGTGAGTGAGACACCTTTTACCTGTCATGGTGTAGAGTCCAGTGCCGTGACGCTCAGAGTAAATCCTCGAGCTGGAGAGAGAAAAAAAGCAACAATATTCAGTCACGTTACACACAAGAAAAATGCTTGTTAACTTTGTGTTTTGGAACACCTGTGCTCCCAAAGACATCCCTCGGGAATTCAAATATAATAAAGCAGGAAATTTATTTACGGATTAAAAGCATTAGAACTCCTCCAAAATACAAAGGGCTTTCTAAAATGTCCAAAGGCAAAACAGAGCACTGAAATAACAGGGTGAACTTGAAGAGGAGAAATGATCGAAGTTAAACTGTGCCTCAGCTGCCCAGGGGCTCGAGCAGACCTTTAGCAGGGGTTTGGAGCAGGATCTTGTTAATTCTGGAGGAACTGAGAGATTCCATTATTCAAGGCAAGTCTGTTTTTTTCCCTCTTCTCTCCCTCTTTCAAGGCCTTGTATTACAGAAAACAGCACAGAATGCACTTTGCGGGGAGTTGAAGTTAACAAACCATATAAGATTGAAATCCTCATCAATCAAGCTATCATGAATTACACCCTGTGACTCACCCCTATGGATCGATAAATCCACAGCAAGCAGTGGTGGTGCTGGTGGGGGGAATTCACAGCTTCAAGAGAGCTGCATAACATGACATGCTTTGTAGGTAAAGGGAGCAACGATGGCATTATAAAACAAATGCTCTTATAACGATAATGCAAAGCAGTTGGTGATATCAATAAAAAAAGGGGGAATTGCTTTCATTAGAGCACACGCGAGTTTGTTGTTAGAGACCACGAACAAGACAAGTCGGTTATAAAAGGAATCTGAATTATAACGCAGACAGGACAGATTCTGGGAGTGAGCAGGTGTGAAGCTGCAAATAACAAAGTGCGTTCTGCGTATTATGTACTGTTTTTGGTGTGTTTATGGGAAAAAACATAATCAATTTTTCACTGACGGAGAGTGTAAAACTTTAAAAAAATTAAGACTAAAGCCGGATCTGCACATTCTATTAGTACGTGTGCAAGTTGTGACTTGCAAAGACTCGTATCTACGGACGACATAAATAAATGCAATAATTTCCATCAAGAGCAATAAAACAAGACTCGTGACAGGCTGTGGTATTTATGAGCTGAAGCCTGCAACTCAGATTTATTTGCAATGAAAGGGTCGACTTTTTCTCCTCCTCATTTACATCAGCATTTGGCCATGTTAAATCCAGGCCAATGGTGAATTTTTAAAAGGTTGGCATCAATCTTGTGGGAACGATTGCCATATTCAAGGCAGACTTCTTTTACCCTGCAAAGGTTGATTCCACAGCTGAGGAGCTGAGGAAGAAAGGTGCGCGTCTCTCAAAGCACAGAGACGTCCCTCGGAGTGATAAAGTGGAGGCAAACGGTTTAAATGTCTTTTAAGGGATCGCAGTTTGTGGTGTTATATTAGCGCTCGGAGGAGACGCAGAGAGCAGGGAGCTCCGCATTAAGTCTGGCTATTTATCTGTGAACCTAAAAAGTGAATGTGGTACTCGTGGAAATCCCTACTAGGCTCGTGGAATACTGTTCCACAGGCAACCTCCAGGGTTTCTTTTCCCATCTGTTTGAAAAGCTCAAAACTGTCTCAGTCCAAATTGGTGATTTCTAAATACAATTTTAGGTGGATTGGAGAGGGTAACATATGGCAAATCAATTAGACAACTAATTCTTAAAACAAAACAGGAAAAAAAAAACATGGCAAGTGCATTTGCTAATCAACAGCAGTGTTATGTTGGCCACAGGAGTTTTGACAACAATTAATCCTCATTTCAGGCAAGGAGAGCCATATTGACACATATTCCTAATTTGAATATTCAATTATGGTGTAGTTCCTCATGAAATTAGAGTAAAACTGGGAACGCGGCCTGATAGATTTACACAATTACAACGTGGATCAAGAGTTCCCCGTGAAATCTGCCCGAGTTAAAATCAGTTAAAATAAGAAAGCAAACCAAAGCACAAAGGATTATTCGACAACATGAATTACGATTCAGTGGTGTTCGTTTTTTGTTGTTACAAATAGCAAATGCGGAAAAGAGTTGTCTACTTAAAAAAAAAAAAGGAGGAGAAGAGAAAGTGGAAGAGACAGTGGCGACAGACAGGCAGGTAGGTAAGATGAGAATGAGAGTAATATCACTGACTGAAGAGCCAGAGCTGCGATACAGAGAGCTGGAAGCTCTTGTTTTGACACACATCCAGCCTTTGCCGTGACAACATCTCCACACCTTCCTCTATGTGCCAACAGTGCTGCTTTGTGGGAGCTGCTTTCTCACCCATCATTATCCTTCTTTAAGTTCAGTGTCAGGTGTTGAAAAGAGAATCTCTTAGACTTTGGTGGCAAATCACCGAGTAGTCTCTGCCCATCAGATCTTAGCTGATCATTCGATCATTTCTGGCACCACTCTGCATCCATTCGCTTGATCTCGGCTAGTTTTTGCAACTTTTTCCAAAACGTAGCAAAGTAATGAGTGAGATTGAGCCGGGAAGGATTGTTCTTCAACACTTCAGACAGGGGATCTGTCATGCGACACGCTGACAGTCACCGTGTCTCTTTCTCTCAAGAGTTGTGTGCAGTGGGAAGTCTTGGTTAACCAGCGTGCAATGAAAGCTGATACAATAATCGTGCGGAGCAGCAGCAACGCGTGGAGTGTCACAGGTAGAAGACTGTGCAATCCTAAATGTATTGATACGCGTGCCATTTCTGACACTGATGACTATCGAGCCTTCAGGTGTTAAAGGCAAAAAAACCTCTGAAATGGAAGAAAAAGAGACTTTGCCTTGACATTTTTATCACTGCACAGATTGATTTAAAAAGTGTCCGTGTGTACAGTGGCCCATTATTTTAAGAGAAATGTCAAAAACCTTGATTCTGAGTGAGGCAAAAGAAATTGCAATGTTAGAATAAGGCTAATTTATGCTAGCAGTCACTGCAGAGGTCAGATACCAGCTTCAACAATGACAGTTTTATCAGGAGAACAAATGGCAGCGTTGGTCAGGAGGAGGAAGCAGGGAGATACTTTACTGGCCACATTAAAAGGCTGGCCGGATGGTGCTGTTTTTTCCCCCCTAACATTATAAAGTCAGGGACTTGCTGATACGGTCAGTCTTGACAGAGAACAAGCTGAAGTGGTTGACATCAACCTGCTGCCATGAATGGAATCAGAACACCGTCTCGGGTTGAGACGCTTCAGACAAACCTGATAAAGAGACGTTAAGCACACAGTGTTTAAACGTATTTGCGCAGCAGACGGCTCAGCGGGCCTCCTCCCTATAACTTTTAGTTGCTCAATATGGCACAACAGCCTGAGCCAGTGAGAAACAACCATTTCAGCTTTACTGTTTATCCATAATTTTAACTACTAAACTGCATGAGGAAAATAAATTATTGCATTACAAATCCCCAACATTCCTTTTTGCAGTTTTACAAGCACCTGCTAGTCTTGCATTCCTCTAGAAGCAGAGCTTCTTTAAGGCACCAAGGACTTTTTCTGAACTTGTTAGAGCAGCGTCCTCTGATTTTGCACCTGGGTCACGAAATAAAGTTCAAACTCACTAAATCAGAATACTTTTTGTCTCCCTGGGAGAATTCAGAGCCCATATAAAAACTGTGCAACTGCTGTTCACTTTATGTTTTGTGTTACGTTACTTGTTGAGTTCCTTTGTTTGCTTATGTTGTCATTTATATGGTGTCCTCTCTATGACAGATCTCACTAGAAACAGAGATTTTAATCTCAAGGTTCCTAATGCTTAAATGAAAGTTGAATTTAAAAAATCGGACTTGTTTAGGACTTTCCTTCACGCTGAATAGAAAGTAGATCACATTTTAACACCTGTCTGATTAACATAAAACCTGAAATATGATGAAAAACCATTTCTTTGTTTATTATCTGTAGCACTTCACAGTAGTCAATAACAATTTTTATTACATGTATGAATTTAATGCCACCTGGACACAGCAAACAAGCCAGAAGTCCAATGAATAATTTCAGTCTCAGTCCTTTTTTTAGGTTTTGCAACCCCAGTCACACAGGGTGAGGCAAGTTTCCATGGCTGTTTCCTTTATACTGATAATTTTATAAACTAATTATAAAAGAGACTCGTTACAATAATCATGAAGGTAAATAATTACTTGAAGCCATAATTCTAGTATAAATTTCCCTATACTGTGCTTAGCAGTAGTAAGAGTGGTTAAAATAGGTCTGATGGCGCTGACTGAACCTCTGAGTCACGCCAAAGAAAAGCCCTCACCAGGCTCATTATTTCACACAGAAACCACTTATAACGAGTATTAGTGCCCACGAAAGAAAAGCTAAAGTGCTTTAAGATTTTTGCAAATTCAATTTCGGACTCTTAAAGCGAAACCGAAACTTCTCAGCCCCTGCGTTTTACAGCTGACAAAAACGATACAAAAGCAATTTAAATATAACACCTTGGCCTCGATGCAGTAACTGCGCGTGTCCCGTAATGATGCAACGCTCTGCAGTTACTGCAGCTCTGTTGCCGCCGAAAAAACCTGATTTGCGGTTTACGTTTGTATACAACCCTAACGAGCTCTCGCCGCCCGAGGCAACGTAACATTTGAGAGGGATCACTGCAGCTTTCAAAATTATAAGGGTCATTAAAAATTTATACATTATTGACTGTATTTAAAACATCTTTTCCACTGACTGTAAAGAGCACTTAAATTTAAGAGGTGCTATTCTCCAACGGCCATAAACTTGTAATAGATAGCCCGAAGGAGGCGTGAAGGAGAGAATTTTCTCTTGCTGAATATGAATAAAGTATAGTGGGGTAACACTGCACAGACAGTTACACTGTGTTACTGTACTTCTTCAGGGAATCGGTGCTTGTTGAGGAGCTGTTTATAAATCACTGTGTCAAACTATCTTATCTGTGACTTAAAAAAAATTACAGAACTATTTATGGCTCTATGTATGGCTGTCTGAAGTACATGTAAGAACTGCTACTGTGTAAATTGCCCACAGTTTGGTCCTTATGCGTCGGTGCATTACGGAGGGAAATACTCTCAAAAGAAGAGTCTGACTATGGAATGAATTTTAATGTTAACACAAAAACAGCGGCCTGTGATCTCAGCAGGCATCAAGAGTAAGGGGGGGCAGTGGGTGTGTGAGTCGCTTCGAGGTACAATTTATTCCAACCTCTGTGCCTCACCAACTTGAAAGTGGGCTTCAAAAGAACTGAGGATTACCGGCAAGAGAGCTGTGAAGGCGCACGTGGGCCCGAGCACTCGATCTAACTTCATCACATCAAAGATTATTGACCATCGGCTTCCAAAATATGGACCATTCACAAAACTCCACGTGGTCTGAACCTGGGGTTTTGAATCCACAGCCTTCCTGTTTTAATGGTTCTCACCCCACTGCACAGCCACGGCGAACAGAAGCTCTGTTTTGAATACTCCTGCTGGTGGCTTCCACCGCTCTGGCCTGCTGCAGCTTTTACTCAGCCCGGCACAGGATGGCAGAACGTAGCACTTCAAGCTGGCAAAGACGTCAGATCGCTGTGCCAAGCTTCACCCTCCACAGCACCGCCACACCAAAGGAGTCTCGATTGTTTATTTACAATTTGCTGTGGAAATCCCCAGCTCTTCACTGCGATAAATAATTGAGCTGTTTGCTCTGGACACAGTACAAAGGTTTGCTCCGTTCACTCGGAGGCCCGAGGCAGAGGAAGCCGGAGCAGCATGAGCAGAGGCGGGGACACACGAATACCAGCGTGGAGGAGATCTTGGTGCTCTCCCTTCCTCTGCAGCTGTCGCTCCCTCTCCGGGCTACATCTCCTCTTTTTTTTGTCTGCAAACTACAACCCTCTTGTCACCGCAGTCGGAGGAGCGACCTCCCTCTGCCTCCTGGGACACTACACAAATAGCAGGAGTTTAGCCCTCATTGAACTTCTGTTCTTGTTCAGGGGTTCCTGTCTAGTTAGCCCCGTCTATCCAGTTCACCCTCGCTACCTTGTTGTCCAGCAGCAACCTTTACAGCAGATTGCCCAGGAGTGATCAATTGCTCGTGTCTTTGTTGGCGTACAAGAGGCACAGGAGCGTAACAAAAGCTCACAAGCGCAGGAAATGAAAAGTAAGGCAAGGAGGAAAAGTTAAAACCCGAGACGCACAGCTGAATATTGTGGCGGGGCGTTACCTCGCTGTGCTGGGTCGGGCGTCGCTTTCGACCCTGCCGGACGTGACTCTAGACGGCTGACGCTGGTGAACATCTCCCAACCGATACCATATTCCCATGTTGTTTAGTTCGCTGTGTACGAAAAAAAGCCACACAACAGCTTGGTTAGCAGTTTTACCTGCAAATGGCAAAATGATTGCGACGAAAAGAAAAGTTACAAAACTTCACGATTTCATTCATTCCCGCTGTCAAATAGCTCACCCTACACAGGTGTAGTTAACAAGATGGGTCTTGGACTTTGCCGTGATCTGGATGTCACATACAGCTGTCTTCGCATCCTCACGAGGGCTCATTTTCACACAGAGCCTCCTCTTCCTCATGGCAGCTTCCTCTGATGAGTCAAGTACATATGAGGATGTCAGAGAGAAATTGTTAGTTGATTATTCAGTTCTGTTTTCTCCACAGTTTGGTGCTAAAGAAAAGGGAAAAAAAACCTGTCGACAGTTTGAGCCTCTAGGAAAAAATATATATTCACAAATCCCATTTATGCTTTGCTATTTAGTCATTACCATCCTCCGAATAAAAGATGAGCTAATATCAGTTTGTGGGTGACTTGCTGTGCTCAAAGTGGAAATGAGTGGACACTGGAAAGCCACAAAATTCACATGTGTTATTATCATTTTTATCGCTTTAGTAGGTAAAATGACAGAACTAAGTGAATCCTCCATCAGCTTTAGAGCACAACGGGGATTTAAACTCAATATTCTAGATAGAAACTCATACATAATGTCACATGTATACATTAAACATGGATTCACATAAAGTAATAAAACATTAAATTACAACATAGCCAAACAAAACATAATCTCTTTTCTTCATTCTGGCAAAAAGAAAAAAGAAAAAAAAAAAACACATTGCCATGCTTTCCCTATATTGCATCTGTGCCTTGCTCATTTATTTCCCCAGCAACACTAGAAAGTGCAGTGTAAATGCAATGATAATAAAAATAATAAACAAGCTGTCCTCACTCCCCACACCAAAATATTATTACATTTCCACGGCGTGGATAGTGAGGGGGAAATACGTAGCACTCAAAAAGCACTAAAGCATTGGGGAATGCATTTCATTAATATTAGATAACCCCCATCCACTCGTCCTCTCCCCAAATAAATACATAAATAAGGCCCTCATAAAGAAAAGCACAGCTCCAGCTGAGATAAACAATGACTCATGATTCTCTTCTCTTGTACCTCCAGGGCAAAATGTTTATTTTATTCCCACAGCCTGCCATAAATTAAGCTAACCTGCACCCATAAAACATTCACTATCTCAAGCAAAGCTGCCCCTGAGGACCTCGGCATAAGCTGGTCGGAGAGTGGTGGGGGAAAAAAACAAGCAAGAGGAAGGGAGCGAGCCTGTGGTCGGTATTGACTGTTTACCTACTTGTGTCCATTGTTTCTTGCAGTGGTGTGAACGACTCTGGCAGGGCGTCTTTAATATCAGTCAGCTTCATGTCCACGACAACATCGGGCCCCTGCACGAACGACAGCGCGGAGGCAGCAACTTTTAAAAATAATATATGCAAATGCAACTTTGGAAAGGACAGAGAGCAAGAATGAGAAAAAGGTTAGTCATTTTTTTGGGTACTCAGGGAGGAAAATGTAGAGATAATAGACTCAATGATTTACTAAAAGCTCAAGAAGTCTCTAAAGAGAATGGTTGACAAAATAGCTCACGTAATTACTCTCTAATAGCTTTTTCTGGAGTGAGAGAATGCATGTGTGAACTTGTAATCATTCTCAACCTTTTGGCGAGAAGCTATGGGGTGATGGGAGACAGAGCAGGCAGTCTGATCAACAGAATGGGACTAGTTAAAAATAATCACGGACTGTGTAGCTGACATTTTCAAGCATGACTCTTCCCTGTCTCCCATTACATTTTCATTTTTTGCCATAATAAATTGCAATAATACACAGCGGCAGTAGAGAGTGGGGCGAGCCAGGCGTGACTTGATGCGTCCGAAAAGCCTGGATTCCACTGCCACTGTTGCCCGACAGTCATTACCATTAGAGACATTTTTTATTCATAGTTTTTACACTGACGTAAGGAGGAATATGGATGAATGTTATTACTATGCATGAAACCTTTTTTTTAGTGTTTCCCCCCCTTTCTTTTTCCGGGGAGAATTTTTCCTTTGCAAACTGACAAAGGGGGCTATCTACCTTCAACCTAGAGTATGATAAATCACAAACTATTTACTTCTCCCCACATAATACAGGGGCTAATTCTACAGAATCTGTTTTTGTCATAGACAATTACAGTGGGAGCTCCAATGACTGGCAGACAAAATAGCCTTTGTTGATGGCTCTGTCATGTTTTATTTGCGTCAAAGTCTTCAAAACAATGTGGACACGCATTTTAAGATAATATACAGGAACTAGGGGAAGGCCATTTGTATGCTATATACTAAACCGAGGGCCAGATTGAGCTCCGGCACGAGGCAGCCGCTGCCAGGTTGCCTGACTTTAAGGGGGATGCTGAAAAAGAATCGGACTCGATTAAGTCCTAAAATTGAGCTGATGCAAAGTAATAACAAAAATGCAGGTTTTGTTTACTGCCTGCACCGTCCACCTGCAACCCACGGAAACTTAATTAATAGACGACCAATAGTAAGCTGTATGCGCTGAGGTTAGACAGGTTGATTATCCTGGCAATGTAAGCAGGTGTATTTATGGCCACAGAGCAGCTGACAGCCAAGCAGAAACACATCAGCTGTAGGCTGCAGGCAGGAGAGGAGTCAAAAAAATGCCCCAACAGCATTATGAGAAATACAATGCAAAGATCATTTCAGCCACAGAGGAGTCGTGGCTACTCAAATCAGGAGCTCTCTCTCTGTAAATATATATATATCCTACAGCATTTTCTCTTGCATAAATAGGAGGCATTTTCTGATTCAAATATTATATGTACATAAGCTTTGGTAACCATGGCTGCTGCTGATCAGATAAATTGGAATAGTTAAAATGCAGCTCATTGCTATTTCATGAATAAACATAAATAATATCTTCGAGGGCCACCAACATGAAAAATACCTCTTCCAGGTATTATCCATCCAGAATATGCATGCATATCCATTTTATCGAAAACTTTAAAACTGCACTACCAGTCCTGGCTTTTTTAAAGCAGGACAAACACAAGGCCTATTAAGATATTCTGGCAGCAAAAAGTGAGCTAATGACCATTGGCATACAACAATCAAAAAAGAAGGTGCAGCAGATGAGGAGCTAGTGCAGAGCACATAGGAAAAGGGAGAAGTTTACATTCACGCTTACAGTTTTCCTGGTGAAACAGAGGTAGCGTGTGACCTTGGATTTGAATAAGCTGTCCTTCCTCAGGTCGGCGTCAGAGCCATCTGTTGTTTGTGCAACCTACGTGGAAAAAATAGGGGAAAAAAAAAAACAAGGAGAGAGAAAACATGCAGGAGGTGGGATAAAGTTAATGTATGTATGCCATGAGCGTGCTGCTTTTGCCTCTTCCTTTGCATACTAGCCTTAATTAACGCTTGCCTACACTACTGCTCCATCTCATTAGTGCTCTGCGTGGGTAAAGAAGTCTTAGCCTCCAAAAAGGTGGCTAAAAATATCATCTCTTGGGACTTGGCTGATTAAAGATGCCCTGACAAGGATCTGCTCTAATAAGGGAGGCAAACTTCAACGTGGGAAAGCAGGGAATATATTTATGGTAAATGTGGAATGTATCTTTTAAAAAAAAATAAACCTTCTGTAATGTATCCAGAGTGAAGACGTGGGTAAACTGAGACTGAGACACTGCGCACACAGCACGAGTAGTTTTACTTTATTTAAGGAGACAGCTTTTTCTAAGAATAAATTACAAAGAATTTAAAGTCTGATTTCAAAGACCCGAGCCGCTTGCCCTTGTACAACAGGCTCATTCATAGTTGTAAACAAGCAGTAGAGTCAGTAAAAAAAAAGAGAGATTGCATCAAATTGACAGCATGTGGGTACCACAAGTCAACCTCAAGGTCCTATACTGCATTGCTATGTAAATTTAGGTATGCAGGGCAGAGTGATAAAGCAAAATATAACCTGCAGACTGCATCGCAGAGACTCTTCCATTGTTCGAGCAAACATGCTTGGCTGAAGCGTCATGTTCCATTGGCTATCATGTGAGAATAACCTAAATAACTGCCAGAGTTACTTTCTAAAGGGATCCTTTACAAAGAAGAGTCAATCTAATGAGGTTCATTCAAATGAAGAAGTCATAGATCTCTGCACCCACCCACACACATTACCCCCTTGACAATAATGATGAATGACCCCGGTGACTGGTTGAGGGGGGGGGGGGACATGGTATGGGGAGATTCATGCAAAACCACCACTGACTAGATGGGATGAGAGCAGAGGCTAGAGTGGGGAACAGAGACAGATAGTAGGATGAGAAGAGAGAAAGAGGAGAAGATGAGCAGAGAGAGGGATTGCAGGGCCTCTCCACAGCAGTTCCATGAAAGGTCCCAGAAGGAGCCAATACATCACCAGCCTCTCTTACTTCCTTACAAGACAACCCGTCTTGGCCACCTTTTTCCAGGTCAGTAGCCAGCGCATCCTGTCAGCGTAAACAAAGGGCTCGCTTTGTGAAACCCAAAGTCAAGTTGAGGAGTAACGAGGGCACGGTCCTCTGAGGAGGCACCTCAGGCATCATCCTGCCACAGCCGCCGGCAGCAAGAACGCGACGCAGCTTGAATTTGAAACGCCAACCGCTGAGCCACGGCAGCAAAAGCATGTGTAAACTTGTAGTGGATCTTGTCTAATACATACACGAGTGCCACTGTATGGCGCCGTCATTACACAGACTTCAATGAGAAGAATGTCACCTGTCTGATAAGAGATATCACACCTCTGATATTGAAATATGGTCGTGTCATTTGATTTAAAATGCAATGTCAGATTCAACTACTGCTTCTTAAAAGCTTATGCTCGCAGTGATCTGAAAGCCCACCGATGAAACAAGTCTTTAGGGGGTATTGAATATTCCTATGAAGCATCTCTGGAGACAGACATAAGCAGCAAGATGCCATGAAGCACTGAGAGACACAGCTGTGAATACAGATATAAAGGCATAAAATCAAAACTCTCTGGAGAGTAAAACCAGGTGAAGAGAAAATATACGAGGCACAGGGAAACAAAGAAAAACACAGAAGCTGAGAAGTATTTCAGATCTTATTTTAAAATAAATCAGCTTCTGACAATATATTAAAAAAACACACACACTGTGGCTATTTACAGGTTTTTAACTCTATTTGGGGGGTCTGTAAAATAGCGTAAAAGCGCACACATTTTAATGATTAAAAATAACCATTAAGTTCCTGTTGCTTTGAGGCCCACCTTATTAACAGACCCGTGACAGCTGGACAGACTAAATGAGGAGTAGATCAAGTACTTAAAATATGTGTGTGAGTATGCACAGTACTCTCATACAACACTGAAATGACTTCCATCATTACAATTTATTCCTCTGATAAAGCCTTTATAAGCTATGTTTGCTGTTCTGTTTGTCTGCCTGTCATTAGGACCATGGAAAAAACTACCAAGAAAACCTGAGAAGTGGAGCACATGGGTACACATGGGTGCCCTTTACATTTGGGCCATTTTAAAGAAAAATCACTTTCTTCAAAACGGCTGAATACAGCATTTGCCTTGGTAGAGTTTTTGCCCCTTAAATCCCCTTGTGTGTGTGTGTGTGTATAATATAATAATATATATCAGGGTAGGCTAATGAAAATCCAGCTGAGTGACATGAAAACATAATGACCCACACCCAGTCCTTGTTTATTGGTTTGCATTTACAATTTAACACTTATCCTTATTGTCCTTCAGTATTCCAGTTCTGACATTGCCCCTGTGAGCATACGCCACAGACAGATAGATTTAGTTGTATCTACATGGTAGTTATAGTGGCTGTCCTGCTGGCAGCTTGAGCTTGGACACAACAACAAATTTCCTCTTTGGGGACACTAAAGCATAAAGCAAAGTAAAACTACAGTTACATGATCCATTTGTTTCTTAAGTCCCATTTTGAAGCTTTGAGATACAACTTTCAGGTGCAATGCAACAAACTGGAAGTTGTGAAGGGGGCGGGTCCGACTATGAAGCCACCCATTGGCTAATGGCTTGTCAGTAACAAGTTGTTAGCCAATGATGGTTCAATGCGTGAACCCCAGATAATCCTCTCTGAAACAGTATGACCAAGATTTAAAAAACAGACATATTTTGTATAGACATACTCCAATACACAGTCCAATATTTCAGTTGGAAGTAGGGCTGCCACAAACGATTATTTTGATAGTCGACAAGTCACCGATTATTTTCAGATCATGCATCCATTGGACATAAAACGTACAGCTTATTGCACCAGCAGCATCTGCTCTTATATAACTATCATTAGCTTACAGCTTTAAGTGTTTAAGGTATGTGCTAACTAAAAAGAAAGACAAGATGATAGTTTATAAAATTTTTAATGAAATTTGCAGATTGTTTCGGTGGAGTTTAATAAACTCAGCCGTTGCTCCTTGCTATCTAAAATATAACAGGACACTGGAGTATATTCTCGAGTATCTCATACTTCTGATAATCAGTTGTCTGCTTGATGTTTATTCAGCTGTGTAAAAACTATAACTTTAATCTCAGCCAAACCGATTTACTCAGGAACAAATAAAATACTAAAAAAAAGCCAAACAATAACATTTTTAAGTTATCTAAGTGACTTATATATCATGTTTAACCTGAGTAGTGAAAGACGGCGTTGGGTTTGAAAACGATTTGCCGAGAGTCCGGTGTTCTCACCGGCTCTAATGAGCCTTGAACCCCGGCTAACGATCGAGCTGGTGGGTAACAGACGTCTCCGAAAACGTCGGAGCGCTTTTGAAAATATGTGGTTGTCTTGATAAACCAAGCAGATATTTGAAGTTTACACGGCTACATTCTTGCCTGAAAATATGTTAAATGTTTATTTTGTGACCCAGAAAGAATAATAAGCGTAATATTAAAACTAACTAGCTGCCGCCATTGCTGGAAACTGAGCAGGGCCGTGCGGTTCCTGAATTTGGACACAGCTACGATACCGGACACTGCTTCTTCTTCCTCTTCGGGGTTTAACGGCAGCTGGCATCCTTGTACATGCAGTGCTGCCATCTTCTGTTTCAGTCCGTTATTACACTCTTAAATCCAACTTCTTATTCCTTTGTAAGATCTTTTGGGATCTTACAAAGCTTCAAACGACGCGTCGACTATTAAATTAGTCGTCGACGATTTTAATAGTCGACGTAATCGTGATTAGTCGACTAATCGTGGCAGCCCTAGTTGGAAGCAATGTCCATCATTACTATCTATGTCATACACCCAATAATTTGCTAATGCAAAGGATTTTCCTATTATTCAAGGAATAATAGGAAAACAGTTAACACTGGCGCCTCACAGCAACAAGGTCTTGAGTGTGACTCCACTATCTGGCTGGGGCCTTTCAGTGTGGAGTACTCTCTGGGTACTCCAGCTTCCTCCCACAATCCAAAGACATGCAGTTAGTGGGGTTAGGTTAATTGATTATTCTAAAATTGCCCATAGGTGTGAATGTGAGTGTGAATGGTTGTCTGTCTCTAAGTGTTAGCCCTGCAATAGAGTCGCCCTGTGACAGCTGGGATAGGCTCCAGCCCCCCATCACCTTGATAAGGATAAGAGGATGGATAAGACGTATTCACTCTTTCTTACAATGCCTAAATGTTTTGTTCATGGTTGAAATAATTTACAGAGAGAGGAGGAGCATTAACAAGTACATAATAATGATGTGGGGCAGCTGCATATTGTTTGCTTGAGGCTGTGTTCAACTAGCCACTAGGTGGCCATTATGCAAATGTGCAGGGATGTAGACAAGCCATGCAAGAAACCCTGTTTTCCTAACAAGACATTTTGGACAGAGAATAACTTTTCTGGATGACCTTTGAACTTTTCAGGTGTTTGACAAGCACAAAAATAGTTTATGACAGAAAAAGAGGTAAACCCAAAAAGCATAATATGTGTACTTTAAAGAACT
Source organism: Maylandia zebra (assembly GCF_041146795.1). NCBI lineage: Eukaryota > Metazoa > Chordata > Actinopteri > Cichliformes > Cichlidae > Maylandia > Maylandia zebra. The sequence continues at coordinate 13,545,008 of NC_135178.1, forward strand.
AAAGTCACTTTGAAATCTACTTGACTTTCTTGTTGAGATTCAGCGTGTGTGTTAAAGTGGGTGCTAAAGCGTGCGAGCAATTAGTTTAGCTGAAAGCAGAGCGGAAGAAGCTAGCTGCCATAGCTCCTTTGCAACCCATGAACAGAGCATGAGTGAGCAAGAGTCTACTCAGTGCGTTTGATGTTAGGTGGCTGCTGGTGCTTTAGCAAAGCTCCTGATCCCAGTGGAACAGTGTTTGATCTGGGCCTGCGCTCTCTCGTGTTGGAACAACCTGCTCAAGTTCAGAGATGTGAGCGTACGGTATCAGAGAGCAAAAGAGTTAATCAGCTCTTTGATCTGCTTTATAAAGTATATGGAAAGCATGGTGAACAGTCCGTATTAAGGAGGTATTTGAAAAGATTTCTTATATGAAAGGAGAAAAAAAATCAATACAGCTAATATCCTGAGACTTTCCCTCCTCAGTGGTGCATTAGTACACTGATACCAACTGCAGATATTTTTGTTTGTATTTCAAGTCTGCAGATGAAAGACCACATAGTGATGTTCGAAAAGATATTCTTGAAGATGGGACAAACGCATTTGAAATAGATCCTATGAGCCTGAAAGACCTTGAATCTTATCTTGGAGGATGACTTGCACTTAACTTTTTATTCTTTATGCTCTAATCTTGAATCATAACTTTTTAAAATTGACTTAAAAATTTGACAATAAAACCCTCTTAAAGGTTGTACTGCAGTCCTTCTTTTCTACAAACGAGTATCTTACTCTATCAGAAGCTACCATCTCAAATAGAGAAAGTCATCAGATTTATTAGGCAGCCAAAGTTTGTGGGTGATCCACTAACAACACACTAACGCTTAAAACCAACCACAGCCAGTTTAGTGACCAACGCAGGTCACAAAGCGCAGCTATGAGGTAGTTTAAAATAATCTACTAGCAACATCCCTGCAGCTAAGCACTGATAACTTGACACAACTAGGAGTCGACAGCCAACCTCTGGCACATTGGGAAGGCTGTACATAGGCACAATACTTTACATAAACTACATCCTAATTACAGCATGCTAACAAGCTTACAACAGTGCATTTAAGATTAACAATATCAAATTTCTCATATTTAGCAACTGCCATGTTGCTAAACACCATCTTAGTTCATTCTGGCAGCTGACCATTTCAACGCAAAGTGCAGCTGAGGCTGATTGGAGCATACACATTGTGATTAAGATTTATTTATTATGATACCCTTGCAACAGATCAATAGCATTAAGCTATGGCTCCAAGTGTAGCGACTCACACATTTGCTTGGTAAGCGAAAGGCATCTGGTATAAAAGCCTGCCAAATCCAACATGCAGAATTACACACTATGGTGACCCTTTGTGACAAGGGAGCAGCCCAAAGTAGCTCAGATGCTAACATTACCATTTGAAACTAAAGTAGTAACCTACTAAGTTTGGTCAATTAGTTCTACTAGCATGTTTTCATGCAGTAACAGTATTTCCTGCAAAAACAGAGTGAAATCAGATTTATATTTATTTTAAAAATTCGTTTTTAATTTTGCACTTCTCGTCTACCACCCTCTGGAACATACACAGTGTTTGCACACACAGCGTAAGGTGCAGTGGACTGGTAGAGAATGAAATCTGATTTCCCTGTGTTTGTTACTGTGTTGCGTGTACGCAGTTTCCGTGCCGATGGCTCCTTTCTGATGCCAACCCACCGTCATCTGCTCGATAGGAACAAGCTGAGTGTGTTGGGTGGAGCAGGAAGAGATAAAAACAGGGGGAAGAGGGAGGCTTTGGGGGCCTAATGAAAACAAAAGAAGCTTGAATAGGAAGAAGGGAAGAGGAAGAGAGATCTGCCCTTGAGCTTGTTTCGTGCTTTGATAAACTTGCGCACTGTCTTCTCTTTTTTTACCCTTTAAACTAAGTTACAAAAAAAAAATCTAATTAAGCAGCCTACCCTGCACTACTTCACATTTCTGTTAATGGTGAAGATGCTGTGAGACTTGAACATAAAGAAAACATGAGGACAAAGTTAAATTATATGGGGATAAACCTAACATCATTAAACCTTTGCCTCTGGTGTGTCTACAACACTGGTGGCAACCAACGATGGCAATCCGTCTAATCATCAAAGTAAACTTTATGAATAAGTCATCTAGCAGATCTTACAAAAACACCTTGAAAGGGTGCCAACAGCCTGGGTGTGCATTATGCTACACAATCATTTTCAACTGTTACATGTGCAACTCAGTACAGAAAGCAAAATAAATCTTATTAGATCTCCAATTATGACAACAATCACTGATTAACAATTTGGATTCTGGTCCTATCACAAAAACACTTTAAAATGTTAAATGCATCATCAGGACAAAAAAGTGCTTTTTTACTGAACCTGTGATTTTTAAAAGAAATGAAATAAAGTGCAGACTTGCTCTCAGCCTGTTTTAGCAAACACACATGCATGTGCCTATAGTTCAAAAAAATTACAAATGGGATATTTTGACCTTGGAGTCGATGTAATGAAATATGAAATATGAGTCACCTTGCTCTCGAGTTATTATGTTCACAAATTTAGGTGTCCACTTCACCTGGCCACCCACCCACCTACCCAGCATGATAATGACGATACCCCATCAGCCTTTCATGGGGTAAAAATCATCAGAACCTTAACAGGTGTGGTACAAAAAACAGTTACAGTTACTGTAAGTAATTATACCCATCATAATAACTATATGGGGTTACCACTGACAAAAGTGGCTAGGTGTCACCTCTGCTAATTTGACTCAGAACTGGATCTATCTACTGTATTTTCATCGTTGGCGTCTTTTGGATAATTTTAATTAACTGGTTTTGTGTATGTTAATTATATGAACAGCCATAAAAATAGTCAATTTTTGGTGAATGACTTCTTTACTTGGAACTAATTAGTGAATATCTGGACATCTGAAAACTATGGATACAGCTTAATAACCAGGCTTGCCAGCATAAGGTGATAACAATCCACCCTTTCATCCATGTATGGTTTACATCATGGTGGCAGGCAAAATGCTAACACTGTGCGCCCCAGGGCAGCTGTGGCTACAATGTAGCTTGCCATCGCCAGTGTGTGAATGTGTGTGTGAATGGGTGAATGACTGAATGTAGTGTAAAGCGCTTTGGGGTCCTATGGACTAGAAAAGCGCTATACAAATGCAGGCCATTTACTGAACCTTCAGAATGCAATTGGTGATTTCATGGTGTACGTCAGTCTTTTATATATAAAACCTATACTCGGGATGTTTGTACTCACAACATAGTAGCCATCAGGGGCCTTGCTGGGTGAAGACACTACTCCAACTGCAGTGATGGGGTCTATGGGAAACTTGCTGCTGACTTCAGACATGTCGAAGCTCTGTTAGAAAAGCAGAAGAGTACCATTACAATTGGTACAATTGGTATCAACGGTTCTTTCTGCAGAGGTGAAACACACACATACACACACACACACACACACACACACACACACACACACACACACATATACACTGAACAAAAATATAAACGCAACACTTTTGTTTTTGCTCCCATTCCCCATGGGATGGACGTAGAGACCTAAAATTCATTCCAGATACACAATATAACCATCCCTCCCAAACAGTGGTCACAAATCAGTCCAAATGTGTGGTAGTGGGCACATCTGCTATATTGAGATAATCCATCCCACCTCACAGGTGTGCCACATCAGGATGCTGATCTGACATCATGAGTAGTGCACAGGTGTACCTCAGACTGCCCACAACAAAAGGCCACCCTGGAATGTGCAGTTTTGTCTCACAGCAAAATGCCACAGATGCCACAAGCAATGAGGGAGCGTGCAATTGGCATGCTGACAGCAGGAATGTCAACCAGATCTGTCGCCCGTGCATTGAATGTTCATTTCTCAACCATAAGCCGTCTCCACAGGCGTTTCAGAGAATATGGCAGCACATCCAACCGGCCTCACAACCGCAGACCTCGTGTAACCACACCAGCCCAGGACCTCCACATCCAGCAGGTTCACCTCCAAGATCGTCTGAGACCAGCCACCCAGACAGCTGCTGGAACAATTGGTTTGCACAACCAAACAATTTCTGCACAAACTGTCAGAAACCGTCTCAGGGACGCTCAACTGCATGCCCGTCGTCCTCATTGGGGTCTTGACCTGACTCCAGCTCGTCGCCGTAACAGACTTGTGTGGGCAAATGCTCACATTCGATGGCGTCTGGCACGTTGGGGAGGTGTGCGCTTCACGGATGAATCATGGTTCACATTGTTCAGGGCAGATGGCAGCTGAGAATGTCCCAGTTCTTGCATGGCCAGCATACTCACCGGACATGTCACCCATTGAGCATGTTCGGGATGTGCTTGACCGGCGTATACGACAGCGTGTACCAGTTCCCACGAATATCCAACAACCTCGCACAGCCATTGAAGTGGAGTGGACCAACATTCCACAGGCCACAATTGACAATCTGATAGACTCCATGCGACGATGTGTTGCACTGCATGAGGCAAATGGTGGTCACACCAGATACTGACCGGTTCTGGGTCCCCAGACCCCCAATAGCGCAAAAAACTGCACATTCCAGGGTGGCCTTTTGTTGTGGGCAGTCTGAGGTACACCTGTGCACTACTCATGATGTCAGATCAGCATCCTGATGTGGCACACCTGTGAGGTGGGATGGATTATCTCAATATGGCAGATGTGCCCACTACCACACATTTGGACTGATTTGTGACCACTGTTTGGGAGGGATGGTTATATTGTGTATCTGGAATGAATTTTAGGTCTCTACATCCATCCCATGGAGAATGGGAGCAAAAACAATAGTGTTGCGTTTATATTTTTGTTCAGTGTATATGTGTGTGTGTGTGTGTGTGTGTGTGTGTGTGTGTGTGTGTGTGTGTGTGTGTGTGTGTGTGCACGCGCGCGTGTATGTTTCACCTCTGGCAGTCATTACACAGAGGATGCACACAGACTTTCTTGGCTAGAATGGCCACAATATTGACTTCTTGATGAGGCTTATTAGGATCTAGAAGAAAAAGTGTCCGCCTAATCCAGGATCAAATGACAAGTGAGACCAGTGACAAAACAGCATTTGGAGACTACCCAATGACTTCACCAAATCACAAATTAGGGGGAGTGATCACATATTTTCAAGGAAGTCCCAATCAATTGCTATCTCTTCCTGTCTAAGGGAATTTTTTTCTAATGGGTATGCAAGCCTCTTACAGGGTAAGTGGCTTTACAAAAGGTTCCCTTGCGCAATTTTATTAGATTAGGTTTAAAACATTCTTGTACTAACTGACAAAGTTGCTGCATTCAATCTTGATATTTAGAAAATCTATTGCAATTAAGCTGATCAAATTAGGGGTTTTACTCCAGAAAACAGCTGTCTCTTTAACAAATGCTAGATAGCTGTACTTATTCAAATGAAACAGGATAGCAAATTAGCTAATAGATTGAAGAATCTCTTTGCAACATTCATTTGTTTAAAATGAGCTTTGTTTTTCCAGCACAAAAACAAGGCCTGGAGAACTTATCCAGGCAGATTAACTAAAAAAAGAGAAACCATTGCAAGCATATTGCATTTCCAAAGACAAAAATCACCATGAAATCCAAGATAGTATACAGTCTTAAATAGTACTGAAGAGCCAGTTTGTGGTTGTAAGTTATATGGAGAATTATAATATTATAATAATAATCTTACAAATTATTTAAACATGTACCTGCGAACATTTTGCATATTGCTAACCTGTCAGGTCACAGGTGACAAACTTCAATAATTCTTATGTTAAGAACCATATTTAGAAACTATGCTCATAAAATTAAGACGCTAATGCGGTTTATGCTGTATCTGACAGTCATATTTACAAGCTAAGAGCAGTTCTTTGGCTAAAAAAAACCAACTTTATGTTTAGCTAGCATACTTACTGGTTTTAGGGTTTAAATAGTTTTAGCTTTATCCTGTATCCATCTGGAAAGTGCTTATTTACAAGTGCCCAGTTACAACTGCTTTACCGAGAGGGGTGTGACGCAAACACAGCTCTAGTTAACGTCCAACATGCATCTTGTGTTATAAAACGCTAACGCCCGTCATATAGCAGTCTTACAAATTACCTGGAGACTTGAAACCCACCACAAACTCAACGGTGAGCTGACACAGAAGCTAAACCCAGAGTCCTTTGTGTTTTTACCTGCTAAAACGTCTCCCCCCGTTATCACTACCACTTTGTGAACTTTGGCCTTTACATGCCAACATGTAGCAAGGAAATACTTCCTGGTGTTCAAGGGAAGAAATTATTAACTACAGTCCAATATTTGGTCTTCCAAGAATATTTTTTTTCCTGTGATTTATTGTTTTATTAATAAATAAATAAATTAAACGATAAAAAAAAACAAAATGGGACATTTTATTCAGCAAACGGCTTAGATATCAGTTGCTTAAAACAAACAAAACAAAAAAAAAAACTTAAATTAAGAACAAAGCATGCAAAGAATTTCAAGGCCTGCAATGCCAGGGTGTATTTTTTAGCAATAACCTACGTGATCCAATTTAGCTGTTGTAACTAAATTAGGTTGTGCTTCACTAAATGGCTATCATTACATGGCTATATCTACAGGTCACGCCTCCTGGCAGTTGGTTGTCTCTCTAATAGTCACATGTCGTTTCTGTAATCAGATGAAAGTAAGACCAAGCCCAGTGTATTGACTTAGCTGTAACATTAGGATGTTCATGTCTCTCTGAGTGCAAAACTTGAAAGCCTCTTTGTAGACTGTCCAAAACACCAGCAGGCGGCAGATGCTTTCCCATCATCGAGTTTATTATTTCTGCCCCCACCATACCAATCAAATAAATTATTTCATTCTGCGACTATTATCCTAATGTACTGTATTCAAATCAAAGACTTGTTGCTCTGCTCTATGACATGGTGCCATATGCTGGCCGAATGTCACACGCAGTGAGATGTATTTATTGGCGATCGGTTTTCCTTCTGAAATTTATGAAGAGGGGGTGACTTTCAGAGGAAAGTGACACCCCATGTAACAAAAAAACATTTTAACACTTCCATTCATGTGGTTGATTTTACCAAGGATGCAGACAAAAATATTACCGCTTGCCTTTATAACCCTTCCTTTAAAAAATCTTTTCTGATGTTGATTGTCTCACTATCCAGTATATTAACATTTAATGAACATAAAAGAGAAAATAAAATGTTTGCCTTTTACATTTTGTTTCAAATCTTACTGTCGATGCAGTGCGATGACAATTCGAATAATTCGCATAACATCTTTCATGATCCTCCAAATATATCTGATTATCAGATTTTACTCCTTTAAGTCATCATTTGAGTTTGTAATGGGGAGAATAGTTTGTCTTGCATAGCCTGTGGCTGACAGAATAAAACAAGTGTAAAGATCCTGGCATGTTGCAAACAGTGTTCTTCACGTCATACAACACAGCACTGATAACTGTGGCTAACTGTATGTCAGTTGGAGCTGCAATTAATTCCGGTGAGGAAGTTTACACAGTGGAAGAAGATTTTCCTACTTAGTAAGCCCCTGTAACACCCCGTATCATCACCACCACCAACCTCACACGCACCAGCACATGCTATCACATCAAGGTGTTGACAACCTACTGAAACGCGCTCGTTTTGGGCAGAGATTTGCAGTGGTGCTGAAGTTGATAAAATAAAATCTCAGGTGTTGGTAGGGAGAAAAGAGTAGACGGAGGGGGAAAAACCCCCAAAACAACAACACATGCTCCAGCTGCGAAGAGGTGCACCTGCTAAAGTAATGCTCTAATTATGGAATAGGTGATGAAACACTCATTGAGAGTCTGGAGATAGCAGCAACACATGCTAACTGTGAAAACCATCAGCTTTTACAGTGTTTTAATGTGTGGCACATTGCATGCTGAGGGTTGTGGGGTAAGATGAATGATGGCTGTGGCAGATTTCTGTGGGGGAGCAGCCAGTGTAGGACGCATAGCATTACAGCTGGCATTTTGAAAAGGTTCATTAAAACTGTGATTTCTCTGTTCACGCTTTGTTTCATGTATACTTTATGACACATCTCGCTTTAAAGTTGACCCCATAAATACTGGATCATCTTATCATGAGCAAAATATCATGCACACACACACACATTCTAGTAACAATCTTGTAGTCGTGAGTGGTAATCAGTGGATGAAAGAAGAGCCCCTGGACTAAAATTATACCTTGGTGAATAACTTTGCACCTGAATGATTAAAGGAAAAAAAAAAACCAGCAAAGGTTTTCTTTTCCACGTGTAAAGGTCATTCACTGTGTTCAGTAATTTGCTGACACTAGACTAGGGAACAGAGATGGAGATTTCTGTGTTGCCACCCCGAGAGTAATAATATCCTATCTCAACTTGGGAAATCTACTGCGCCCCAACGTCCCCGTCACCCGCATGAGCCCATTATGGGCTATGTAGAAATCTGCAGGTCTCATTTTATATATAACCCTCAACCCCCTCCTCCTTGCTTTTCTACACATTAAAAAAAAAAAAAAAACGTGTCTCCTGAATAGCTTATAATAACAAGCTTTAGGAAGCCTACCCTGAGCGTCCCCATAGAATACAGCCTCGCATGGCTCCATGATATCATGCTTCTCTCTAATTAAAGGTCAGTTTGGTCGAGTCTCATTGCTGCCCTGGCTGGAAAAAAACTCCCGAAACATGATGGCTTCTCCAAATGTGATTTAATTTTCCATTTATGCCATCTGTTTTCTTGGCCAAAGCACTGAATTGCACAAGTTGAAGATGTATGAACTGTCAGATTCACTCACTAATTCTTCATGTTTGCAGTTTAAAACAAATCATCCATAAAAAGAGGAGACTTCTTAAAATGCTTCTAGATAACGCGGCGCTATTTCCGACAAAGCTTGCTGTATCTCAGTAAAAACAGAACGCATTCATTTGGAAATCCTTTCAAATCTTAACTCGAAAAATACAAAGAAAGCATATTTAATAAGTTTAATATCAAAACTGTTTGAGTTTGAAATCAATATCTGCCACATGTTTTGTTTTTTAACAGCACATAAAAGTGATCTAATCCTAAAACAAACATCTGGTGAACATTTCACTGCAAATTAGGTTAACTGCAGGTCTGTAACGTGACTGGGTATAAACAGAGAGGCTGAGTCTTCCACAAGTAAAGACAGGGAGGGGTTCGCCACTCTTTTAACAACTGTTTCAAGTATTCCAACAATTTAGGAATAGCATTAGTCCAAGGAAAATTGAAAAAGATTACAGCTAACATTATTGTAATGTTAATGATATTAAGAATCTAATATCATTATAAGAATCCGAGAATCCAGAGATATCCTTGTACTTCAGGGGCAAAGCTAAAAACAAATGTTAAATTGCAATGATCCTCAGGCTCTTATTCAGTCTCCTTCATCTTCCTCTTTAGGGATCTGCTGTCTTCATCTCACCCTATCTCCTTGTATCCTCCTCATGTCAGACACACCTTCTGCATGTCTTCTCTCACTAAAGCCATAGACCTTCTCTTTTCCTCCTGCCTGAAAGCTCCATCTCTAATGTCCTTTGTCTAAGAGTTGGACTGCTTGTCTTAAATGTCCAAACCATCCCAGCTTTGCCCCTCTAACTTTGTCTCCAAACCGCCCAAGCTGAACTCTCTCACTGTAATAATTTCTAACCCTGTCCTTCCTGGTTACATCCAATGAAAATTTCAACATCTTCAACTCTGCCACCTCCAGCTCCACCTGATACAGTTCTGTTGTGGAAATCAATGCACCAGCTCGACAGACCAGAGTGAGCAGAGTTTGTCGCTTAAGCTATAAATGCAAGTTAAATCTGCATCAGGAGCTCATTTAAGTTGGAATTAAGCAAAATACAGTAGCACGCTGTCTTGTCTGGCTGAATAAAACTAGAAATTATTTCAGGAAATGATTGTTATACCGTTAAAATCCAGCATTTATGACAGCATAGCTGTGCATTAGTGCACACAAATGTGTAGGCATCATTAATGCTGAACAATATATACATATTTTATGATTTAGATAAGGTCTTCTTGTAACACCTACATTCTGCAGGTGTTACAACCAAATACATCTATAAAAGAGTCAAACAGGCCAATCTGCAGCATTTGGCAAACTCTGATCATAGAAAGGTAGAATAGCTTAACATACCACGTTTCCTTTTTCAAATCGTGCTACTGGGATCAGGTTTTAAATGAGCATGCAGTATATATATTTCAAGACGGAAACACTTTTTTTTTTCAATAACACGTGCTTCAGAGTTTAAATAATTCACACATCGTTAGATTCTGTAATTTACATCTTAAACAGTTTCCAACTTTTTTGGAGATGGCGTTGTACACAACTTCCAAAATCAACCGGTGGTTTTTATATATGGCCTCTAAGTTTCATTTGTGTATTTATACTTGTGCATGGATCTTATGTGACCGTCCTACTGTAAGTAATTGCTTCTGTAGTATATTACATTTGCTTATCTCTATCAGCTTACACTTTATTGCTCAACTTATCATTAAATGCACCCATACACGCACATGCATCTGTGCATGCAGACCACTAATGCATGCACACATACGTACACACAAACGCACACACACACGCGCGCGCACACACATACACTTTCCTCCGTCTGGTGGGGAGTCTGGACTGCTCCGACTGACTGCGCCTCACTGCCCTTGTGCAGTGGTGTGCCAGTTGTGCCTTCCCCCATCGCTGTGAATGCCACCATCTGGTGTGCCACGTGGACATCATAATCTCCCCTTAATTACATTAGCAGTGCAATCAGTTACTGCATTACAAGGCCGGGCGAAGAGCTTTTAAATCTTGGAGGAAATCATAAATAATTGCACTAAGTACCCAGCGCCAGATGTGCGTGCCAACTTGGCTGGCATGAGATAAATAGTAACCTCAACAACGGTGTTCAGTATCCAGTCTGCAAATATTTTTTGGGCAGTACGATCCCGTCGTCCTTTGCTCTCAGCCCCGCCGTTGTCCTTTTCCTTCTGATTCTCTCACTTTGTGAAAGCACGCAGCGAGGCTAGGCACCTTAGACAGTCTGGTACCTGGTGCTTTTGTGCATCCCTGCAGCAGTTTGACGGATATAATGCAGGAAACCATCAAGTTTGCAACAAGGTGTTTCAGTGCATCGCAGTCCACCCCATTACGACACCCTTCATTCATTTCTCAGTTACATAATTAGATGTTCCTCAGGTATCTTGTGTAGAAATTGAAATTATTTATGAATTTTTGACTAGTTGCGTTAGGTGTATGTGTGTGTAGCTTGTGTGTAGCTTAACAAGACATCATACATTATGAGCTACTGTCACGTCTTTCACCTCAGAGGGAATGTCACGTTGTGTTGTACTTTTCACTCATCTTCCTGTCATGCTCTTAGCTGTTCACACTGATGCATATCTCACTCAGTTTATTGCCAGCATTAAGCTCTCTTGGCCATAGGCTACACAGGACAACCAGCAGAGTGGTCACTAAGCTGTGAAATTACAGGTACTCAAAACCATTTTTACTGGCAAGCTAATAAGTGCAATGTAACATTTCATTAAAACATTACTAGTGTTGTTATTGATAGATCTGTGTTTTTTTCTAGTATGACATGTTAAAGCTTTCGCTGTATCTGTATCTCCAGTACAAACTTTAAAACCACATACTGTATTTAGTCTTCTGATCCAAATACTGTTTAAAAAATGCAAATATAACGGTTTGTGGAGGTAAGCATCAACGACACAGCTCTCAGTTCTCACTCCTTCTTTATTCGTCTCCAACATCAACTGCGCATATCGCGCCACAAAACACAGGAACACACTTCCTCTACACTGGGTGTGAGTGGAGCCCTCTAGTGGTCCACCACAGGTTGACGTTTTTTCTGAGGTAAATGGCCATGGCTTTACTGCTGCAATACTTGGTTTTGCGCCTCCTGCCAAGAGTTTAGAAATTCCGTTATATTCAGAGCAGTGCCACACTGTCATTTGGATAATGACAGTGTGGCACCATCACGATAATACTCCCATCCTTCATAAACTTCTCTGGCTACCAGTCCCCTCCATGAGAGAGCTGAAAACTCTTCTAGGGACTTATCAGCACATCTAACCTTTTTGTTTATAACCATAAAAAAATGTTGATCTTAGCAACATGACTGTTTAAGAATATGTAAGCCTCTGTAAATAACTGCACAATGACTGATTTTTCCTATATGCACTGGGGGCTACAACCGTTTTTGGATTCAACACTTGAGGCTTTGATTGTCAATACATCAGAATTGGCATATTGCAATATATATGAAGCAATAGTTCTGCCATCTCTCCTTTATGTCTGTGAGACTTGGACCCTTTATCAAAGACACATAAAACAGCCAGAAGCCTTTCATCTGTGCTCCCTGAGATGATTGTGTAAGATCAAATGGCAGGATAAGATTCCAAACATTGACGTGCTTGCAAGATGTGGGATCACTGGCGCTGAGGGGATGACTATGAAAGCCCACTTTTGCTGAGATGGACATGTGGTTAGAACGGATGACACCCAGATACCAAACACGTTGATCTTAGGCCAACTCAGCTGTGTTACAAAGTGTTCTGGATGCCCACCCCTGATAAAATAATGCAAGATAGAAACCACCGCCTGACACACACCGACTCAAAACTGACCTAGTTGGTGACAAAAACCTTTGTTGTCGCAAAAGAAACTAGATATTTGAAAAGAGGAGGGTTGAGGATGTGCAGCAGAAATGTGCAAGCCAAAAGGCCAGTGCCTTACAACCTGTGTCAAGTTATGACCGTATATGTAAGTTATGTGCAATCTGCATCATGCAAGCCAAAGTGGAGCCTAGCATCACACATGACAAGGCACTGACCCAGTGCAAACACAGCACAGCCACCACATGCCACAGAAACTGCTGATGCTCATCTCTCAACGCAAGAGGAGAATCCATACATACTGCATAACTAGTAGCAGCTACACTGAGACCAGGTTGGATGCTCAGAGGTTCACAGGCCATTATATCAGTCCTTGTGTTATATGTGATATAAAGTAGTTCTACTTTTAGAAATCATACAAATATAAACAGGTTGATGCAGGTCAGCTGTGTCGTTACCATTTCCTTATCACATAACCACATAAAATCATGCAATATGCATCAAACCTTTTGTCATATGTCTAAATGTCTATGTCCATTTAGGTTTGCATGAATATGCTGCACTCATGTACAGTGCACCACATATTATATGGTAGATTTAGTTAATGACTGGTTAAAGAGTAGGTATGATTTTATTTGACCAAGATTTTCCATGGTTGATTAGAGCTCCAGTGATTGTGTTAGAAATGGCTAATGGGTGCGGCGTAGTTTCCTGTACTTGAATTGAACAGCAGAGATTTTCTGCTTTGCTCTTGACGACAGACCCCTACATTACAGTTTGCATCTCCCTCGCAGTGTAAATAAGATATAAATTTACAAAACAGAGCCCTCAACAATCTATCTCCTAGATGGCAATATTGATATTAACACGTGTGTCCATTTCAATTTGATCACAATCTGGCCTTCAAAGTGCAATTTGAATGAAGAGGTGTCTTTCTAACGACACTATGTGAGGATAAAAACAAAGCAGAGTGAAGAAAGAGAATTACAGATATTGACTAAATGTGTCTTATCATTTATCATAATTTCTCTATCCACTTTGTCACGGCTTCAGCATTTAAGGAAGATAGATGATACAAGATGTTGTCCTCTCTTTCATACTTTCCATGCTCTGGGAAGTGTGTCCAATATGGACTTACTTTACCTGTTTGCAATTCATTTGGCACATGTTTGTCACTATGAGACTGTTGTGTATTTCTTGCATGTTTTCCTATGCGCCGTGCTGTAGGACATCTGGCATTTTGACCTTTAACCTTTACGAATAAAGGATATTCATGAGTGTCTGAATACGGCCACTAACAGCAACTACTTAGAGGACATTGTGTCAAATTGCTACACAGGTGATTTAGTCGAGTAAGAGGTTGATATATGTTATCCAGTTAGTTTCTGAAGGCTCCACAATGTCAGACTGGTGTCATTAAGGAGCGTGGCTTTGCAAGGTGTGCCATTTGCGATGCTGCATCCCGGTGGGCTTTGTGCTGAGGTGGTCGTCTCTGCAAGGGCGACCATTAATATCTTAGAGGGACTATTCCCATGGCGAGGTGACTGGTTGAAGAAGGTCCTGCTCCAATGCAGACACCTACAATATGAAAGTTCAAAAAAGTGCTGACTTCCTCGTGAGCTCAGCTAGCAGCAGCCATCTGTTCCACTGCTAACTAATGCAAAACATCCAGTGTCACCAAATCTCCAGAAGGAATGTGATCTACTGTCCTTTGTGTGATTTTTTTTTTCCAACAAGAGAGAGGTTATGCGACCTAAAATTAAACAAATCACACATATAACAGACAAGAGCTGGAGAACAAAACCCACAAAGAGTTATTAGTTTAATAAGATGTAGTAGGCTTTAGCTCTCACAATATTTCCTGTTCTCTATACAGTGATCTTCATATCTATTACACACGCAGGACTTTGTCGCTCAACTCTCTTATGTATTTGAATGTGTTGTTTGCCCTGGTGTGGTGATTTAGAGGGAACATTTTATCAAAGCTAGCCAAGCAAGTCTGGTCCACTAGGGAGCCAGGCATTTTATAAGGGTATAAATAATCAATGACACTGCATCTGTAATGGCCAGTAATGCTGTTTGTTACCCCCCCCCCCAAACCCCTCCCCCATTCAGGATGGCACGTTTGTTGCTTAAACAATAGAAATAGATTGCTATGCCTAATTGACAAGGCAGGGGAATCTCTCTTTATACGCCTCAGTTTATTTCTGTGTTTATTGCCCATGACCCCTTTTACATCATGCAGTGAGGTACTTCTTTGTTTTGTCGTTTCAATAATCAAAGTTTTTAATCACATCTGCATGGTCATTATCTGTGTCATATCCATTTTTCCTTCAGTAGAACTGTTCATGGAGTAGGCAAGATTTATATGAAATAAGACCTTGTGCATGAAGGGGATTCAGACTCTGTCATTCAGTGTATTCTCTTGAGTTATGTTAGCTGTTGCTTGCTGTGAGCATCAATCTCAACTTAGTTCTATGGATCAATTATAGTACTGTGCAATTTTCAGAGAAATGTTTTTGTTTTGTTTGTTCAGCCATAAAACACTTTAAAAAATTCAACTCAAGACGAGCCGGTGTTGTGTCTACAGATAATATACAACTTAACAAAGAAGAAATGTTTAAATTGTCTCTTTAGGCACTTTGTTAGTAGCAGCCTGTCACAAAACACATAATTTGCTCCCATTTCGTTAAGTGGATCTATGAAAAATGCCAAAGATAACACAGTTTGACAGGCGTAAAATAGTGTTTTTGCACCAACAAGGTGATTCCCAAAGATACATTAGTTGAAAACTTGGCATGTCTCAGAATGGTGTGCAGTGCGTCCTTAAAAAGTTTGAGGAATCTGGACAAGTGGATGACAAAAGAAGAAGTGGCGGGACAAAATATATCTACTGCAGATGAACAATATGAGAAGATCATGTCCCTGAGAAAAATCCAGCAAAGGCCTTTTAGCTGAGTCATCTACTGTTTATTAAAAATGCTGTTGATTGATGTGTAGCTGTCAAGAAGCCATTCTGAAGAAAGAGTGACAGGGGAGGGTGGTATCCCAAATTACACATGAACTGGACTCAAAATCAGTGGCAACAGATCAAATTGTAAGCTTTTGCTAAATCATCATAAGTATGGAGTTCAGGAAAGATGTGAAAGAGTGTTAAACATTGCCACCTGTTAAACAGTAGGGCGGCTCACTTTAAGCAATGGTGTTGGGGATCTTATCAAAATTCATGGAATTATGAATGTAGCTAGTACTCTCAGCCTCTAGTACTAGCTTATACCAGGTCATCTGACTGGCAATGGCTTCTGTTTTTAGCATGACAATGATCTTAAACACATTAGAATTGCTGAAAAAAAAAACAACAAAAGAATTTTTTGCCTTGTATTCTGTATTTAAATGTATGTTTGTCCATGTTGCACCGGTTTCCAATTTTCTGAGTAAAATAAAAAGTGGCTCAAGACTTTTGCACAGCACTGTATATGCCAAACTTACATAAGCTTTAAACAATTACGTCAGGTTCACTTGAAACACCATAAAATAAGCACAGATATTAACTGTTAAGATAACTGTGGTAATTGAAATGTTTCTAATAGGTTAAAAGAAGCGTTAAGATTAAAAGTGTCAGTAGCACTGCTTATGTAAGATGACTTTTGAGATGCATGCACCATGCCATCACTGTTGCCTTCTCTCTTACATTTCACATATTTTCAGAAAAAAAAAGCAACTCGGAGCTCTAAGCCCAAGCACCCTCTACCAAACACGATCCATACAGTATTTTGAGTTTCACCCCTCCCCCCATTCTCACCCATGAGCTTCTGATTTCCATTATTATTAATATCTGCCTGTTTAATTTTCAGCTCTGTCATAATGTGTCGGCCTAAACTACAAGAGACAATCCCTTATTGATTACTTTCCCAGCAGCCCCGGCGCATGCCCCAGCTGATCACGCCTCTCATGCACAGACATCTCATGCATTTCAGATAATAAGCGGCTGCTCTGGAGTTGAAACAAATTGGATGTGCAGTCAGTCACTGTCCAAGTGAATCATGTTGCAGTCTGTCAGTGGACTAGGCTTGGATTATCATCTTACCCAAGCGAGGCAAAAAAGGTAGAAAAAAATGCCACAAGCACCTGCGATGATGGCGAGGGGGTATATGTGACTTGTTGTTGCAGACTTACGTATGTTGGGACTACTGATCACCACATATGGTAGAAGAAGATCAAGAACATCATTAATATCAAGTAAAATTTCAGTTTTTAATTTGTTTTGAGGAAACTGAATAAACTCACTTTCCAAATTTTTTTCTTGAACTGTAGGAATTTCATTCATGCACTAAATCAACGATAAGTAAAAACAGGATGCAAATTGCTGTTTACATGGCAGTCTAATATAGTGCTGGAAAATCCCGATATGAGTGGGATAAGCTCTGAAATTCTTTCTCCGCCGTCACACACTGCTCTTTTGCATGACAATAGTGGTGAACTTTGAAAAGCAGCTGCTCAAAGCATCGTGCTCCATGCGCATGGACATGGACAAGCCATCCTGTGCCAAAACACTATTTCCAGAACAATGCTGCCATTGTATTTACTTACTTATACATTCTGTAACAGAAAGAAAATAAAGCATTCTGTCACCCTGGACTTGGCTCCGTTTCAAATTCAGTGCACTTTCACGTGGAAAAATCAAAAAGGGAAGTTTTTGGAGTTGCACAGGAAGAAATGATTAATAATACATCAGGATTATAGAACACAGACTGTGCTGCACTGACTTTAATAAGTCCACAGAGAGAAAACAAACCCAGACTACAAAAAACAACCGCGCTTGCTGTCTGAAAAGCATCTGCATTTAAACTCCAGAAAATTCTCTCCTTAGTGTAAAGTATTAGTTAGCACCATATGATTAAAATGTAAATGATACCGAGCGCTCACGTTCAGTTACATATCGGCAATTTTTCAAAAAGTATAAAAGAATGATGGTTTTATTTGAGAAGTACACCTGGGCTACTGTGCTTTGCTGCAAAACCCTGAGAACTAGAATAATTGGCACCCTAGTGTAAGACTCCCTCTGTTTGGTGCCAGCTGTTTAAAATATGGATGATATTGTTTTCATTGCTGGGCTTTTGTTGAGTTCTGCTTTGGCCGTGCAGTATAATACTCTGACTCTGACCTTTTCTGGCATGTGGAAAAGTAAATAAACAAGGCACTGATGTATTCCCTGCGTTACCAGAGGAGCTGAGCAGCAGATTTTCCGTTGATCATATTCAGGTGTCTAGATACAAAAAGCTGTCTGCCGCTGCCTAAGCAAGAGTGGCGAGATGCCTTTTTTTGAGTGCAACAGGAACAGAATAATGGATGATGGGGAAGAAGAAAAAATTTATTGACAGCTGTGATCGGTATATAGCATCCTCCCTCTATTGGCAGATTCCCACTGCCAGCACAGCTAAAGACTATTGACCATGAGATGTTTTACTCTGAGCAGTTTGTTTTATTTTGGGTTTGTTTTTTCAGAAATACAGCTGCCTGTGGAAGTACCAATAAAATGCAAAGCAAGCAAGTTTAGGTGCAATTTGAAAATAAAGTTTTGATGTATTAAAGTGAATTACATCACATTCATATGTATGTATGTATGTGTATATATATATATATATATATATATATATATATATATATATATATATATATATATGGTGTCTATATTTTGTGTGGGTCTCCCACTAATTTTCGCACTCATGGCTGCCCATTGTCAACTTTTGCATAAATGCATAAATACGAAAATGATTAAATTTAAGTCAAGCCTTTCTTGTTATACACTGTCGTCTTAAATCATGCGTAAATGTGATAATTACCCACGCTAGGCCAAAAGGGCCCATCACTGCCACTTTAAATCCAATAAACGCCGTGACCTGATCACTATAATTGACCATCTATCAAGGTCATTGAGGAGTACAATGATGTTAACTGCTGTTTATAATTCCTCTTGATCATTGCTAATTACGGAAAGTGTGAGAAACCAATATTCCAGATACTCAGAGAGCGGCTGTCAGCCAAGAGGTAGGACTGAACGTTTTAATAACAGTTAGTTTGAAAATGACCGCAATTGTTATTTAACGTGACACACGTACAACTTCAAAGTGCCTGCAGACCTATTTCCTTACCCAGCATCCTTAATATTTCTGGGGTCCCATGAACTGATAAGGATGATGTCAGGCACATCTGATTAAGCCACACCCACAAAGTCCAGCCTGTTAATTTACTGTTTTTCTATTTTATCTTTGGTTGTTGCTTTAGTCCCAAAACATGTACTGTTATATACAAGAACAGTGTGTTACACGTGTTAGCACCAGAATGATTAAAGCCAACTGCTTTGGTTTAGTTTCCTGAGGTAAATGAGAACATGTAAGCTACAAGTGTATTATATTGTAACATAGTTAACTTGGCGTTGCATTTAAAGGCATATCCAATGAGAAGGGGTTTAGATTTACTCAAGGGAGAATGGCAGCCTTGATCATGAATTTCATTTAGCCCTATAATGTTCTGTGAATATGAGGTGCACTTAGCAGTCAATTTTTACACAGATGTCACACATGACCTCCAATGACAATTTAAATAAGCCTAAATACGTTCGTTACAGGGGGGGGGAAGCATATTGCTACCCTTTTAACAGTTCACATTTCAATATAACACTGCCTATGCTGGCATTTGCAGTCCACTTCTTCAAGTCTAGTGTTCTCAATGTGCCGCTCGCTGGGGCAACAAGTCATTGAGAAAATGTACAATTTATTGAAATTTTATGGAAAGACCCTTACCCCGTTTCACCACAGCACAATTACGTAAAAGCCATCTAGCCCTTGAGTAACCCTTTTTATAGTAATTCATTTATGACTCTGGTCACAGAGGGGATGCCTCTCCTCCCACAAACACCCTAAAACATGTGTGGATGGCATGAGGATGAAATCCGCAGCGCACCGAAGGGCACAGCTTTCATCAAGACATTCCTTTCTTCTTCATAAGCACATCATAAAATATTTCATTCCGCTTTTATAATCGACTTGTTTCATTACGCAGTTGTACATTTTATTTCCGTGAACGACAGCGACATAACCGAGGCTCGTTTGGGTATTTCAAAATACTTCGCCTTGACAGAAAACATGGACGGTTTTAGTGAGCATTAAGAGACGGTCAAAGTAAAAGGACGGAGACTTGGAAATAAAAGGAAAATGAGACAAAGAGACTGAGTGAGTGGTTGGGAGCCTGCTATAGTCTGGTCTCTCCTGAGATGAGTATGATGATTGCACCCACATTCCACTGCAGAGCTAAAACCCTTGGAGGCTTTTGGAATGTGAAAACCTACTTCTTCTCTCGTACAACACTTAGGCAGCGTACCACTTTTTTTTTATTCCCCCGCCCTGAACATTGCTCACATTGCTGTTCCCTGAAGCTTGAAAGCACAACATTTCTCAGCCAGCAACTCCCACTGGGACTAAAGCCCAGAGATGGAAATGCAAAGGATATGTTTTATTGGACAGTTGCAGACAAATAAATCTAAATATGTATTTTGGTCATGTTTGTGTGCCGACTGCATCCTGAGGGAGTTGAAATGATTATATGACATAAATAACAGCGCGGTAGCATGATATTAGGTCACATGTTTACACACACAGACCTAAGGTCAGGGGGAGAGAAAAAAAATCAAACACTATTTCTCTTCTTTGAAAGTGAACATTGTTTGGTTGCATGCATACTGTACACGTTGCTGGGAGCCATGCTTCCTGGTGTGCACTGACTATTAATGAGAGATGGAACCATACAGTCAGGTAAAATATACATACTTAAGTGGATAAAAGTCATAGCTCTGCTGAAGCCTGCCAGCAAGGCACAAATCAACCTGTCCAGTGTGGAGGGAGACGGTGGGTCACCCTGAATGAAATGGTTTAGGCTCACTGATCTGCATGAAGGAAAGTCGATGGGAGGTGTCGATGAGAGGGCAGGCGGGGACTCCTGCAATCACATGTCCTGTGATTGACACGGCCTAACCTCAGGGCTGTGTGAGATGTCAGCATAGTGCAGCCCCCTCTAATATGGCCTCATGTTTCACAGTGAATTATAGGCAAAGCATCTCTTTTGCTTTGTAGTTTTGTAGCAACATTATAAGCTTTCATTTAAATTGAGTAGATTAAAAAATAAAATGTGAATTGTTCTTTACATAATAATGTGAAAGTGTGAAAATATAACAAAAAAAATCCAATTGTATGTCTTATTTGTCTTGTTCCCTGGCCTGTGTTGAAATCACCGCTCTCTCAGTACGCTATGCTTATTAGTATTGGCACATCCACTCTGACTGATGATCGACTTCCTCTGACTTTTCTGTGAAGTTGATGAAAAATGTCATCTCTGTTTCCTTTACAGTGTTTCAATCAGAATCTTGTTTTGTAATTTAAACCATCCGCCATAATTATACAGAGAGAGAATAATATAAATTTAAAACATGCTGGCGTGGCATTGCTTAGTAATTATTCAAACTATTAAACACTATACATCTGTTATAGCACAAAGTTCTGTAATATATTTGTTGAACAATATGTTTTAATTAAATGTTGCTTTGTAATGTGCTTCATTTTTTAGATGAAATACTAATATTTGTAAAAATCCTTCCTCTTTCCTATTTCTCAATACTCTCTTACGATAACAAAGAATAAAAAAGCCCAGGCGCTCTAACTTCCTCATCCCACGCAGTGTCTTTGAAGGTAGAGCAAACTTGAGAAAATAAAAGTGGCGGCCTATGGCAAACTGCACTTCAGAGAATTCAGCCCCTTTTTCTCTCTGCCACATGTGACAAGTGAGCCATGCAGCTTTGCAGAATTATATATCTCTGTGTCTAATTATTTCTTTTCAAGTCCATACAATAAAAGACTGCATGCTTTTCTCTTCTCGGGGCTCGGATAGCGGGAGGAGTGCCCTCCAAAATATTCCCTCTCATGGCTCTGACATGCACATCTGTCTGCACGTCATCATAGCAACTTTCTAGACGTCTTTGGTTTTAATGAAAGAGATCTAGGAGCTACAAATGCAACGGGTGACGCGATGACACATTTCAATTCCTATTGTGCAAATAACACCTCTCACACTTTCTTTTAATCTTTATTATTCACTGCTTCACAGTTCAAACAGCGATGAAGATGTCAGACAATTGCCCTTCAAAACAAGGCATACACACAGGCTCTATTTTAACATAGGTGTGTTAGATAGAATTATCTGTGCACGACAATGGGCAAAAATGTTGCAGTGTTGCAGAAACTATTTGCATTTTAGAGCCAAAGTCCTTCAAGATATTTGATACAGAGTAAAACTATTGCTTTTTCATTGCATTCCTGTTTTGTTGAATTCAACCATATTTCTTGCACTGAAAGGCTGCTGCGAAGAAATTCTTCTGCTGCAGTGCGGTCACAAGGGGGTAGCATTGACACAGTTGTTTAAGCCCTTTAACAGGCAGCCCAGCAGCAGGACAAACTGCCTTTGATGTAATTGAGGTCTTAGACCTCTCAGAAAAGCATATATTGGTTTGTATGTGGAAATGTTCAAGGAACAATGGATTTCCATAAGTGGATGTAAAATCGCATTTGGAGCATCCTCGGCATGCTAACCACTCTCTAAACAATAACAAAAAGGAATCCTTCAGGATGTGATGGGTAATTCCAAGGCACTTACAGCCTGGAAATGTAATGGAATGTAGCATTGGGATTAAATGTGTGACTAAAAGATACAGACCAGACTAGTTTTAGGTACTTCCCCGGGTAATTCATTCAAGTAAATTAGTAGATATTCTCGGCTCAGTACAGCAGTGTTATACATCCTAATAGAAGTAAGTAAGCAGCATAAAAACACATCTTTTTTGTCTCTTTTTAAAGGAATTATTAAAAGTTGTATTTTTGCCAGTGATTTGAATTTTTTTTAAAACCCCACATCATCTATTTTATTCTACATTAAAAAAATATATATATATGAAAGCAGGTTGAAATATAACCTCCAGCCTGTATAGATTAACCTGTTAATTATCAATCATTCCACGGCCACACAAGAATTCCCCTAACTAACATTTTTGCCTATCCATCTTATCATCCAAAGTAATACTTAAGAGTAAGACTCTGGCAGGGACTCATAAATAAAGGTTACCTATTTACATATTCAGTTTATCATGGATATTGCATACTCTGTACATAAAAATTCAAATGCAGTGTTTATGAAATATGATCATGCAGCAAATGTGAGAAGACACAGAGCACAGCCCATTCATACACAGCGAGGATTTAGTGCAAGTGATTAATAAAGAATGAAAGAGACATTAGAACCGAGGAAATTAAGTCTTGCTCAAAAGACCTAGTCACAGAATATATTCAAAGTAAACTTCTGTTGAAAGTGTATATATATATATATATATATATATATATATATATATATATATATATATATATATATATATATATATCTTTAAAAGCTCAGACTAAAATTGTTATTTCACAGCCTTTACATCAGAGCCTCAGAAGGATTTATATGAAGCCAGTGACATATTCTAACTTGTCTGTGTCAGAAGAAAATAAAGACATTTGTAAAAAAGAACACAAAAAAACTTTGTAAATTTGTGCCTGTGTGGTCTCCTTCTCTGCAGTAAAATTGAAATCTTGTCTAATAAAATTGATTGCATTTCTATGTAGTTAAACACACGAGTATAATATGTGTGTATCCAAAATAAAGAGAAAAAATCCTTTAACTGCTGAAGGACTGAATCCATGCACTCAACTACTCAAACTATAAAGCAAAAAGCTGTTTGGTTTGTACTTAAAGCGACTGTGAGAGAGGAGTAATGGCATAAAGGAGCAAATACTGTGCAGCAAGTGTCTCATCTCTTCTCATGAACTAGTTAACCTGAAAGAATACGATCTACAAATGTGTTTCAGCAAAAGCAAATTACCTGGGTTTTGTGGAGGGGAACTAATCTCTCCAAGCATGACACTGGACAGGAAAGGCCTCTTACTGTTATTATGATGTGTCGGCTTGTGTTAGATGGAGGGCCTTGATGGCCGCATCAGGAAGGAGCATCGAAGCCCCTCTACCATGACAGCGCTCTGATGAATGTACGGGTGGTGGAGGGGCAGGGAAGATGGAGGTTAGAAACCTAGAGATGAGCAGGAGAAGGAGGGTGATAGAGGTGCAGTGGGGGTTAGATACAATAGTAAATACCTACAAATGCAGCACATTAGCAGTAGTTGCAGATCCAGAGAGGACATTAGCATGCGCGATGAAGCTTTCTGTGGGACAGGCCATCTCCAAAACAAAATAAAGGTCCCGTGTGGTGAATTTTCAAAGCCTATTTCTTGTGACCTGCGATGATTTGTTCCCTATATGGCGCAGACCGATGATAACAGCCGATTTAAAAGCAATTTAGCAAATCAGAATATCTGTATGTCAAAGTTTGACACATTTTTCAGTACTCTATGAAGCGGATTCTTGGCATTAAAAGATGCAAAAACAAAAATTTTATATTGAATTGAAATGATTTTGAGAAAAAAATGCTCTTACCATGTTAGTTAGGAGCTTAAATTGCTATCCTGTGAGATCCATGTATCTCTAAAACTTTTCGCAAGCTAAGAAAAGCAGCTAATCTTTACTCTATCTTCCTTATTTGGCTTGAGGAATGAGTGTTTTTTAACCCATAAAGGAACAAACCTTCATATTATCATGTTTTATTACAACTGAGGCTTCTCCCATAGCAGCATCACAAGACACTACCTGCACAAACTACAAGTGTGCATCATTAATCTGCTTATTTTTTTGCCACAACATTCAGTAGTAGCTTTGTTGTCATATGCTGGTGCAGTAGAAGCACACTAGACAGGTACTTGTTGGTGTATCACAATGTTGTATTTTCCCCCCCTTCATCTGAGAGTGCTCACAGCTGGGGGTATCTTGCACACAGTATCCATACTAAAATATTAATAGCCAGTTTTCTTCCATGTCAGCAGCTTGTAATTTGATTTCTGGTTAAGAAATGCAGTTTTGGGTGGCAGATCTCCCAGTAAACACTGGTCCCTAAGTTCCACCTCGACTTGCTCCTTTTGGGTCCCGGGAGACGGTGGCTTGGGGGAAGACATGGTGCTTCTCCTTGGCCTGGTAAAGACTGGAGGTGCCAAGACACAGCGGGACAGGTGTTCTGAGCTGCACACAGGGGAGTCTCACCAGGCTGCAGTGCCTGGCCTACATCCATCTTTGTACCTGGGGAGATAAATGGAAAAACGTGACCCAAACAGTCCAACATCACAGCCATGGCAGGAACGTGTTCTAACAATTGGGAGTTGGGAGGGTTTCCCATATCATTACTAAAAATGAGGCACACGCTGCAATTAATTCCGCGCCTAAATAAATGTCTGCTGCTCGCAGCATACCTCGCCGTGGCAACAGAAATAGATTAATAGTCCAGAATATAAAGAATAATCTTATTTGGCGCTACGAAATATAAAATGGTCTTCAATGCTTGGCTCATTTCTTGATCAACATTTTTTGTCATCTTGCAAACCCTACTTTTTTTCCCAGCCTTTATTGTATAAAATGGTGTGATCTTTCCACTGCCCTTTGTCTTGGAAGAAAAATTAAATCTCATTTGCATTACCACGTCTAAATGTCAGCCACCGATATTTTGTTAGACATTAGTAAAGCTGGCAGCGAGAGGCGCTGGATAATTGCACTCAGCCTAGCAGAGGGATTTACATAATTTCAGATAGCAATTAAAGAATCCTTGGGAATTTTCTTCCTGGCCTCTCTCTCTCTCCAGCTCACTTCTACAACAGTACAAAAGAAGCATTCGTTTACATTAAGCTCCATGCTCCTTGCTGTTCATTTGCATGAAATTAAAGGTTTTCATGATCTTGAACAGCGGGGTAACATTTAAAATGCTGTTTTAAAGCCTTCACCTTGGAATAATGAAACGCTTCTATTTTTTCTTTTTTTCTTTTTTTTAGAAGGCAGTGGGAGTTCATTGACTGCCTGTCCACAGCAAAACTTTCTCATTTCCCATTCAGTCATACAATATAGCTCGGTAATGCTTTAATTAATTAAAAATACAACTTTTTGCTCTTTTTCCAAGGTCCCTCTTTCTCTTTAATCTAAACTTGCCATCATCCTGCTCATCTCCCGCAAAGGCCTGTTAATGAGACAAAATTCAGAGTCCAAATTTCTTGCTATACATTCAGTAACAACTAAACATATACTGCAATCTGGCTTGTGCCTCTTTTTTGCAGAATAAATTGATGCGTGCACTTTTGCCAGTGCTGCAAAGATAAACGTCTCATGTACAGTATCTTTAATTAGGTCCCTATGGGTCCCTGTGTTATCTGCCATGCTGATTAGAATGAACATTAACTTGCTTTAGCCCCGAGTCTGATAATATGCAACTGCGTGTGGTGACAGGAGCGCAAAATCCAGTCGGACGTCATGTCGTAGACAGCACATTCGACCACTGTTCTTGAACATATGATATTTTTCTCTATATGCGACTTCCGTGTTAAAAGTCAAAGCCAGATTGCTTTAAATCCTCCACAAATTAATGGCGTAGCCCGGATGACATATTTGATATGATTATAGATCATCAGGATTTGTTAAACCGCACTCTCCCCTCTTGGGAGGTCTGCAGCTCAGCAGTCCAGTGTGCATACTTTTCTTAACAACACTGTGAGTTTGCCGGCTCTTACTTTTGCGTTGAATCTAAATATTATCCAATGAAACGGAAATGCAACCATGATAATCTAAAAGAAAGGAAGGGGGAGAAATAAAATCTTGAAGAATAGTAGTGCTTTGTTAAGACAAAAAAGCTTTGTCACAGAGCTTAGAAATAAATACAAAGCCTCATCAGAACAATACCCTTCACACTTCTTCCTTGATTCCCCTTCCATCCTTAAAGGCATCACAGAACATTTTCACACTAGTCGTCCCACCGCTGTGAAATAAATTGTGACAGTAACTCAATATGAAGTGAAATAGCTGAGAAAGCCTTGAGTTCACTTGCGCTGACAGTGCTGTTTAATTCCATCTTGTGCCAGCCTGACATTTCTGCTGCCACTAAATATTAAACATGTGTACCCGTTTCATTTGCATCTGGTAATGAGGTGGGAGACAGCGCCCAACTGGTCAAGCCTCTCTCTCGTGGTAGTGCGTTTCTGCTACCTCCAACACAGCCACACGGGCAAGGGTAAACCAACAGAAATATTTAGAGGAGAAGGGGGCTGAGGCAGAGTGAAACAGGAAAAAAACCCCGAAAGGGTGGGTGAGGATGGCGAGATAGTGAAGGATAGAGCACCCTTGTGTGTGTATCTGTGTGTGCGCGTGTGTGTGTGTGCTCTCCAGAATTCAGAAAACCAGTCTGAAATGACCCTAGCTCTCAAGCAGTGTCTGCTTTGGCTGACATTTCTCCCTGAATCTTTTAAGATGCATTCCTTGCTGCAAAATGCATTAGTGGAGAGAGGAGAAACAGAGGCACAAGAGAAGAGGGTTAAATGTGATTGCTCTAAATGTCATCACATCTTCATAATGCAATATATATTCATGATCTGGCAGTCCAGGAGGGAAAACATCACAGTTGTGCTCTGTAATTCAAGTGTTTTACCCCAATTTTGATTCACGATGCAATTCTGGCCAGACGTTTCAAACCAGGACATGCATCAGTTTTTAGGCATTATACATTTGGTTGGACTAGTGTCATCTCAGGTGGATGCTGTGTGATGTCGGTGTTATTGAAAAGGCACTAGAATGCTGACAAAATAAGCAGGCTAGGTCTAACCTTACCCATACAGCAGTTCCTTTATCTTAGACAGCGGGATGACTGAAGTTGGAGCAAAAGGAGAAAAGTATCCCAGGTACCCCTGACTTTAATCATTATAAGGAATGTTTCCTTTTTACTATTGTTAAAGGAGCAGCCTTCTCTTAGCACAGAGGCTTAGCATGTTTAGCTAAGTGTTTTGATTCCATCTATCTCGCTGGCTAGCTAGCTCGCTTGCTATCAAGCTGTGCTAAAAATAAACTATAATAATTGACTGCAACTTAAATAACAGCACTAATTAAAGTAGTCACATCAGTGTTGGTTTTTGTGGGTATTTTTTAATTCATTTGGATACCAGGCCTCTGCTCCAACTGTTCATAAAGTGTCATCGAGAAAAGACTGTTTTTGCTTTTCATTTCATCTACTTTGAAACTGTTGCATATGTTTCCTGTACTTTAGTGATGAACTTTGTGAACATACTTTCAGCTTCACAGATTTCTATTGATTTGGTGTAAAAATAATACACAGTTATTGCCATAAACAAGTATTAAATATGAAGCAATTCAATGCTACACAAATATATATCCTAAAATAATTTAGAATATCCATCCTTGAAGTTCAACAATTGCAGAAGATATCACCTGCCATACAATAAGTACATGCATGGAGTATTTTTTCAATACTTTGTGATAGGTTAAACTCACAGAAAGGAATCTGCTCTTTTACTTTGATAATAAGTAAGCCCAGATAAGTGCTCTGGGTTGTGGATAAAATGATGTAAGCATTATGGCTGCTTCACTTTGAATTCTCAGACTATTTTCAGAGCTTTTATAACAACACCAGTCCTTTAAGATGACACAGAGTACTGCTGAACCATTTTTGCTTTCAGGGGTGTAAAACCTCAATGCAGAGGTTTCTTCAATTTAGGATTAAAGTAATTTGAAAAACAAAACAAAACACACAAAAAGACATGCAATTAATTGCATGTAATGTAAATGTAAATTTGTCTGTGTTATTGTGTAAATACTTATGCTATTGTGTACTTCACACACATGGAGAGATGCCAAACTGCCCTTCATTGTTTTTGTAACAATGACAGTAAAGAGCTATTCTATTCTATTCTATTCTATTCTATTCTATTCTATTCTATTCTATTCTAATTTAGCGATGTTCACAGGAAACACACTTACATTTTTAAATGTGCAGAGCATTCGAATTTTGTATTTCAGCTCCATGTAGCAAAAATTTGTATAATAAGTAGAAGTACAAAATAAAATCCAATGAGAAGACAAAATATGTATAAATACTAATAACACCTGTACACAATTTAAGTAAATTGGTTGCTTTTCACCACAACAAATAACAACAAACTGCAAAATTAGAATTTTTTTTGTCTCTTTTATATTTATTTGGTCTGCTAAATAGATTTATTTTAATTTCCTTTACATGATACAGATTCTGTACTGAGCTGCTCAGTGTTTAGGACAGAAAAGCAAGGTTTTCTGATGCAGTCGAAATGAAAGCGCAGTATTCCCTTTCCTCTGTCAGTCTCACACACTGACACTGACCCGCCACAACCAGTTTGAAAAGAAATCAACACCAGTATGAAGAAACTTTACACACTGTATGATTTCTAATGCATGGTTTTACCTTTTTATTTGTTGCTAGTGTGGGAAAGCGATGTATTCCTGTCATTGCCCTGTTCAGCATACCGCTGTGCAACAGTTAAGTTTAGATACATTGTACCTCTATGTGTGCTTGTGTTGCTTTCATAGTATGTATCAGATATGTCCCAAGAAATCAAACTTTGATCAAAACCAAAGCTGACTGTCAGTGAGAAACAGGGAAATATCAAAGAGCTTACAGTAGAAAGGTAGAGGCGCTTGACGTTGGATGTGTGTGTATATGTGTGTGTGGTTATGGGGGCTTCCCACTTCTTGTTAATTTTCTTCCGTTAAGCGCATTCAGCATTCAGTCATGGAGATCTGTGTCCACTCCCAGGCCTCCGGTGGGACTGCGTGTCCTGAGGTTTACTGTTGCTAGCTTGTCATGTCCACGTCAGCAGCACTTATCGCCTTCTGTCTGAGCGCTGAGATATTTCCCAGGCATTTAGCTGCCTGTTTGTCTTCTCTTGATTTCCCCTCCAAATCTGTCACATATAGTCTTCACCTGACACCTCACAGAGTGTTCTTCTCTCAAACACTGTCAAAACAGGGAGATCCAACAGAGAGAGATAGCAGCAGGGAACCACAGATTGCCAAATGTTATACACTGATGAGGTACTGCAAATAATGACCTGTGTAGCCAAAACGGTCTGGGATCGTTTACTTCATCAACACACCGACTGCTATCCAAATAAGAAAAAATGAACAGTTTGTGTTCACAGTTTTGCTTTTACAGTTCTTCTGGGCTCTGAAATATCAAGTGCTTCTTTATGCACATTGTCCTCTGCATCAATACCACCGAGCCCAGAGTTTTCACATCACTAAGACTTTCTCTGTCCCTTTATTTCTTGGAGTAAAATCATTGGCATAAAAACAATGCACTTCACAATGAAGGCCTGGCTCACAATCAAACACTTCTCTTTGGTGCATTTTTCTTTCCTTGCCTTTCTTCCCTGGCGAAAACCCTTCTATTATTTCAATAAGCTCTTGGTTTTTAATACATTATTGATCTTAAGGTTGAACTACAGGCCATTGCATTACCAGGATTGTAAAGCCTATCATGACATGACACTCATGTACTTGTGAAAAATTATACCAATTATGAAATCAACCAACAACTAACCCAAAAAGCAATCAATTGTCACATTTGAAAGCATTTTGTCCCACAATGCTATTGGCTTTGAGGTTACACAAAAAGAGTGGGCGGTGGATGTTTAATGACTTCCAAATAGTGGTTTCTCCTTTTTTTCCAACTCTCATTACTCTCCTCTCTGAGATGCTTTTGCTCAGAAGCAAGCTTATGTTTGATTCTCTATGTTGAGCAACTGTGTGCCAATAAGACAATAGTATTTGCCATTGATTTGCCTTTATGAGCACTAAAGGCTCAACACTAGCATGTGCACTTAAAAGCCTACATTAAGGCGATGAATTATGATTAGTATACTGCATACCAGTGCATTAGGAAAGGATATATTCATTTTAATTCTGCAAATGCCACAAAGCTAGCCGAGAAAAGCCATTTCTAGAGACTCTAAAGTGGTGGGGGCCAGGCGCTGAGTGTTGGTGGGTCAAGTGCGAGCCGTGTCTTTGACAGCGGCTGCCTGCCCGTGTTTCCATATCGCAACATTCAATCATGCGGTACCCTCATGCAGAAACCTTTAACTCAATGCTCATAAATGCAGGAGAGCAAAGCTTCCTGTCTGGCCCTGCGTCAGCAAACTGTGTGCTTATAGAGTATTTGCTGCGGTCAGTGGGTAAATCTTATTACTTTGTTTTTGTGCTTTAATCCTTAAAAGATAGTGTTTTTAACCACTAATAAAAGGCACGTAGTAAGAAGAATCTGCCGACCAGCGCTGCTCATTGAGAAGTAGATGGGGGTATGACGAACTACAATTAAAGTCACCTTTATTGTTTCAAATCCAAGTCATCGGGCTGACATCTAAATGACACTTTAATGAAAATTTTAGACAGGTTATTTTGAATAGTTTCCTAAAAGATGCAGAAGGTTGAGCAGTGGAGAATTGCAAGTGTCTTTTGGGGTAGAGGGGGGCGGGGGTGGGTGCTTGGGTGGCTTGACGGCCGTACAAAATCTGAGCCAAATAAATGAAGTGGAGATGGTAATACAGTGTGTTATAGCGGAGAGTGACAAGCCCGTTCCTCCCATGAAGCAGCTGAGCTGGCATTAAACAGACAAGACATCCCGTTCAGTCAGTTATCAGCCCAGGAATAATGAAGGAACAGGCCGGCAGACCAGGACGAGTCACCCCAGTCAGCCAAGTGAAGAATTTAATTTCGTGCAGGTTCCTCTGCAGCCAAGCATTTCCCCATCGGAGGTCCACTGGTGCTTGGGTGAGCACGGACAACTCAGTGCACCCGACTCCGTGTCTCTCCGGAGTTGACAGAGATGTGTGGTGATGGATTTTAGAGTGACTGTGGGAATAGGGTGGACTTAAGTTTGGGTATGGCTGTTAAAGAGAGGAGAGAGCGATGACAAGCTAACTTCAGAGAAAAGTAAGAAAGCGATCACTCGTGTTCCTCATTTTCCAGAGTATGGGTGCATTATTAAATCAAAGACAGTGAAATGTGAAATGGGTCCTGTGTGACCTAAAGATACTTGGTAGGAAATAATATTGTCTGTACTTAATGTTGCTCCTACTTCACTGGCCACAGACACAGCCAGCAGCCACTTTGAACACGAGATTTAAATACTAGGACCATAATTGTGAAAATGTAAACATTAGAGTATTTTTTTAGCATTTATGTGGTTTGTACACTTTTGTGTTCACATGAATCCATGTAGTTTCCAAATGATTTCTTCTCCACCACTGTCAGATTTCCATTTATGTGTTCATATACAAGTCTGACTCTGCTAAGCTAACAAATCATACTGAAAAAATTCCTACTATGAAAGAGTTTACATAGCTGCATTTGGAGGGTATGATGGCTGTTATGGAGCTACATACTATGGAAGCCCATTTCCACCACTAAAAAAAAAGTATCCATAACTCGAAAATTCGAGTTATCTTTCTCGAAATTTCAACTTATTAACTCGAAATTTTGAGTTAATAAGTTGAAATTTCGAGTTAGCTCTGCCAATCAGTAATCTATGTGAATGACAGGATATGGCGCAGAGGATTGTGACTCAAAACAGGATCGCAACAAATTGGGGCTTTCGAGAGTATGTTTGCTGATAGTAACGTCATGTGATTCAGCTAATAACACAAGGATTTCATCATTTGTGAAGCCACGCTGAAAATACTCAGCAATTTGTGCATTCATGACGGGCTGGAATACTCGTAGCTTAGCTGTAGTATTTGTAGCTGAGGGCTTCAGCTTCCGGGTAACAAGGAAATGACGTCATTCACCTAGATTACTGATTGCAGTTACTTTTCTCAAAATTTTTAGTTAATAAGTCTAAATTTTGAGAAAATAACTGGAAATTTTTAGTTATGGATTTTTTTTTTCAGTGGCGGAAACGGGCTTCCATAACATACCAATACAGCAGGGTAGGTTGTTTTTAGAAAAATCCTTGTCATACAGTTAATTCTAGCTTAACTCAGTATAAAGAATGGGTAATGGAGTCAACCCAAAACTCCTTGATTTGCACAAGTCCCTTTTGTTTAACTTGCGGCTGTGGTTTTAACGACTTCAGTGTGGTGGAAGTAAAAACAACAAAAAGGAGAATTTCCAAAAGAACAACATTTTTGCATTCATTAATTTAATAAAACTGTATATTAAAATTTTCAAACTATAAGTTGGAATATTTGGTGTATGCTCAGATATTTTCCTTTTTAAGCAGTTGTGAAAACTAAGTGGAAACACATTAGTTACTGAATGCAAACTGCAAACAAATACAAAAACCACCTATCATGAGTGGGGTATGCGTTATGTTCTTAAGACATTATCTTTTCAAGCTCTAGACGCACATCTAGTCGTGAATGCATTGTCCACGGTAGTTGTTACTTCTCTGCAATGTGTTACTTACATGCAGTGTTGGGGAGTAACAGAATACATGTATCGCCGTTACGTATTTAAAATACAAAATATGAGTAACTGTATTCTGTTACAGTTACCGTTTAAAAAGGTGGTATTTAGAATACAGTTACTTTGTTGAAATAAATAGATTACACAGCGGTATTTTCCTGTTTCATATTGTGGCGGGTCAGGACTGTTTAGGTTTTGTTTGACAGCTATGTTCTGTTGTTCCAGGCGGCAGCGTTACGGTTGCAATGGTTACACGGTGACGCTCTCTCTCTCTCTGCGTGTTTCCTGGGTGAGAGAGCGCCTTTTTGTTGTTGTGCTAAGCTAATAGGCAGAATGCTACAGGTATAGCTCTAAAGCAGTGGTCCCCAACCTTTTTTGCGCCACGGACCGGTTTATGTCCGACAATATTTTCACGGACCAGCCTTTAAGGTGTCGCGGATAAATACAACAAAATAAAACTAGTACCGGTACTGAAAAAAAGAAGATTTATTCATAACACACGTGAAAAGACCCAGGAAAACCGAGTTAACGATCAAAATGATAACAAAATAACGCTGAAAACCGATAAAAACCCTGAAAACCATACATTTCACACCTGAGCCTCAACTCTCGCGACCCGGTACCAAACGACTCACGGAGCGGTACCGGTCCGAGGCCCGGGGGTTGGGGACCGCTGCTCTAAAGAATGTAGCCTCATAGGCAGTGTAGTCCATGCTGCAGGAAGAATGGACTGCCATACCCGTTATGTGTCTGTGAGCGAGGGAGGGAGAAAAAGGAAAAGTACAAGTTGTCATCGAGCAAAAACGGGAGCTGGAAGCATGTAAATATGATAATAACCACTGTAGCCAAGAAGAGTGCCTGACGAGCCCAGTTGTAAGTAAGCTATTAAGGCTCGACTGTACGCTCTGTTCGTGTTTTCCTCCGAAACAATAAGGTCCGTTGGAACAGTCTTTCAACGCCTCTCTCTGTCTCTGGCAAACAAAGTTGACCCAGACAACAAAGTAAAGCTAGTTTTCGGCTACGAGCCGACACGGAACCCACCGTATTAGCCAGAGGTCCCTTTACTACGGTTCGGAGCCGTGGACCGTCAGTAACAGTAATAAATCACAGCAATAGTACATTCAAGGTCAAGGTCAAGGTTCTTTATTTGTCACATGCATAGTTATACAAGTATAACACACAGTGAAATGTAGCCTGACACGCTCCTCGACATGTGCAAAAAAATTGGGGGGGGGTGTAGAGGAAAAACATTATATATATATATATATATATGTATATATGTAGTTCACGTAGTTGTAAACAGCATGATAATATATTAAGTAATCCAAGTATTGAGAATATGTTACTCTCATCGAGTAACGTAACGGAATACGTTACAGAATACATTTTGGGGCATGTATTCTGCAATCTGTAATGGAATACATTTTAAAAGTAACCTTCCCAACACTGCTTACATGTCTTTAGCACTCACATGATTTGGCAGCAGCGAAATGCCAAGAAAATTGCCAGGACATTTTGACAGAGAAATGTATCAGCTGTTGGATTAGAGCACAAGATAAAGAACTTTAACCCAAAAAACGTGACAACATAACATGAATGGCTTTTATACAGTCTGATTTATTGTGCATATAATATACAAAATATATATATGCACAATATACCGGGGTGGTGGTCCCCATCTTCAAGAAGGGGGACCGGAGGGTGTGTTCCAACTACAGGGGGATCACACTCCTCAGCCTCCCCGGGAAAGTCTATGCCAGGGTGCTGGAGAGGAGGGTTCGTCCGCTAGTCGAACCTCGGATACAGGAGGAACAATGCGGTTTTCATCCTGGTCGCGGAACACTGGACCAGCTCTTTGTCCTCTCGAGGATACTTGAGGGTGCATGGGAGTTTGCCCAACCAGTCTACATGTGTTTTGTGGACCTGGAGAAGGCATTCGACCGTGTCCCTCGGGGTGTCCTGTGGGAGGTGTTGCGCGAGTATGGGGTGTCTGGCCCATTGCTACGGGCCATTCAATCCCTATACAACCGTTGCAAGAGCTTGGTTCGCATTGCCGGCAATAAGTCGGACTCGTTCCCGGTGGGTGATGGGCTCCGCCAGGGCTGCCCTTTGTCTCCGGTTCTGTTCATAATTTTTATGGACAGGATTTCTAGGCGCAGCCAAGTGGCGGAGGGCTTTCGCTTTGGTGGCCTCAGAATCTCATCTCTGATTTTTGCGGATGATGTGGTTCTGTTGGCTTCATCGGGTGAGGGCCTCCAGCTCGCACTGGAGCGGTTCGCAGCCGAGTGTAACGCAGCGGGAATGAGGATCAGCACCTCCAAATCTGAGGCCATGGTTCTCAGCCGGAAAAGGGTGGAGTGCCCACTCCGGGTCGGGGATGAGTTCCTGCCCCAAGTGGAGGAGTTCAAGTATCTCGGGGTCTTGTTCGCGAGTGATGGGAGAAGGGAGCTGGAGATCGACAGACGGATTGGGGCTGCGGCTGCAGTAATGCGGACGCTGCACCGGTCCGTCGTGGTGAAGAGGGAGCTGAGTGTAAAAGCGAAGCTCTCAATTTACCGGTCGATCTACGTCCCTACCCTCACCTATGGCCACGAGCTGTGGGTAGTGACCGAAAGAACGAGATCGCGGATACAAGCGGCGGAAATGAGCTTCCTCCGAAGGGTGGCTGGCCTCTCCCTTAGAGATAGGGTGAGAAGTTCGGCCATCCGGGAGGGGCTTAGAGTAGAGCAGCTGCTGCTCCACATCGAAAGGAGCCAGCTGAGGTGGTTCGGGCATCTGGCAAGGATGCCCCCTGGGCGCCTCCTGGGCGAGGTGTTCCAGGCATGTCCCACCGGGAGGAGGCCCCGGGGCAGACCCAGGACACGCTGGAGAGATTATATCTCTCGGCTGGCCTGGGAACGCCTTGGTATTCCCCCGGACAAGCTGGAGGAGGTGGCTGGGGAGAGGGAGGTCTGGACCTCTTTGCTTAGGCTGCTACCCCCGCGACCCGACCTCGGATAAGCGGATGAAGATGGATGGATGGATGGATAATATACAAAAGCTTTCTTACTTGATAATTTCATTCAAAGGCTCCTTTCTTTGATTGAGATGTTGCCGCAATTGTTGTTTTTCTCATATTGAGGAATTGAAACATTTGCACGGGTTTTTATATTTCTCAGTCTAGCAGTCAAAATGAAGAGAATTTAGCACCGAATCCTCCTTTAATGCATTTGCAGTAGTGTATTTTTCCTATGTTTGATCATGTGGGCTCTCCATCTTTCTGATGTCAGGGAAAATATCTTCGCAGACAACAGCAGAATCTTTCATAAATGATCCCATAATCTGGGATCGTGCTTGGCTTTAGAAGAAGACTATGACTAACATTATCACCTCTTTCATACATTCAATATTTCATCACACTGTGTAGATAAGGGAATTGTTCTGGCAAATATTGATCCTATCAGAGAAAAATATCACAGGATTAAGGAAATTGTTCAGATTTGTTCTATTAGTAGTTATTAGACTTCTTTTTTTATACTTGCAAAGCAGTCACATAACTTCAAAGGGCCTTCTGTGCTGTGAATCTCTTGCTGCCAGTTTCAAGTCACAGCCAAGGATTTGTGCTGTGTTTACACAGTACGTGTATTTTTAAATATTTAGTTAACCCTCTATGGCATGAATTTTAGTTTTTCAGAGAAAGAAATGTTTCACCCTACTTCATGGGGGGTGGGGGCTTCTTCTTAATATATGAATCAATAAATTAGTGCCCCTCCTTACCTCAATGGAGCAATATACAATAAGGGTACTACAATGTCACAGTTTTTTGTATATACTCATTTTGTAAATTTATGAGAAAAACAACAAATTCATTCAAAATTTTCACTTTTATTTTAACAAACATCAAAGTGATTTTCATGTACGTGTTTCATGCTGCTACATAACTGGTAAATGCACTGCCTTTTCTATAGCGCTTTTCTACTTGAGCACTCAAAGTTTTTCCACAACATGTCTCATCCATGCCTCACCCACACACACACATTCATACAAGCACCTTTTCTATATGTAAGTGCTTCCTTTCTGACATTCACACAGGCATTCACACTCTGATGAATGCATTGGGAGCAACTAGGGTTCAGTATCTTGCCCAAGGGTACTTTGGGATACAGCCTGGAGCAGCTAGGGATCGAACCACCAACCTTTCAATCAGTAGATGATTTATATGAAATGTATTAATTACCTGCTTTGTGACAAATAACTAAGTGCTTTTTGTGTGTCTGTGTCTGTGCTGATGCACGGGTTATGTTTGTATGTGTCTGAATGTGTCTAACTACTCTGTGTGGAACTTTATGACTTTTTGAATACAATTATATCCTGGTACCTTACATCTCTCCTCATAAAGTCTTCTCTCCATAAAGCTCCCTGCCCCCAACCCCCCATACACGCACACACACACGCACACACATCATCATCATCATCATCATCATCATTATCATTTGAATGCGCACACTATTGCTTATCCACACACATCACATATCTACAGCCCTTAACTGAGCCCTGATCTTCTAACTGTTCCTCAGAGCAGATTCTGGGATCCTCTCTTACTTCCTGTCACTCTCATCCAGTTCACTGCCTTTACTACCTTATGACTCTAACTGGCCAATCAAATCCTTTCCTCCCATAAAATGCTAATTTTAGTGAATGATTTGATTGCTTACAATTCCATCACTCAGTGCTCTCAAAAAGTGATCCCAATCCCTGCTCCAGCACACCTGACTCAAATGACCAACTCAGTATTGTGTGCGGCAACTGGCTGATAACAGATCGATCATTTGAATCAGGTGTTTTGGAGTGGGAAAGCATCTAAAATCTTAAAACATGCAGTCCCAAGGACCAGAATTTAGAACCACTGCTTAACACGTAGCACCACGATCTAACTGCACAATGTTGCGCTGAGGCAACAAACCAAGAAGGGCTGTTTTAGTAAACAAATTCAATCTGAATTTTTCTTTAAACAAACAAATTAAATAAATAATTCTTCAGATTTTCTTGAACATGCACATATTTTTTTTAAATATTCTTTTTTCAATTTAAATGGGCACAAATATAATATTAGTATTAGCTGTAGCTAGCACTGCGTCTTATGCAGATTTGGCACCAGATAGGATTGCACCACCCCCAGGTCAAAGGTCAAACCCTCTGCTGCTCATTATTTAACTGAACACTGAGGTGTTTTGGGTTACAAAATAAGTAAATAAATGAAAAAATCTAATTAAGGTACAGTGTAATCACCAAAATATGGTTTGTCGTAGAGGGTTACATTTCTCAGGCTTATTAGTCTGGTCTTCTGTATGTTTCTTTTGCAGGTGAAAGGCTGACTCCACACCAACAGTGACCACTCATTTGGAAGCAAACCAAGCGCCCGTGGCAGTAAAGACCTGCCCAGGGTTCAGCTTCTTAAAGCGGAAATAATTGCAGAGGTGCACGCTCCATTAAAAGCAACTATTTAATACAATAATCATTCAATTAAAAATCCCTTGTAGCAGCTGCCATAGTTGATTTGGATCAAAAGAACATGTTATTTGTGTTATGAGGCAAACTGGTAGAACAAGAGCCACAAAACAGTTTTTCTTCACCGAGATTTATAAATGTAACCGCACGCCAGCTGAATGACTGTTTGCATTAATCCTTAGGTACAGCTATTTATTATTTTTTTCCTACGTGAACTATGATAACTGATCGTCTTATATCTGACGCAAGTAAATGACAGTTTCTGAAATAAAATATCTTGGTGGAGGAGAAGAAGAGTGGGTCTGGAGGCAGAAGATCTTTCAATTATAGAAAACTTTTTTTTGGATTTTGTGTTTTTATTACCACACCTTTCATCTGAATGTATTAGCTTTTTGACGGGAGTCAACACACACACTTTTCTCCCATAGTGTGTGTTCTGTCCTCTATCCTTATCCTTGCCTTTTTCTTTTTTCCCCTTCCATAGTTGCTTGTAGCAAATGACCTGACTGTGGCTCTGGAGGTAGAGCTGGTTGGTTTTCCAAGGCTGGGAGAAGGATGCTTCTTCAGTGATTTGGCCCCTGATGCAGCCGTTGGTGACGTGTGAGTGTGTACATGTTCAACAAAGGGCTTGTGTGAATGTGTTTGGGGTGGATGAAGCCTTTTGAGTGCTCAGTTAGAGTAGTTTGTTTTATAACATGGCCACCCTTCTATGAGCCTTTTTCTTCCAGAGGTTTTTTTTTTTTCCTTTTAAAAGGGAGTTTTCCCTTTCCACTCTTGCCCAGTACTTCCTCATATAGAATCGTCTGATTGTTGGGACTTCCTCCAAATATTGTAGGGGCTTTGCCTTATATATTTGCCTATTCCAACCTGACTCTTAGCTTCCTAGAACAACAATAAAAGTTGTGTCTACCAGCATGTAACATTTTCACTTGTACCTTCATGGAAATAATTTATTTTCTATTCATTCATAAGGTAAAACGTTGTATCCAGGGGAACTCTGCCTTCGGTAAATGTTTGGTTAAACACAGTTATCTCTTCAACTCTCCAGGAACATGTCAGCAAATAATTAGCAATGCATGTTACTGTACATTTGCAAGAGCCGGTATTTGTTTTCAGATTTCTGCTCCAGTGTTATCTGCGAATAATACAGTGTTTTATTTTGGGGTTACAATTTAAATCGTGACATGGCTATAAATTATTTTGAATGGTTAAACGCGCACACACCAAAAAAAGTTTGAGAAACAAAAGGTCCTATTTTGTGGTTACTAGCCAAATGGCCTTCTAAATTGGAAACATAAGACATTACCCTGCTGGTTTGCATGCAAGCCCATTCTTCATTATGGAGAGATGGCTTTGTGTTTTTATCTTGTTGGGTGCCTTTCGAGCAAAGGAGCACATTACGTTGAGCCTTTGTTTTATTGTGTTCAGCAAATTAATAAATGGGAAGCACAGTGGGAAAAATAGATATGAAAATGTGTACTTTGCATTATTGAAAAGCCCATCCACTAAAGGTTACCAGCAGCTATTGTTGTACAATCTGTGAAATGTAATTAGAGTGTGTGTGTGTGAGAGAGAGCAGCACAGATAAAGCTGCCTCTGCCATTATGGACTCCCTCATAACATTTTGCTTCCCTCTGAAACTTATTCTCTCTGAACTAATTTTGCATGACATGTTGCATTTCTGCTTCAGCTATCATGAGGTTACCTGTGAATTAAACCGGGTGTGTAACACAGCGACTTTTCAGATCACGCAAACACCTTACATTTGCTTTGATTTATTCATTCAAACAAGACAAGAGTCGCACCATTACTTAAATGCCTTACCGTTACAGTTGCTGGTGTGTCGTGTGTAATGAAATTAGATGGATAAGCAGTGTTAGAATTGGATTGATTGATTTATTAATAGGATTGATTTTGGAACAATGGATGATTGGAACATATCAATAGCAGAAACAATTTTAACGTAGATTTCACTTCATAATACAAATCCTAAGAGCGAATTCACTGACACTGCATCTTGTTCGAGGAGGCAGCACGATCAGTATGCAATATATTTAGTAAAGCTCACCTGCAGCATCATCATTAATGCCATTTGCATGTTTCTACTTTGTGCTGAACAGCAGCTGTATTACTAGTGGATTTCACTTATTGTAACAGCTTTGCATAAATACATAAATCACTTCTCTCTACACAGTTTTTCAACATCCAGACAACTTCAATATAGGAAGAGAGAAAATACCAATCGACGAAGAAGGGCTGCACACACTAAACGCTGGGTCACATGAGGTCACGTGCCAATTAGCAGAATATCTATAGACTGACTTCCTATGCTTGTTAGTGTTAATTTTAACAACATATAGCCTATTAATTAGTTTTTCTAGCTATGTTTCATCTTTAAAAAATAATCACTGACAGTACATCCATGTATGTATGTATGTATGGACAGGTTTAAGCAACTGTTCCCTGTTTTTGATATTCAAAGTCTTTTTCCCTTTTTATCTACCACTCATCAGTATGTATACAAGACTAGCAGACTAGAAACTGAGTGACATTTTTAGCTCTCATGCGTGATGGAAACACTGATTCCTGGAAAATGTAGTTACTGGCAGTGATAGTTTGAACAAACTTCAGTGATTTTATGGTTAGGTTTTGGCACTCGAGAGTAAGCCAGTATGTAATCAAGCTACACATCATATAGTCACACACGTTAAGTAAGGAGATAGAAAAACAAACACATGCAGTTGTTTTAGGAAATCAGTAATGTACAAACATCATTTCTAATCAGGATTTCCCAATGGCAGCTGGACGTGTTGTTTTCCTTGATAATATTGTTGCTTTCAATAGATCTTTTTTTAAACAGCTAAGTACTGCAAAGGAATATTCAGTAGAAACAAACTGCTCATGATTTTGGTCTAATTTTTTTTTTTTTTTTTTTTTGTATTGTGAGAACCATATTTGCAAATCTAAAAACATGTCTTTGGTTTGCTGCTTCTCATTTCAAATAATTATCCCAGTCTCTGTTGCATCTTTTAAAGTTGCACCTTTACTAAACATTTAAATTAGCTTAGCGTCATTACAATAAAAAAAAAAAAAAGAAACCACTGTGCAATCCTACGTGTTGGTTTTGAAA
Source organism: Maylandia zebra (assembly GCF_041146795.1). Lineage (NCBI taxonomy): Eukaryota > Metazoa > Chordata > Actinopteri > Cichliformes > Cichlidae > Maylandia > Maylandia zebra. The sequence continues at coordinate 13,586,767 of NC_135178.1, forward strand.
GGTCACGTGAAATGTCTATCACGTAACGACCCGACGAATTTCTTTTCCGTGCTTCTTGTTCTCAGATAAGCCAGCTCTTCTTTTAATGGCGCCTCTCCACGAAAAGAGTGATAATAGAAGCCAACCAGGCCAAAAGTTGAGCAAAAAAGGAGAAATGATTAAGGAACCTTATTAAAAGCAACCTTGTAGATTCAGACGCGTGATGGAGAGCACATTATGAGGCCTGATCCTTTTCAAATGACACCACGGTTTCCCGAACACGCCGAAAAACCTGATTAGGGTGACAAGCACTGAGTGATACTGCAAACCTGTTAATAACATGAAAATTAGAAGGGGCTCATGCAAAGAAAGGAGATTAATTTAGCTGGAGTCCATCTTGTGCAAATTGCGAAGTTGTGAATATGTTTTCAGATAATGAGCCTTCCTACTTGTCAGCTCACTTGTCATTTTCTGTAATTAATGTTAAGGAAGACTCCTTCCTGATGGTTCATATTACTCATGTACCAGGAAAATTTCTCCCCAGAAATAATTTACATTTATTATCATCAGTCTGTTTGTGTGGTTTATTTCACAGTGGAGTAATTTATTGCAGCACCATTTCGCTTGCCTTGATTAGTCACTCGTCAGACTGAGATGTAATTTTTTTTCTTCATATGTCTGGCTCAGCATGGTACCTTCACAGCTCTACCTTTTACTCCTTAGTCTGTTTTTTTGTCTATGAGTTTATTTCTTCTTTGTAAAGCTTGCTCCTGCTTTCTTTTTTCAATGACATATATGTAAAAAAAAACACTCACTCTCCATTATACGTAAAATCCCAAATATAAAATGCATAAATAGCTTTCATGTTAAAGTCTATTAAACACCATTGCTGCGATTTGCTGGGTGGAAATTCTTGACAGAGAATCCAGATATGGATCTGAATGCACTGAGAAAACTGACAGAAGTTATATCTGTGTTTACATTTGCAAATATTTAAATTTATCATCCAACATCTGCATACAGTGCTGCGAATAATGAAATTACACATTTGATTTCTTTACACAGTGAAGTTTATTCCCGTGAGTCTCCACAGATACCAGCTGAAGAGATTTACCCCTCTGTGGTGTGACCATAACTCAAAGAAATATTCATTTAAGACAGATATTTAAATCAGCCTTGCTTAGCTGCTAAGCTTTGCTTTTCTTTGTGCTAGTAAATTTATAAGCCCACTTCTTAAATGTATTATTCAACCAAGCATGTAAATAATGCATGCCTGCTTCCACAGTAAATTAACCCTTTACCTTACCGGGGATACAGGAGTCATTGTTTTGAAAGGCAATTATGTCATTTAATTAATGTTGTAATTAATACTGTAATTAGCTTAAACACCCTGCAACTGGGTGCCACTACTAAGCTGTCTTAATTAAATAGATTGAATGGTTTCATATCTTTTTACACTGTCACAGTGCAGGGTGCGGTGAAATATGCCATCGTGTTTGCGCGTTTCAACTATTTAAGACAAACAAGGTTCACGTCACATGAATGTGTCTACTGGAAAAGGGAGGCGAGGTTACGATCTTTTCCCTACTTTTGAACAATCATTTTTTTGTTAAACTACCACTGTAAATCCATATGGTCACAATTTGATATTCTATCACAGTGGGAGTCACTGTCTGCTAAAATTATGAAACAAAATAAATCCAATTCCCATTTCAGCTTTCAAACTAAAGGTAAGGGAGCTGTGCAAGCCTGTGTTTTATTGCTGCGGTACGGCGGCAAGAGCAAGCAGACAGCTAATCCGCTAGTAGAGAGTTTTTATCCTCGCCCAACCTGACAGTGATAGAAAGTGTTTTCCCCAAACTAGAAAAATAGTTTAGAGAGGATGAAATAGCAAAGAGGTCAGTGAATACTGAAGTATTTCCAGTCCACTCGACTCTACTGGCTGCCGGTCCGCCTTTGTATTCCTGGGCTGTGAGCATCCGTACAGCTCATCTATTGTGCATGTGTATGTCAGGATCACTTTTGAAGCCAGACGCCTTAGCGCTAGCAGGAAGCAATAAGGAGGAACTCCCTGCTTGTAAAATTAATTCCCCTTAGTATGTCAGAGTGTGGCTCAGGACCCTGGGAGTTAGTGGGGAAATATAAGCTGCTTTAATGCGCAAGATTTCTACTTCTGTGGGGGTTGTTTGCAATATAATCTCTCCACATGTAAATAATGCATTAAAAAAACGCAAAAAGCATAAACAACTGCAAACGTCTTAGTGAATTTGTTTGCGGCGTCATATGTGCATTAGATGAACGCTCTGGCTTTCTTTTTGTTTGCAAGTGATTTTATCAATGTCATTAGACCACTCATTGAACTAAGTGAGGAATCCATCAAAAGCTGACAGGAAGCTGTAGACTAATGGCTGTTAGGCTGTAATATTCTTTAATATGATTTTTATTTGCCTTAATTTCATCTTCTTTTACACAGGTCCCAAACTGGTAGAGAGCTGCTGAACACCTGAGCACAGAGCTTATTCCTACAGAGCTCTGCTCGCTATACGGACTAGAATGAACAGAAGAAGAAAAAAAAAACACTCTTGGTAAACTGGAGTAAGAGGCACACTGTGTCACTATTGCATTTCACTGCAGGGACACGTGAAACAAATTAGGACGGGTATATATTATGTCTGTGGTGACATGCGGGACGGCAATTTGCGCACACGCACCCCGGTTTTGTCTGTTCATACTCCCCTGCGTTTGTGGCCACCTTCATCATACACTCCAACACTCCAAATTAAAAATAGCTCAGCGGGTTTCAATTTTGTGCTGACACAAACCTCATTTTACACCTCCTTTCAGTAGTTTCCCCTGTTCTTACACTTCATATCCTCCGAAACAATCAACCGCTGCCCTGAAATTGCCTGAAACATAACAAAACAAATGAAATGGAAATTAATTTTTTGCAACAGGATTATCTACCCGTGTGACTATTATCTTTTCCCCTGCTGTTTATCTGGAGCAAAAGGAGGGAATAATTTTACAATTAATGGCAGACAATTCAAAACCCTACTGTAATCATTGTGTGACACATCTCCAAGAAATAGCCCTTCATATTGCCTTAACCTGGGCTTCAATAATCTTGACCCCGGGTATTAATGGATGAGTTAATGGCCTGCAGAAATCCTTTAATTTATGCCAGGGTGAATTAAGAACAAGTAATGGATTCTGCTTTTCAAAATGTCCAGACACGGCATTTCCGTTCAGCCTATCTGAGAAATCAAATTATCATATTATCTCTTTGAATGGCTCTTCTGAACCCATATTTCACAATATCTGATGGAAATAGCTTTGACATTCATTACACGACTCTTCCTTTATCGTAGCTGGCTAGTACATGCTATGACAAAAGCGGATAATGATTTTCCAGCTTTCTATGAAGACAACGGACAGTAAGGAAAATAGATCTGAAACGACAAATCAAACTTTCACTGTCTTAGTGTAAATACAAATGTAATTATAGAAGTGTAAATTGGTTTGACTCTCTGGAGAGAGGCCACCACCCTTTACCCCTTTCTTCACAATCAATTCGACGAATGTGTCACACTTCTTAGAAAGAATATCTTAATAACTTGGACTCTTCAGATCTCTTGCTTCATGTTTGTTTCAAAAAACTGCAAGTAAGTCAGGTAAAGATAAAAAAATAAACTCACTCTTCTATGTTTTAGCTTTGATAACAGATGATTACAGACAGCTGCATTCACGCTTTTCTATATGTAAAGAAGAATTAATAAACAGCGTTACAGTCATTTCCAATAATGCCTTACATGTAAATACTACTGTGAATTATCCTGCTACTCTGTTTTTATGCGCCGTGAGTTTGTTCAGTTTCAGCTGCCTTTAGTTTGCCTTTTAGTCCCAAACCAACTACAGAAAAACACAAAACTGCGACGTGGCAACACTTGAGTTTATCAGAAGTTAGATTTACAGTACGACAAAGTGTCATAAACTCAACAACTGTATACAACACTGAGAGTTCAATAGTTTTAGATGTTAAAAACACATAAATTGCAATGTTAAATAAAGAATTGCATTCTTGGAGGAAAAAGAGCTAATGTAGCCAACTTTTATCTATTTGAGTGTTTGCAATGCCTGTCAGTCTTTCTGCATATATAGAATTTACACCTTGTTCATATCCAGTGTTTTTAAAGCCATCCATCCATCCATTCTCTCCCTCTCATTTTTCAGGGTCACGCAGCCGATCCCAGCTGTCTTAGGGCAAGAGGCCAGGTACACCCTGGACAGGTCTCCAGTCTGTCGCAGGGCTAACACACAGCCTGTTGTGCCCTGTGTTTTAACGAAAATAAAAAAAAATCTGTCCTGAATACTGCAAATCTGCAACATTTCAGTTTTACATGTAGACACTCAATGACAATAGAACTCCGTAATCTAATGTGATCATTGCAGCAGCTGGGTTTTTTAAATGCTTTGTTCTCGGTGTAAACAGAGATGGACAAAGTTGTGACCTTTCAATGCCGTCTAAAACTACAGAAAAAACACCCAACTAATGCCAAAAGCAAAACATGTCTTTATGCTGCGTCAACCAAAATTAAGCATGGCTATTACCTTTACCTTTGTCGCTTTGGAGCGGTGCAGTAGGATTTATTACAGCATTGCTATAATGGATCGCATTAATGAAGTGATAGCTCAGTGTACATTTATATGCTTTAACTTTTACAGGCAGAGAAGTACATCCTCTCACATCTCCTCCATTACAGCCCAGCCTGTTGTTCCCTGTGGATTGAGGATACTCTTGGGGACCGGGACTGCATTTTTATTGGATGATGTCATGCATGTGTCAAAAATTTGACGTGAGGCGAAACACTGTCGCTGGGAGTCGTCCTGCAGTGATGAAGTCATCCATACACCGGGGTGAGACACGTATCGCTTGACTCTTCAGGTCGTACGGCAATCCTGCAGGTGAACCCGAGCCTCCTCGACCCCCCAGACCCGCCGCACGTACACACACGTACCAAAATCACACATACTCTCCTGTCAAACGGCAACAAAACACTGGCAGTTATTTGGGGTTTGTTTGTAATCTTTTCGGGCGCTTTGTCAGGCAGGCGCGGTGATATTAGTGTGAGTGCACAAAAGCCCCCAAGTGGTGTCACGCACAATTAATGTCCCCAGGTAGCAACTCCATTAGTCTTATGAACTCAAGTCGCAGAGGGGAATGCTAATGGTGGAGGTGCCGTAGGGCATTAGGGAAGGAGTGCAGCCAAAGCTACCACTTTACCTTCATTTTGACCAGTGTGCACCTCCGTCTCACTTTAGAGCCCTGCAAACAGCACCCCCACCCTCAACAGTTTAGTGAGACACACTGTCAAGTAGCAAGCAGCCTCTGTAGAGTCCACAGGCATGTATGCCACTCACTCACCCAGCTGCTCTTTTTCTGACGATCATTTATATGTCCCAGGCATCTTATCCGAACGCCTCCAATTACATAACAGCGCCCTGCGTTGTGTCACTCCCGTGGACCCTTTGAAAGTCCATATTTTCAGTTTTATGTGAAAACATCCCTACGTGGTTAATCATTGTCAGCTTTCATAAATGTTGACTTCCATCTCAGCAGCCTCAAATCCCACACGGTCACATGACCTCATCCACTACAGATCCCCAGCCTGACCTTGCTGGTGTAGAAGCATGGAGCGGTTCATTTGATCTAACAGGCCTACAGCTGAGCTAAACCCAGCGGTGAGGCCTGCCTGCCTGCTCCCCCTGCTCCATGCCCACTCTAGCATGGATGTATTTAGGAAGCCTGGTAGCTACCTTTACATCACAGCTCAATAGCATCATGTTGCCTGCGAACCTACATGTCAATTCCATGTCACACAGTCCGCGGAGCGAAAAAAGAGGTAGACGTGGTCTGTGATAAAGAGCGAACTGACAGAAAGCAGTGAAATAGAGAGAGAAATGCTAGTAATTTTGGCAGAATGAACCCATGTTGCCAGTCGCTGCAAACGGCGAAACTACACTCTGAGCCTATTTGCAGCCTTTATTACATTATCAATTACAAATTATAAATGTACTCCACACGGTCTGGTTCTCTATGCCTTACTCTATCATGTTGTGCTATCATCACTCAATCTGAGGCCCACACGGGAAGGCTGGGGGGAGCTCTCAGGATCGTAGGTGCCCTCTCGCTGTGGTTCTGGAATGCAGAGCCTGTTTTATTGCTTCTGGCAGTAATTGCACTTACATTTGACGGTCTTTTGTTGAGATAAACCCCACCGCTGGCTCTCTGTTAGCCCCTGCTCCGAGCCAATAGAGTCACAATGCTTTTAAAAATGTGACAACTTACCGACCTTTTACCTTCTTTGTGTATACTGTGAGGTTAATGGTTTGCTGAAGTGTTTTTTTTTCTTTAATATATAAGGCAACGGTTAAACGCTTGTATTTTTACTCAATGCAACAGCATCTAACTGTCTGCTGCAGTCGTTTACTGGAAGGATCAGAAAGTGTCCGCAGCTGTTTGAAGTCCGTATCTTTGATTGTATATCCTTCCTAAGAATGAGCGGAGCAAGTGTTCATATTGATTTGCACATTAAATATATTAGTAATAAAACAACATCCTGCTGCAAACCAATTGTAAAATCAATAGTAATTGGAACCAAAATATTATGAGTTCTAGGTCTGCAGTCTTATTGTCTCTGTAACTGACCAGTGAAATCCTGTACGTTTGCACACTAAATGTGATAAATATTGATAACAATGTCAAATGAATGTATGGCTGTAATTCTGAGAACCTAAATATAAATTGAATAAACTCTGGAATGATTGCATATGATGGAAAAACAGGAGGGTTTCAAAGCAAGGCAGAGCTGAAGTTGAACAGAAGCTGCTATTGATCTGCAAAAAATGAGAACGCTCGAAAGGGACACACTGATTGAAAATCCTATGATATCACACTTTATATGAATCTGTGCCAAACAATGTAAACATCAGTGAGCATTATATTGTACATTTTTGTTATTGGGTTCCAAGCCTAGCTCTAATTTGACTTATTTTGTATTGGCGAGTGATGATATCTAAAGATAAGTTTTCCAAATATAATAACTTGCTCACATCCCCCCCAGTGAGCAAACAGTGCTAATAAGCAAGTAATAAGCTTCCCTTTAGACAGGCAAAAACTTTTTGAGTATATGAGGCACAAACCAGAAAAAAGTGTAACACTTAACTGGCGTTTCTTATTTTCAGTTTGTATGCAAAACTAAGATGCTTTATGTCTTCAGCATCTGCTTTCTGTCCAGTGGTCACCTACAATTACAATAATGTAGTTTAATGTATAAACTACAGTTTAATGTAGAGAGGCAAACAGCAGCATAGTGCCCCTTAAACAGATTGTTTTGCCCACTTTTTTGTGTGTAATCGCACAAAATAGAACTTTATTTTCTTTAACTGTGCTGATAGTTGGATTTGGGACAAGCTAACTGTTTCTCGTTTCTGTGCTATGCTAGCATAGATGATTGGTGGTAGTAGCTTCATATTAAGTTTTTACATCATTATTTGATGCAGATATTTCGAAAGATAAAAATAGAACTTAGCTGCTGATTTAGTGATCGATCTGTCATCCTATGGCCATGAGCCATCAAGTAGCATAAATGTGCTTTCTCCAGAGGCCGTCTGGGTTCTCCCTGAGATATGGGTGGGGAGTTCAATGGTTGAGGTGGCTTGAGCATTTAAGATGCCTCCTCCGCCTCTCCTAAGTACGGATGCCAAGAGTACCCATCTTACCTAGGAGCGGGAATCTCAACATACCAGGAATTTAGTAGTCTGTACCAATAACAGTAGAGTTAAATGATGCTGGATAAGCAACTTGACGCCATTTAGCTAGAAAAAAAAATCTTACCTTGGAGTAGGATGAGGAGTTCCACCAGCTTAAAAATGCCTCCCACTGATTCTACTGTAGGTATGAATTCCAACCAAACCAATACTTACGATGTTTTTTTAAAACCAAAATTCAGAAAACTTATTTATTTTTTAATTTTATTTTTTATTACTTCCAAAAAGGCAGTAAGAGATTACTTTGGATTGCTATCCTGAAACACGTCACGTTAGCTGGCATTGCTGTTGGCATGTTTCATAGGCTAAAATATTTGCAATGGCTAATAATAAATAAATGCTTAAGCTAATGTGCTATAACTAATGTTATACCTCATAGTAAATCTGTAAGATAATCAGCAACCTTCTAACATCCTGTCAACAGAATATAATGCTAATATTTTTAAATAAATGTTCACAAGACAGTAATTTATTTAATAAATAATTTATGTTTAAAGTACATGGGTTCATCTTTTTTTTCTTATCAAGTTGGTATCAAATTGGGTATCCAGAATCATGTAATCCTGTTGGTATTGATACTGACTGTTAACGTGTTGGTATCGTGGCATTTGTAAGTAAGATGTTTTGGGTTACTGCTGCTGGGTGGAGACCCTGGGAGAGACCCAGAATACGCTGGAGAGATTATAATTTTTGGCTGGTTGGGACTGCCTGTCGCACCAGAATAGCTAGGAGGTTGCTGGGAGAGGGAGGTCTGGTATGCATAGCCTGTGACCTGGACCTGGATAAGCAGCACAAACAGATATACAGATTGATGGACAGATCTTAAAATAAATGTATATTGTGTGCATGATGAGACTGCAGTCCATAGCCCCTGCCTTTCTTGGATTTCTGTGAAAAACCTTAACACCTGCAGATCTATTGTAATATTGTTTCTTGTTAGGACCATTCTAAAGATACAGAAAGAAGGAAGAAAGAATTAATTTTAAAGTTTTAAGTAACTTTTTTGTCCTATATTTATTTCATGTGAGTGCATAGAGAAATAAGTTTCTTTACCTTTAAGATGTAAACAGAGGTACACATTTGTGGAAAGGAACTGAGACACTGCTCCTTTTATAGTCTGGCTTTCCTCTGGTGTGGGATCCCATTGAGCAGGAAAACAAAGCATGAGGTGTGTCTTATTCTCCACAGAGTGCCTCGGGGCCAAGGAGTGAGCTTGCTGCCATCCTGGAGGCTTTGAGTGCTTTATAACAGCATACACAAAGGACTAGCTTCCCACAGCCCAGTCATTAACAAGTGGGCAACGGTGAAGGCAAAGCCGGAGAGGGGATTTCCACTGTCCTGCCACCACACCTGCTTCCACATTCACAGAGTCAGGCTGGTCCAGCATGAAGGATGACTTGTAGTCCGGTGAACTCCAGGGAAAGCAAGCCAGCCCTCTTGTCTTGTTTGTTTGATAATTCGAGAGTTTCTGACAACAGTCCATAGCTTAGAACAGCAAAAACGGCTTAATTCTGCAGCTTTGTCGTTATGACTCCCATCAGAAAACTTAAACAAGAAATATTGATGCCTACAAAATAATTAATATGTAGTTTAGATTTAGTGCCATTGCTCATGTTAGTTTTGTCTAAATATCACCTATTTACCTCAGGATTCAGTACAAATATTTCAAAGGGGAGTAATCCTCCATCCATTAACAATATTATACTATAAAAATATCTAAAAATAATAATAACAATAACAAAACATTAATTTTAAAGTGATCTGTTATGTGTATTTATTAAAAGATTTAAACCCACATGCTGGTAAGAAGTAAAAGTGAGTTTCAATGAAACCCACCAGTAAATAATCCCATTAAGGAAAATACAATAAGTGAATTTAAAAAAAAAAAAAAAAAAAAAAAAAGAGCATAACCAAAAGTTAGAGAACTGCATAGAAATGAAAAGAGATAAGCAGGGTAAGAGGAAAAACTACAGTCGGGTGAATAGAGGCTGGGAACAAAGATAAACTAATAACTAAAGCAGGAGAGACAAAACTATAAATACACAGAAAACTAGCTGGAAAACAGGACATTGGTGGGAAACCAGCGAGGGACAAGCAAAAAGGGAGGACACAAAGACACACAAGATTAGTAAGTTTAGAATAAAACAGCAAGTAACCCAAAAGAGGAATCGCAGATATAAAACGCAAAACAATCGAGAAACAGTGAAGAAGCAAAGTGGACACTGGCAAAAACCTAACACTAAAGAACACAAAGGAGGAAATACACAGGAACTGCAAATACAACCCAGAAAATCAAATATCTGTTACAGAAAACAATGCATTACCTTTAATAGACATCCTACTGTAACTAGGATTTCTATGTGTGACCCGTGGTAGGTACCTATTTAAAATAGGACAGAGCCGTAGGCGCACAGTCAGTTTAAAAGAGCTTAATTTTTAATACAAAATAAAAGAAACAGTGTAACAGCAGCACCTAAAAACAATTAAAAACGTTACCTTATTAAAAAACGATAAGACTGTACGATTGCCCGTGAGGCAGGACAAGCGCTGCGGAGAACAGTTTAAAAACAAATCAACATAGCACACAGGTTAAAAATGGACGGCAACTCACACATGACCCCAAATGGGTAAAACACTATAGAAAAAAAGGCAAATCTTCGGTGCTGTCTTCACTCGGGCCCCCCGCTGTGCATGCAAGAGCGAGGAGACAAAAAAAGGATTTGTTTTCCCTGCAGCGCCTTCACCGCCTGCGAATCAATATCTGTGGTGCCTACTGATACAGAAAAAGTAAAACAAAAAAACCAAAAACCATCGACAGCCGCAGCAGTCAGTCTGTCGGCTTACACCAGTTTAAAACAAATTAAAACACACGGATCTGTTGGGTCCTTTGCCCGCAGCCAGAAATCCACCTGGCAAAGCAGCAGCTCGGTACTCTGTGAATAAAAGGCAGGAGATCACTAGCTGGACAATAAAACACAGGAATATTCCTCCACTGAATTGGTTTTGTTACCTGTCCACAAGTTCGTGTCACACCCTAATAAATGTGGGTCAGTGGCGATGAAGTCCACTATACCGTTCTCACGGGAGCAATGTTTCCCACCTACAAGGGTGCAAATAACTGTAAACCTCTGCCAACAGCCAGAGCTCAAGTGGTACATTTTTGTGTAACCTACCGTTCTAACAGAAGTTTAGGGGAGGACGCGTATCAGACTTTCATAGTTAAGAAACACCAACTTGCCCAACTCGGACCAAGCACTCGCAGCTTCAGGTTTGCAAAGGAATACCCAATTGCCCACACCTGCGCTTATGAAAGGAGCGAAGACCAGCTCCGCCCACCAGGGGCGGTCCCAAATCTCCAGGTCTCACCTGTCACATATGCTTTGCAACAAAGAAATGATGTTGATGAAACTCACACATCCCCAGTTAGTATTCACCTACCAGTAAGTTAAGTCCCAAAACAAAGCAGGTAATATTTACATGCTGTCACTGACATAACATATCTATTTCTTATTTTATATAAGCCTCACCATATGTCTTTGTTTGCTAGGAAGAACAATTATGTATTGTCTTATCTGGATGTTACCAGGGAAGGGTTACCAGTTCTGCATTTTTACAACACACTGGTTCAGACGAATGGCCTGATTTTCCAACTGTTATTGTTAATTTCACACATTCAGCAGGGCTTTGGCTCTGCACTGTATTCTGTCTCCCTCTCTCGCTGCATAGCTAAAATGGATTCAAGAGATCCAGGCGATGACAGATGAGAGAAAACATTTAATTTCGACCACCCTGGATCAAAGACTGAACCTGCTAATTACTAAGCATGAAGTGTCAGTGGTAGCAGGCACACCCTGGACCAAACTAAATTTTGATGGATGTCAGTTGGGACTCGACTTCAAGTGAAAGTGGATATGTGACATTTACTTACAGAGGCTGCTTGGTGACAAGTCACAGTGTTATGTAAATAGCACACCTGTCCTGTCGTTGATGTGCCCGGCTTATGGAAAAATCTGTCCTTTAGGATAGAAATATTGTATAAGCATAGCATTTTGTACCATCTGTGAGAATATTTCACAAGGGGCTGTGTGAAGATGACAGATTGGGAAATGGGCTAAAGCCGATATTTCATTTGAAAAGCAAAAATACAAAGACACAGCACTGTAGATAGCATCAGTGTGGTCCTTTAAACCTTATCAATGAGCAGAATTAAAAATTTCTATTAAGTGTTACCATTTAATTTTTGAATAAAAGTGCTTTAATTTCACCGAAATGGGAGGCATGAGTCTTAAAACGCTGTGGCGAGAATTAATCTAAGCACTAAATACTTACAACTAATCAAAAAGACACAGCTACACTGGGAAAAGGATAATAAACAACCATCCAAACACAAAAAAATACATTCTGATCCTCAATCCGCTTCTCATCATTTTTCATCTCTTGGTAAGTCAAGTGAATATAAAGGAGTATGCTTTTCTTTTTTCCTTTTTTTAACTGTTGTCAAGAAACATATTGCCAGCACTACTCAATCTTCAGCATTCTCTCACTTAGTCAGCCACCACAGTACTTGTGATTAACGCATAATGACCTGCGACCTCTGCGGCGCCGCTCAATTTTACCCATGCTCCGTATAGCTGTAATAACATCTACTAGCGATCTGCTAAGGTATTAAAAAAGACAAATGCTGTCATTGTCCATCATTGTCGCCCTTTGAAACTCAAGCACAATGGCTAACTTTTACAGGTTCATCCCGTCTTTGAGGAATATTGAAATAGGAAACAAAAAAAAAAAAGTGGCACGACAAGATAAATCACAAGACCATCAATTTCATCACAGGTCCCTTCACAGGAAGGCCAGTCAGAGACATTTCACTTGGTAATATTGTGCAATACTCTACAGCACTGACACAGGAGATCAGGAAAAACAAGAATGGGCTTTTTTTTCCACTTTTCTAACCAGTGAAGCTGTATTGGCTTTACTCCATAAACAATGAGGTCTCGTTCCTGTAATGGCTGTTAGGTGCCCTGCTTGTGTCTCTCTAATTACTTTGGTTTCATCAGGTCCTACAGAAATCTGGTGCGGAGGAAAATCCATACTCGATAACAATGAAAAATTCATATTGTTGTTTTTATCCCCCCCACATCCCTCTCTGTCTCTCTTTCTCTCCCTCCACCCTCCTCTCACTCACTCCTATCCTGCTCTCTCTTATTCTGTGATATATTTAAATGTTAATAACCATTCATTCCTGACACCCTATCTACCAAGCCCCAAGTTTAACAGGAAATCTATTTAATCTGAAGAATCTCATTACATGATCATGGCAGCAGCTAAAGCCCTGACTATTGTCGATAGATGGGAGGTAGGAGGGGGAGTGAGAGAGAAAGAAAAGAAGGGCTCGCAGCGAAAGAAGATGGTGCAAAGAGAGAGAAAAAATGAATTCAGGAGTGGATATTTAATTTAATCATTGTGCATGAAGCAACATAAAGGAGCCATAAAGGGTCTTGCTTCTTCCTTCATTTGAGAAGATCATGATTAAATGTTTTCTATTGTGCTGTACATCTGAAAGGTTTAATCATTCCCAGAGCCAAAGAGGAAGAGGGGAGAGAAAAAAGTAAAGAAGTAAAAACATCACATCCCTCGGTGCGTTTGACAGTACTCTAAATATGAACTTCTTTTAAGGCCATTAAAAGATTATCACTGATTTAAACTGCCTGTTCAGAGCATTAGGCACAGAGAGTTCTCCAAAGCCCTTAGAAAACCATTCTCCGGGCTTCTATTATCTCATCCACCCAACACTATTTAATTTCATTTCCATGAATATGCAATGAATTTAATTTTGAACACTATTTTCATCTGCTCCTGTAATCACAAAAAATGCCAGTGTAATTAGTTTCTAATTACTTGGTGTAATTGTTGTAGTAATCATTTTAATTACCCAAATGCACAGACATTAGATGCTAAAAGGAAAATAATCTGCTTGTACCTCCTACTGTGTCTCTCATTCTCCCGAGTTTGATATCTAGATTTTGACATGGGCTGCTTCACAGTCAAAGGCAGAGGCAATAGAGGGCTGCTGCGTGTGGATGTTTTATAGCACTTGATAGGGGGATCGTGTAGCCTACTGTATAGGAGGGATTGTGGAAGAGAGCGGGAGGGAGAGACAGAAGCAGACAGACGGGACCAGACTTACATTGTAGCATCTCTGCAATCTGCTCCGTGGAAATTTGCATGCCCCGAAAAGCCATTAAGTTAAAATATACAGTTATTGTACCTTTCTGGGACCGGCGCCATACAAATGCTTATTGCATGTGCTTATAGCTCAGTCTACCAGATGGTAAATCATGAAATTTTATGAAATTATTGCACCAGTGAGGTGTTTTGAAAAGGAGCAGCTGTGAGGGAGATGGGACATTATAAACACTCACAGGTGTTCTGTCTTTCCCCACCGCCAGCCACAACATAAAAAATTAAATTATAAACAAACCAGCAAATGTTGTAATCTCCTTCACAGATACACTACTTACAAGAGAAATTGCCTAAACTAAGCAAAGAATTTAATTTTAATTTGCATAAAATATTTATTGTGGCTAAGAAATTTCATAACGAGACCTGCTCGTATGCCAAGTTTGGAAATTGCCGAAATGTACATTCCACTAGCATCTCAGTGCCACGGATGAAGATCCATTAGGGAAGGCTCTAATGGGCACTTCACCCAAGCACATATGGGCAAGTACACCTAATAAGAGGGAGCTGGTCAGTGCCAAACACCACAGCAAGCTTGTGTTTCTCATTAAGATTTTATTCCTTCCTTAGTATTTAATTAGCCAGTCTAGCACAGGGAGCAAGCGAGATAGCTTCACATCCACTATGGTGGCACCAAGTCTCCAAGATGTAAACTGGAGGTCTCCTGCTCCCCAGCTTACAAGAAGTATATTACACGAGTACTTGTTGCTTGGAATGGAGTCAGACTCTCTGCAGAAGCACTGCAGCTCCGAGGTGCAGGCTTGGCTTCGTTCAAATCAGCTCATCGCTTGCATGCAGAGGCATCATCGCTTAGCGCTCAAGTGGGAGTTGGGTCAATTGCTATGCTGACATACTCATCAAGGCATGACCTTAATAAACCAGAAATGATCGCAGCACAAAACTGGCACGGCTGGCAAAACCTTTATTGGTATGACACATTTGAGCAAAGTCATTTTATATTAAAGTTATTGTGATGTTTTTTATTGTATGTTGAAAGAATGGCAAGCTATAGCTTCACATGAGATAACCTGTTGAGTTTTGTAGCTTCATAAATACTATTCCAACATAAGACCACTATTATTCTTACATATAAACTTTCCACTGAAATGTCAGAGTACTTATTTAATCGTTATTTAGCTAATTATTATTAATGGCAGTCATCCTCAACTGTGCTTAGAGTAGCATCTTGTCATGTGTTGTACTTTTGGGTTATTTCTCCATTGTTTACCCAATAAATATTGTATTTATTGTGTATGACAGGGCCTGTAACATATTTAAATGAGATGCATGCGTATTCTGTCTCTGAAAAGAGGCTGGTGCCTAGACACGGACTTGTGCTGCAAGGGTAGCTGGGATAGTCATGCATATTCAAATCTACTGCTGGACATGGCTGCCCTAAATAGGCGAAGAGCGTGCAACACTCAAGGGTGGTTTGTTTTCCATGTGTTCTTTTTCCCCCCCCCCTTCTTCTTTCAAGCACCTCCAGCACATACTGATCAAGGCCCTTCTAGGCATTTATCTCACATTAGCTGTAGGCACTTCATGTCCCTGGTACCCATCAACATCACAGCTGAATGGAGCAGTGCATGAAAATCAAAGTCATCTATCTTTTATAAACAAATATTAATACATTATTCTTATATGAGCCGATACACCCTGAATTGATGGGAACATCACCCAAATATTCAATGTCCTCCTCCCCTCACTGTCACCCACGGAGAATTTATCACAGACATCACACTACTTGTGCCAAGAGTCATCTCTCAGTTATTCTCAGTCGTATTGAAACCGATATCTATCTATCTATCTATCTATCTATCTATCTATCTATCTATCTATCTATCTATCTATCTATCTATCTATCTATCTATCTATCTATCTATCTATCTATCTATCTATCTATCTATCTATCTATCTATCTATCTATCTATCTATCTATCTATCTAAAATCAAGGGACAACAAAACAAAGCAGAGATTAAGGTTTAACTGAGTCTAGCATCAAATTATTACTTCAGACAAATCCAAACCAACCAAACCGGAATGACTGCTAATTTAATTGCAGTCACATAATTTTAGACACTAAACAAGGACACAATTATTTTTCTAAATAAACAACTGGGAATGATGTATAGAATAAAAGAGTGTGCAGCTGATCCTTTAGGAGGAGAAAAGCACAATGTGGCATTTTGTTTACGAGGCTTTAAAACAGAGCGGCTTTTCAGCCGACCAAACAAAGCCTCTCACCAGGAGAATCTCATTATGATTCGTAATGACAAATTCACCCTTTGCAATTATTTGCTGCCATTTCAAAGCTCTATCTTGTGGGAAGAGGATTCGGTTTTTGCATGGTTGGCCATAAACCTAGTCAGGTAGTGCACAAGGCAGGGTAGTGATACCTTCTCAGAGCAATACTGCTGACAAATAAAAGGTCTTATGTAGGAAGTCTTTAATGTTTTCACACTGTACATATTTCGAAGTGCTGCACAGATTATTTAAGCTCCTATGTGCTGCAAGTGTTTAGTAAGATGATACAAAACGTTTTCTTACATCCATGCACGTCCAGACATACACAAAAATCACCATTACATATAGAACAAGGCTATGGCAATGCAGAGCATGGTAATCAAATGTGCTTGCAAATTACCTCAAACTCATCAACAAGAGCTTTTAATGAAATAACATCCTTAAATGAACAGAGGGAGAGAATGAAAAGTGAGCAATGGCTTTTCAGGGTAGTTTGAATTTTTAATTGCCTGTCGGGAGAATATTAGATAAAGCTTGATTAGAAATAAATTGAAAATCTCTGCTGAATGCATCTGCGATAGACACACTGAAGGAGACAGGCAAAGAGGGACAGCCATTAAAAAGCCTTGGAAGACTTTGGAAGTTGATTGATTTACTTAGTATTAGTGCCCCCACCCCGCCCTGCCCCTCCCCACAGAAGATTTTAATAACCAGCATGCAAACACACATGCACACAATTACTGTATATTTGCTTTACATGACATTTTACCATTTTACAGTAACGTAAAAATTCAATTCGGGAAAGACGTCAAGTATCAACAGTACATTTTCCATGCATGTAGTCGTAACCTGATCATTTTGACAGAGATCAGATTTTCCCTTATCCTCTGGGGATTTCAATATGTTTCCTTTATTTCTCATTTTAGGACTGTAGCAGTTTAATTTGTGCCTAATTTTCTAAGTGGAAGAAAATGAATGGACGGATGGTTGGATGGATATATTTTTGATGATGAAAATATTGATTGGTAGTTTCACAGTCAGGTCCACCATACAACAGAAATACAGATATCTACTAATTTGTGGTAAGAAAACGTACTAAAATATTAGTATTTCACTCACCAAAACTTGACGACACATTCTTTGTATGGGCTGTTAGTACAAGTACCCGTGCTGTGAGTTATTTTATTACCACATTAAAAATGCTTCAAAAGATGAGTTGGCATTTAGCAGATGTGTTGATTGTTAAAAAGGGGTAAATTAGCTAAAGACCAAACCTTTCATTTAATTTTCATTTAGTTATGTTTGACTTTTGGAACCAGCCTTAGGTGGCCACAGTATCCCACAGCAAAATCTGGATTTCGTTAACAGCTGAGATATCAAAGTGCACTGGCCAATAAATAAAAACCAAGCTTACATTAAAAATACACACTACCATGAAAATGTGTATTATACTGGTGTATTTGTTCTGACATTATTAAAACTGGGGAAAAAAATATCACAGCAATTTTTTACTGATAAAAATGGCGTATTTTAGTTTTTATTCTTATCTTAGTTTTTTTCTAGCTTCTCAACTTAAATAGCAATATAATATATGAATTGTCTAATTTGACTGACAGCCTTTAGCAACTAAGTAAAAATGAGATATAGCTATACCAGCAGCTCCCTGAAATATTTTGTCTTCTTGTAGCATAGAGAAGATAATAACATGGCAATACCAAGTTATTTTCACTTAATTACCAAAGTTAAATCCAAACAAATATTTTTGCATCACCCATTGTTATAGCTACCGTAATATTACACTTGAGTTTATGTAACTGTGTAGTAAAGGGTCAGAAATTGTGAGTAACAGAAATATGAGCCAAAACACATTAGTACCAACAAAGTCATATTTTTGTAAAAATGTGATAACATGCTAGCAATAATAATGGATTGGATTTATATAGCGCTTTTCAAGGCACCCAAAGAGCTTTACAATGCCACTATTCATTCACTCTCTCATTCACACACTGGTGGAGGCAGCTACGGTTGTAGCCACAGCTGCCCTGGGACAGACTGACAGAAGCAAGGCTGCCATATCGCGCCATCGGCCCCTCTGGCCAACACCAGTAGGCGGTAGGGTAAAGTGTCTTGCCCAAAGACACAACGACCAGGACAGAGAGCCCAGGGATTGAACCGGCGACCTTCCGGTTACAGATACGCTTCCCAACCCCCTGAGCCACGGTCGCCCCAAAATAAAAATGCTAACATCTGGGCATTTGAATTTCTATGCGTCGACTTATGGTAGTGACCTCATAATAATAAAGTAATGCTAGTTGATGTTTTAACATATTATAATTAACTTCTGCCTTATTATAATGCTGGACACACCATTGGTCTTTGTTTGAAGGTAACAGTATAAATATTCTGTCGGGTGAGTGTATGGTTACAAAATGCAAAACTACTGTTTGCTATGTACCTTCATATTAATAACCTATTAAATCAAAATCCAAGAAGGGTGACGATTACATGGAGACATGTGTGGTAGTATATGTGCAATAACCACAATTAAATGTAAACTTACATGTCTGTACTACATTTCACAGTAATATTTGCTACACTTTAAAACCTACGACTAGAAGAAATGTCTGTATTTCCTAAAATGTTGCAAACATGACTACAATACAGGTTTTATGACTATTTTATGTTGCACCACACTGAAGCTATACAGGATAATCAAACTTTAAATCTTAGTTCACAAAAGATTTGATGTGCAATTACAAGATGCTGTGGCTCTGATCATACCATAAGACCTCTGACTAAGACTATGACAGCACCATGCCACAACACACAATGTCACAAACCTGAAGTCATGTCAAACTGGTTTCTAAAACATTTTAGTTTCAAGATGAGTTCGCTGTACTTAAACAGTCACCAGATCTCAGTCCAACAGAGCATCTCAGTCCAATGTGAAACTTGCATTATGGATGTGCAGCCAATAAATCTGCACCAACTGTGCGAGGCTGTCTTGTCAATATGGATCAAAATGTTTCCAACAACTTGTTGAATCCCTGCTGTGAAGGATTAAGTTGGTTCTTAAGGCAAAATGAGCCGCCCCCGCCCCTAGAGACACAAATCCCCTTTGGAGTTGCACCAGGAAGGGCATTCAGTATAAACCTCTGCCATATCAAACCTGTTGGAGCACCTCTTTTGGCAAGGGAGTAGCTGAAAGTAGCTTTGATTAAACAAATGCACTGGCATCCTGATATTGAGGCAGGCAAAAAGCCTGAAATCTAAAATGTTGCACAATCAAATATTTTTAGTTCTTTTTTAATTACTTTGGTAGATGCAAAAATGCATGTCAATAAACAGGGTACATCTCAAGTATTAGTATTAGTAATATAAAAACCCTGCACACTAAGTTAGTAAGAACCTTCTATAGCGAATTTGCACATGAGCTCATTACATTAGTTGAATTTGAAATAGCTGGAAAGTGCTCAGTCTGGTATAAATACGCAAATAAAAGCTAATTTTTTAATGAGTCATTGGCAATGGTTAGGGATTTCAATCTGCTTCGTAGACTATAAAATAAGGGTGCATGGTAAATATAAAACACCAGGTCTTGGGTAAAATATTGCTCTGAGGTTTATTGCTCCAACTCCTTCTAAGGTAATTTTTCTAATGATTATTTTCAATAAAAGACCAGCAGTGCAGGAGACCATCTATATGAAATAACTACTTCCAGATAACAGAGGCCATCACAGTGACAGGCGGGTCAAGAGGTCGGCAGACTGCAGAGCATGTGCAGTGGGCTGTGTGAAATAAAGGACACAAGGGACAGTGAGATCGGCTCATCTGAGCAGCTTCAAAATATAGGCTGTTCTTTACTCGCAGCAGAAGGAACAGAATAAACAAACACGAGGGGGGAAAGGTACCTACACACTGACAACACAGCACTGACACTGAAGCATCGAGAAAATACTTATCATTATATTACTGCGGTGTTCATTTTTTCAAACTTAGCTAAGAACGTGCAGGGGAAGGCACTGGTTTCAGAGCCAATAATCCTGAAGGAAGTCCACTGAAAGTAGGGAAAGGTTTCATGTGTTTGGATCACTCCAGGTACACTGTTTATTGCTTGTTTTCCATCTATATTGAATTCTCCCTGCTTCCAGACAGCCGGGGAAAAAATAAAAAAATAAATAATCGCCTACTTATTTAATCCTAAACATCACAGCAGCTGCATGAACAGAGATCATACCAAGCATTGTGGGGTATGTGTGGAGGGGGGTAAAAAAAAAGAGATCTATTGTTGAAATGTGTCTGTGTTGTTTCATATATCATTGATTAGACAAAATAAAAAAGCCATAACATTGGGTCAGGAGAACACAGGGCATGGGTGCTGACTTTCTATCACAGCAGACACATATTGACTGGTGCTCTGAAAGTAGTCACTCACTCATCAGTGTGAGGCAGGCTGATTGAGTTGCCAGCAGCCACTAAATGAGGCCTCCATCCACTGCGGGTCGAAATGAACTGCAATCTTTTCAGACCTTGTTGCAGCCAAGAGACCAAGTGAGTGTGCGAGGAAGAAAGCAAGAAAGAAAGAGAGAGAGAGCTTTAAAACCCAGGAGGATTTCAAATAAGTTTACAGACACAGAAAAACGAGACAGGGGAGAGGAGAACACCGTGAAAACAAACCAAGCAGACTTCCAGATGCTCCGAGTGCATTATTTCAGCCATATTGTGCTCTCTTCGTAATCGGATAAATTACATCATCCTCGCATCAAACCGTACAAAAGCTAAAGGCTTCAATAGGTCAATATAAAAGTAGCTAAGCGCACATATTTACATTTCTTCTCCACATCCTCAGCCACATCTTTAACTTGAACTCTCTTGGCACTGCAAAGACGGAAAGCATGCAGTTAATTATGGCTAATGAAAGCTTGTTTGAGCAGAAGAGGAGGGTGTACATTAGGGGAGAGAGAGTCAAGCGGCTTGAACCAGAGGGTTCCACGCACAATTTGTTTGAACCTGGGTCCTCCTCACTCTCTGCATGCTAATTTACCTTGGGGCTGCACCGCCTGTTTTTAAATATCGTTAATTGACTTAAGAGCTCATCAGCGTGCTTCGTCTTCATTAGGTTAATGAAAAGGCCCAGTGTTTATTTTTCGTAACAGATTGTGGCAATGACATAATCTAATCGGTTACTTCCACTTCCTGAAGGATTGAGTCCTTCTGATGTGAGCTGCTGGAGTCGTTCAGATGTTCTGTGTTTGTGGATGTCTGTCTCTGACAAAGTAGAGAGGGGGGAGGAATTAGTACAAACACATTTAGCCCTTGGCATGAATCTATGTTGCCCTTCTCTAATCGACAGTGTGAACTAACAAGAACGTAATGATAGTTTTGATGTGTGGGTTGTCAGCTGTGGCTGGGTGAAAAAGAGGGGACGGCCTCGGAAAATGGGGACGATTTCAGATTTGTCTCTGTAATCCTAATGGGTTGAAATAAATCAGCCATCCTGGAATGTCCATAACCCATGCCATGAAGCAAAGGGTCCTTGTAAGATTCTGAACAAGAAAAGGGAAATATTTCCTGCACTTGTGGGCTGTGTACTGCATGTATTTTGGGTTTATATCTGTATAGTGTGGTAGAGCTTGGATGATTAGTGAATTAGCTGATCCCTGGAATATTATTTGGCAGTAATTTCCAATAGTTACCCTTGTTTTCAATGGCCAGCACTTCCAGTTGTGTCACTGAAATATACGACAAAGTACTGGGGATTGAGTCTACAGATTTAGCTTATGGTAACAACTACAAAACGTGGTCAGGAAAAGTTAATAGTTACTGCAACCAAAATCATCTCTTGAGAAGAATGGGAGCTTTGGCTTCCACATTGAGATCACTCGTACAGTAAACAAATAAAGCAGCACATAACTGCTTTAGTTCTGGAGATTAGACGACCACTAGAGCTTAGTGACAAGGTAGAAAACACGCAGGTTAAATAAATTTTATCTTGGATAAATATTAGGACAAAAATTAAAGATCTATAGATTTAGATGCACTGTGGCAATGTAACGTTTGACCTTTGACTCTGGCCAATGTAAACATGCAGACAGAAGCCATGAAAGCGCGCAAAAGGCATATAAGTCTCTCTAAGCTGTTGTAACACTTAGGCAAAGTGTGCTGAGCTTCCTCCTGAGGACAGTAACATTTGAGGCCATCTCTCGTAGTGTGGCCAATAAAGACTGACATAGTAGTAAAATAAATCATTCGCCCAGCCCCCCGGACCCTGCTATTCCTTACGCCCCTCCCTTACTGTCTGGGCCATGTGGCCATCAGAGAGCAGCAAAAGCTCATCAGTGAGAACTTGAGAATCCTCCCAGGAGCTGTTCTGGGGTCAGCTCGGCCTCTCCACATCATAAACAGCTCCTGTCGCAGTGAGGTTCATCACTAACTGTTTCCCCCCGACTCTTTTGCTCAAAGTCCATCCTTGTACTCCCTTTCCGTAACACCCGATCACAGACGTTTCCAATAAATCATTGGACCCCTCCTCTCGCCTCTTGTCTAGAAACCCCTGTCTGTCCCCGACTTGGCCCGAGATGATGCGTTCTGCTGAAGTCACTTAAATAAAAAGATCGCAGAGGGAGACATAATGTGTTAAAGTAATAAGATGGTCGTGGGTAGGTCACGGCCCCTTTCCCTGCTCCAGTGCTCCTGTGGAGGCTCTTTGAGTTAATGGGCTGTGGTCAGTGCACTGGTGAGCCATAAAGGCTGCCCTCTGAAGCTACAACCCTATTCAGAACAGGGGTTCCTCCAAAAGCCACTAACTGGCCCATCTAGATAACAGCACACCTAGCACTATTTCCACAGTGCATCTGACACTACCAGGACCTGTAAATCTCTCGTATTTATCGTCTCCTCTTGTACCTCTCATTGCTGACTGCCATACTTACACAACTGTCCTTCAGCGTCTGCTATTAGCTGGATTTCACTGCGTGATGATGAAACACGGCTGTCTTTGGCAGCCTCTTTTAAACGTAAACTTTTTTTTTTTACTGATTGGACTTGAATCTGATCCATGCAACATATCCTTTCCATTTAAATCTTACACGGTGAATAAAATAGCCGTGTTCGATAATTAATAACATTGCAAGTATTAAGACCGGAAAGCTATAACAGATTATCTTATTGCATTTCAGCAGCAGGTTATTTTTGTGATGGCTAGTGTGACTTCACTCGGGTGTGCAGGCTTGCTGAATGGAGGGAGTGACCGTTAATGAATGTAGCTTAGGGGATTAATGAGAAGAAGCAGGGGATGTGTCATGGAGGAGTGTTCTGGCATCGAGGCGACGACACTGCAGCCCCCATCCTCGTCTCTACTTACAGTGATTACATGTGAGCTCCTGTCATGTGGTATAAGTGGTTTTATGAAATTGTATTAAATGCCATTGTTTATGCCTCACTTTTCACTTGCTCATTGGTCTTCCTCTGTTTTCTTGTTGCCTGCCTTTAGCACACTTCATTTGAGTCTCACTTTAGGTTTCATCACTAAAGCGTTGCATGCTAAGTCAAATTACCTTTTTTGTCAGATATGTGGAACCTCACATTTTGTTAAACCATGGAATCGTTTTCCTTTTGACTTTGGGTAGTTTTCCGTGTGTGTGGTTCTCTATCAGTAACAACAACAGGGAATAACGATCTTCTGTAACTAAGTGTAGTCTACAACAATTCCTTACTGTATTTAAAAAAAAATAACTATGGGATTGTGCAGTTTTATGGTATGTTAGTATCAGGTGTTTGTACTATAGGCAAAATATACTGTACTACAAAGTGAGTGACGATCACAAACATAGAGTGTACTGGCAGCAGAGTGGCCGATTTTTACAAAGCAATGTAAAACTATACTATGAGAAAAATATGAAGAGGTTAAACACAATACAGACTGAAAGCAACCCAGCTGCTGCAGACAAAGCAGTGTGTGTGTGTGTGTGTGTGTGTGTGTGTGAGGAAAGCACTTTAGTGTTAAAAGCCTATATGAATATGTGTGCATTAAAGTTTTTGGTCAGTAACACCAGAAAATAGCTACTATATTAATAAAGTTAGGCTATTTCAGGGAAGTCGAATAAATTTTCATGGTGGGTTACACACAGCCCACTTTAATCTGAGTGGGTCAAACCTGTGAAACTCACCTTCCCATCAGTGTGAAGAAGTTTGACCGAAAGGTCATAAAATAAGAAAAAGACGTCTTTCCAACAGTATTTCTTATGTCTGTTAATTTACAGTTCTTTTCAATTGTTTTTTACTGTATTGTAACATTGTAACTGAAATTTCAATAGTAATTCCTGCATGTAAAGTAACAAGAATTTTCCTGTTTGTGTAGGGGGGCTCTTTATGACCAGGAGGCGCTGTGAAACTTTTAAAGATTTCTGCCCTCACTGTTTTCCAAAGCTGTCCAAAGGACCGGATTGTATTGTTAGTCAGGCCGATTTTGGCCCCTGGGCCTTATGCTTGTTACCCCTGGCCTATTTGAAGCCAGGAATCAAAGAAAACATGCCAGCTGTGTGAGTTGACAAACAGTTAATGCAAATACATCATTAAGATCAGACGGTTTAAAAAAAAAAAAACTTGCTATCAACACACTAATGTTCACAGGATCTTACAGGAATTGTAATGCTATTTTCAAGAGAACCTCCTCTGCACCAGATTAGCTGCACCATAAATTACGAAGGCAGTCAACTCTGGTAAGACATGAACCAACTTTGCAGTATAGAAAACCCAGGGTTAACCTTGCGGTATGATGAAATCTTGCTTCGTACTACAGGCATGTGGTATCTGTGTTTGTGACTTGCACCTCTACAGTTCAAAGATGTTGCTAACCAAGATTGCTAGCCTTGGCTGATAACATGCTTTTCCACATATGGTCTAACATGGTGTTAAAATGCTAACACTGAGGCCTCAAGAGATCTTAAAACCAGTGGGCAACACCACTGTAGCTAGGTCCATCTTTCATATACAGTCTATGGTCCTCACCACAAACTCTTCATTCAATTTCTTGTCTCTTTTAAACCATGATACAACATTTCTTTCTTTAAATTTCCCGTACTCTATGAACTATAAGCTCTGGGTGATACGCCTGTATTCTGCATTTCAACAGCTAGAAAAAAAAGCTACCCAGGATCATTACAGGACATTGTAGTCATTATAGCCTATTTCTAGATAAGCTTTAACAACTTAAATAAACTAAATAAACATTAACTTAGCTAAATAAAAACTGGAAACCATTCTTGCGAGTCTATATTATATTGTACAAATGTACAGAAGGCTTCTGGAATTTTTTTTTACCCTTAAAGTCATCAGTATTTACAATATTCAGCTGAATTAATAAATAACAGTGCATTAATATGCACTATTCTTTCATAGTCTTTCATAGCATGCTACTTTTCCTATAGCAGCTTCAGCAAAACTATTTTAAAAACCCTCTCCAGCTAAAATGTTGCTTTTGAGTAAGCAGAAGACAAAATCACAGCAAAGACATCATTAACATTCACCTGATTGCCACAGGCACTATTTAATGCTATTGCTGCTGGAGCCAAGGGCTAACCACACCATATTGGAAGTTATGTGATAATATTTTGACCAAATAAAAATGTTAATGCCCGCCTTAAAATTAGTTGTTATGCCTAGTTATAGTGCCAAATCTGATTGTGTGAAACAATTTAATAACTGATATTTATGAAATTTTATCTAACAGAGGGCTAACATAGCAAAGACCCTGCAAACCCTTGAATTTAATCAAAAACGTTCCTTGTCTACTTAACTTGAACATTTTTCTCTCAGTCGCTCCTCCTTGTCTGTGTAACACAGAGACACATACAGAGAGACGGTGAGAGCAGCACACTAGATATACTGACTGCCTCCCCCCAGCATGGCTATAATAACCTCCTGGTGCTGGAGCAGACTCTCTGAGAGATATCCTTGAGCCTCACCTCCATCTCTCTAACAGGTCACGCCGAGATCCAGGAGATAGTGAGCTATAGTTAAGGTCCAGATCTGCTATCTAGACTTGAATGATGGAAGAAACCATGTGGCGACATGTTTATTGTCACCCAGATGGTCCACAATGCAGTGGCTTGGAGAGCCACATCCGTCCCTAATATAATTCATGGGGTGGCACCATTGTGGGGTGACTGATAAGGCCTTCACTTTGCCCTGCACTGGTCACTTGTCTCAAGGAGACTCCAAAGAAACTTCACTCTGTACAAATGGTGGCCAAAATATCTAATCCCACCAAGGGTTGCACTTTAGAGCTAAAACTTGTAGTGAGGTTACAGTGCTGAGAAAGGCCATTTATAATAGGGGAATTCTCTCTTTACCGTTTCACTAGTAGAAAATTCTTATTTAGAGGGTAAAAAAAGAAGAAGCAACTTCTTGTGAGAAAACTGCAGAAGATGTTGGATTTAGTGCAGACTTTACAGCAGTTATGGATGTCTACACAATAATCTACAGGTTTTTGTTTTTTTTTTTGCCATAGCATAAAAAAACACCTTCAACTTGTGTAATTTTCCTCCTTGGCAATAAGCTGAGAAAATGTTATTCTTATAAATGAGCACATTGGGGTGAGCTTGGTGACATTTTGATAGCTAAGAACACCATCAGACCTCATTTCGGCAGAGGAGGTTAAATGGAACCAAATGCACAGTTGTCCCAGAAGAGAGCAAACTGGTCACTGATGAGTAAGATCAGAGGAGATCAGTCGGCGCTGTGTTGACTCTCCGAATCTGTTTCCCATCAAACCATTGTGGTTCACATTCTCCAGAGGAATTTTGCCTGACAAGGCAAATTTGTATAACTGCATGAAGATATTTAGAAATCTGTTCACCATTATCATAGCCGGTTATCATCCTCTGACGCTATTCATATGTTATTTCACATTGTTTATCCTCACAGATCTATGTCTCTGCCAAAATGAAAGTCTGCAGTGCTAAATGTTTAGCCCAACTATCAGTGCAATATAGATGTTTGGATTTGGAAAATATAAAACAGGTTTTCCAGCCTTTTACTGGGACAAATATTTGCTGCAGACAGCATAGATAACAATAGTAACAATAATATGTCATATTCACGCTTATCTTTTTTTTAACATATAATCATGACTGGCCATTATATAAATAAGGTGAATGTGAATGTGACAGATTTAATATAGATATCCTCCAGTTTAATAGACCCAAGCAAATTTAGATCAAGTAGAGCCTCAGGAATAGCCTCCTTGAATTTGAACCACCTCATTGTCATCACAAATAATTTATCTAATAAATATTTATATCCTACTTGTCTTTTATACCCCTTTAAGCCTCCTCATATCACCTTTTGATTGTTTTCAAGCTATGGCTGCGTTAACAAAGTGCACCGAGCAGGAAATCAGAAACACCTGTATGATGCAACGCCATGCAATGTACTAGTTCTGCAATGAATTTCTCAATATTTTAATTGCTAGCCACGTCTATTGTGCAGTCTCCGGCTACACTTTACAATGAAGGCTGTTTCTGAGAACATCTCTTCTTCCTTTGAACAGCAGGATGTGGTGCACCTGTGCCTTCTGAGGTCAGCACAGGTCAAGAGTGATCTTAACTCCCTTAACTTTAAAATTTTATTTCATGAAATATATGTGTGTGTGAGTGTGTGCATGCTCTGTTGATTTATACTGTTGTTTTCCATTGGCTGCTATTGAAATTTAACACAGGAAGCTAACAATTTTAATTTTGAGGGTTGTTTGATTTTTAGATATAGCTATAGAATAATCATATGAACAAATAAAATGTTTTATCCAAAACTCACTGTTCGCAAACAAAAGGAAATGCTGCATTCATTTGCTCTGCAGAGAGCAAAAGACAATATAAATGCATCAAAGCCTGTTTGCATGCACTAAAAATTCAAAAGGCATTCATAAGTGGACTTTCAGTCTACACCAGCAGCCAGGGCTTATTTTTCAGCAAGACCAATAGTTGGAGTTCTGCCTATCGAAGCAGCATCTTTATTCGGATGGAAAATGAATCCTCAAGGAACATGGCCAGGCGCTTTATTGTGTATGCAGTGTGTGGCCAGGTTCAAATTGGCAATCAATTATCCAATTAAGACTGACAGAAATGCACATCAGGAATTCCAGCCCATCAGTCCAAGCTTCTGATTGGAACACGATTAGAGGGACTTAATTAAACCCTAGGTGCTGGGTGTTTAAACATCATTTGTGCAGCGTCAGAGGGCTTGGAAAATAAAAATCTGGACTCTGGATTCTCCACGCCTATTCCAGTCGCAGGCCAGGAAAGACATGAACACCTGTAAGGAATGTTCCTTTGGCTCCGTCGTACGTGTGACTGCCCTGGTTATTCAAAGAGGTACAAAGACCATGGAATTGTAAAATTAAAATACATGCCCTTGGGAAGATAGGAAGAAAGAGATAAATATTTGTGAAAATTCCACAGTACAATGCAATAACAATAGCGACCATGATATTGTTCCACATTAGTCTTAAAGCCATTCCCACGGTTTAACAGTTTCTGAATAATTCAAGGACATACCATACCATGGAGAGCTGTATAAGTGTGATGTGTAGAATGAAATGCAGCTTGCTTCTGAGATTCTTCGGGGTATTTTCTTACTTGGCCAACCTCTCCTTCTCCTGTGTGGTTGTTTAGTGCCTGTATTGATTTCTGAGCTGTTTCTTCCTCCTATGTCAGACAGTGTGAAATGGAAGGCACTGCATTTTAATATTGGGTTGTGAATTAATCATTTTTCCTGATAGCAAAACTCAGCTCTGTCCCTGTAGGAGAACACCTTATCACAGCAAATAGGATTCAAAGGGAGAGGAGCAGTATAATCCACAGCTAATTGGATGAAATGGCTGGCTCTTTCCCTCCTTCCAGGGGCTAGCGTCCACGCAGCCCCCTCCACAGGGATCTTGGAGCCACCGAAGAGGTTATTACAGTTTGTCCTAAGGGAGCATTAATACCTTAGCCCTTGTTCAGACATGCAAATAATCTAATTCAAGGTCTAGCTAATTAACAACTTAGCTACAGTAAAGATAAAGAGGCTCAATAATAAGCCTGAGCTTTTTGTGGGAGGGCAATGTACCACCTACCTCAGATGCACCAATCTCACAAAAACACGGGGGCTGCACTTAAATATTACCAAACAAGCTTGTATTCGAATGAAAAAGAGGGCTTTAAGCAAAACAGAGAACAATTAATACTAAAGGCCAATGTGAAACTGGCCTCTTTGGGGACTGTATAAAAATTATTAAGGGAAGGTAGGCTACGTTTTGGGGCAGAGGGAGAGGCTCGTTAATGAGTGAATGTTATCCAGAGAAGGCATTATTTGTCACTAACCAGCAGCATCCATCTTCACTTCATCCTACATCTTAACAATTAGCAGTGCCGATGTAAAGTGGCATTTGTCAACAAAGGAAAATATGTCAGTTTGACAAGATGAACTGTTTGAATAGTTTTGTTAGAACATTTCATATCATTAGCATATCATAATTTAAATGTGGGAACTTTTAGTTTACTCCTCGAAGATCCAGCAAACAAGAAGAAATTACAGCTAAATAAAACCATGCGCGGTCCTACAGAACAAAATTAAAAAAGGGGTAAGGTAAAGTGAAAAGGTCTACAGTACGAGTTTATGAAAGAAAATATTAACTCTATTTATTGAATAATATTACAGCTGAGCATTAACCCTGGTTGTTAACCCTCGGGAACTGACACGCTTCAAATATATATATGTCAAGTTTTTTGGCAAATCGGCTTGTTGGTGAAAAAATATTATTTCATGTCTGTCAAACTCTGTTATCTTTGGCTCTGTTTGTATATTTAACTCGATTAAAGGGAACACATTATTTCAATTTAAAATTAGTTCTTTGCTGAGTTGTCTGCTATGTGCGGACACAACAATGACTCATCCCTTGACTGAGCTACCTTTAAATGCTATGAGTAATGAAAGTTTGATAAGTGCATAACACACAAACAAACTTCCTCTGATGACGGTTGGGTACATTAGTGAAAAAGCAGCTGAGCCGTTTCCTTAAGAATGGCTTTTTGACAGCCACACTTCTAATGAGACCATTTCTGATGAGGCTTTGATGAGCAGTATATGGCTCAGCTGAAAGACCAGATGCATCTTTTAGGTCCTGTGCCAGGTCTTTGCTAGATTTATTTTCCCATTTCTCAGGGACATGACTTTCAGATACAGTTCACATCCTCTAGATAGTTTTTTTCTTTAGGCTCACCGCTTTTTATTTTGTCCTCTACTTATCCAGTTTCCTAAAATTCCTTAAGAACACACTTTGCAGATTTTGATCAACCTTGCACTACAATAAAAGCGATTAGATTATATTATATTCAGTGTCTGACTGGCAGTGTCTTCATTTTTCAGTATGACAATGACCCCAAACACTCAGTCATGGTCCCCAGAGCCCAGACCTGAACATTATTGAAACAGTGCGGCATCATGTTGACAGAGAATGAAACAAAAGGCAGCCAACAGCCAAAGAAGACCCAAAAATGGGTCTTCCCTGAAGACTATTTAAGAAAGTTTGCCTAAGAGAGTTCAGGCTGTGTTGAAGAACAAATGTGGTCATACCAAATATTGACTTTTTCAGTTTTTGCCTTATATGCTGTACATGTTTCAATAAGTCACTGTGACTATCTCCCATTTTCCTAATTAAATACAAAGAAATGAGAGGTGTCTCGATACTTTTGCACAACATGGGATGTTTTCAGGAGCAATCAGATGGATATGTCAACATTTCTTTGACACTTAGCATGCTTAAATCTAATAAGAGTTTCTCCTTGAGTGCTCATGCAGCACACCATGGGCACTTATTTCAATAGCCTCTGCAGGCTGTTGTTTCATAATAAGCAACAGAAAAATGGAACATGTTTTAAGGCATCTCTGGCTTTTCCAGGGTAAAATGTTAATCCAGCTTTAGCAAGGTTACATGGTCAAGGTTGCCAAATTACCGACAAGCACTAATCACCCTGCCTTGGAGCGAGTCTGGCTCAGAAGCAAACACTGTGGAACATTGCTCCCAGCCCCCTGAAATGCCTCACTACACTCACAGCCACACTCCCTGCTTTTCCTATGTATGAAACTGTGATTTACAACATCAATTTACATCTGCCAATACCAAGTAACTTTTACTTAAATACATAAAGTTTGTGCTTCAAAGGGTTTGTGTTCGCCCTCTGAGGTTATTCAGAACACTATAAGCTTATATATCACACTAAAACAAACATGAAGATCACTGACCTTTGGAAATCGCAACGCTGCCATCAAGAGAGAATCAGCACCAATTAACACAGAAACATTTCAGATTGGGATATATGCACACAGCTGTGTCTTTGTTTAGACTCCTCTTAAATTGACCATGAAATCCCTGGAAATGTGCTCATCCAGAGTAGGAGGACTGTCATTTGTGAAGGAAAAAAACACCTTACCCAGCTTACTGTTTGTTAGAATGGTTTAATAAAAATGTAGCTGATTAGTAAGAAAATTTTACTGAAAAACATACGTTCAAACTTTTGTCATAGGCGTGCACGTGTTTGCACAACTTTAAATATTATCAAAAAGGAGACATTTTCCAACATCCAGAGTAAAAGTAAACATGTAAGTTCACCAACATACAGTTTCCAACAATTGTAAAATTGTCACGTATTTGCTTAAATACCTAAAATGCCCAATGGTAATTATACATTATCCTATTTAAATACAGCATCTTATCTTGTTTTTTATTCCAATGTGCCATATAATTTTGTTGTTAAAATAATATCAATCAATACATCGCTTGGGGAAATGCAGTGTGCTCTGAGTCACCAAAGTCAGTAAAGTGTCAAATGTGCATAAAAAAACCCCCAAAACAAATAAAAAAACAGTCCCTATAGTTCCAAATGTGCCATGTTAACCTGTCTGAGTGATGTTACCTACAAGCTGCAACAGTCATGAAAATTTAAATAAAAGTTATATTGTGTGTCGTACATATTCTGGTTTTTTAAGAGTATTCCAAACTGGGTAATGCATGATAGACGTATTCATGCACTGTTGGTTTAACTTGATTTAAGAAAATTCTTGACAGCAAGATCAATTCTGAGCAATCTCACCATAATAATGGACACGTGGTGATAACTTCTTACAACGTCTTTAAAGACACGATGGGAATATATGTGCATTTTTTAGAAAAGTATATATAAAACATCTCAAGGGTCCAACAGTGACCATTTTCCAACCAATCAGGCATCAGTTGTTATCATGGGTTGACACGTTTAAAGACAATAAACAGAATCTGTGCATAATAATCTTGTGCTTACTATGAATTTTAGTTCCTCTTCTAAAACTAAGTATTATTGCAAAGGGTTAATGAAAGTTTAAAATATGGTATACCAAGTGTTACAGTCCAATCACTCTTTTTAATAGCTTTGTAGCGGCCAGAAAATCAAGTATTCATGAAGATTGAGGAAGATGATCCAG
Source organism: Maylandia zebra (assembly GCF_041146795.1). NCBI lineage: Eukaryota > Metazoa > Chordata > Actinopteri > Cichliformes > Cichlidae > Maylandia > Maylandia zebra. The sequence goes on from NC_135178.1 coordinate 13,619,555, forward strand.
TGAACTTCAATTTAATTGGTGCAAATTAAAACAATCCATCTTTTGCAGCTGTCTATCTATCTGCTATCGCCACTTCATTGCTCGTCTTGCACCTTGATTACAATTATCTTTTAATAGCAAAACTTGTCAGCAATTTCTCTCCCTTCTGATTTACATCACAGCCCAACACAGCATTGTTCCACTCATATAATTCATGTTTTAGCGTAATGCAGAGTAAGCCTCCACTGGGCAGACGCAAGATATATTGACACCATCACCTAATATGTGCTGGCTGCTATGACATACTGTATGGCAAACTGTCTGTATGTAATACAGGCTGCAATCTTTCATCCATTCACACAAAAAGAGTTTGCATTGCCGCCGTTTGGTCCCAGTAGACTGTCCCCTGAGTAAAGAACATCAATAGACTGCAAAATAAATGCATATGCAGACAGTATTTTTTGCAGTACCAAGTAATGGCTCCAAGCAATTAGACTGAAAGATGACACTCTGATCTTTATTTGGGACACGGCGAGCTCTGTCTCTTTCCACTTTCATCCTCCCTTGCCTCTCCCGCGATATGCTGAGCTAAGATTTTGTCTGGTTCTGTCCTCGAATAGGATCTTGTCATTAGCTTACAATGACGGGAAGGTTTCACATATGATATCACGTGCAGTAGTGCTCAGGGAATGGGCATGAATAGCCGTTGAGCTAAGCAGAAGGTTAAATATTTGCCAGATCAAGGCAAAACAACATTTAAAATGCTGTGCATGGTTGAGAACAAAAGCTCTTTTGTGAGAAGTAAATGCTGCTCAAGCCAACTGCTTGAACTTCTGGAAATAAAACTTAGAAGTATACCTCTGCACTCGTCTGTAAGGTCCAAGTGAGGCCGGTGTGAATGTCAGAACAGCCTTCGTAGGAAAAAAAAATAATGTTCTCTGTAACTCATCTTTTCAAAGTATCAGCAGCAGACTCATTGCTGCAGCAGTAAAATATATCCAGGTCAAGAGTTTCAGCAATTGAAATTGCTGGACATTACAGCAAATGAGCCATGCATGGGCAATAATCAACAAAGAGATGGAGAAAGAACATGGCAAATATACAACTTCATATCAAGATATGCGGTCAGTGGGAGAAAAAACATCTGCTGTTTTTTTTTATTGCCAATAATTATTCACTTACAGAGGGTAACAGATATATTATGCTTTTGGAATTCCTCATAAACAAGACAATTAAAAAGGTACTTTAGGGAGGTAAAATCAGTGAAAAAGGGGTGGCGTGTGGAAAACAAAATCTGTTTTTTTTTTCAATCGACAGTAACTACTGGCGAATGTACCCCTTTGCAATAAAGGGGTACATTCACCCCATTATTACACACAAAAAAGGGGGGAAAAAAATCTATCAGTGCTTTAGGGAATTGTTCAGCCATTTCCACTATGCCCCAAATAAACTTGGATGTTCTTCATCCATCAGGTGACTACATGGAGAGCTGACCTGTCATAAATTCACTCTGTGGGGATGATGACAGGGCCGGAGCCAATCTTCATGAAAGAATAAAAAAATGGCACAAGGTTCCCTTCCCCCCACTCCCTGAGCCCCCTTCCAACCCCAACTCACCCTTTACCCTCACTACTGGAGAACCTCGCTCCCTATCTTCCTGCCTATCTCGCTGTCTCTGCGTCTACCTAGCTTTCTCTCTCTCTCTCTCTCTCTCTCTCTCTCTCTCTCTCTCTCTCTCTCTCACCCCCTTTTCTCTCCATGGGTAAGCAGGTAATCATGAGCTGTCACAGAAAGGTGACCCATTAATGTGATGGATACGGTGTGAAAAACAAATGGTGTGAAACGTGTGGATTGCTGTCCTTACTGCACCTTGGCCTTTTGTTCTGTCATATCAATATCCACACAGGGCCTCATTACACCGCTGCACTACACAATGAGTGGAGCGCCAGGGTCAAGACTGCGCCACGCTCCCTTTGACTGGCTCGGACTGGGCTTTTCAGCTCAACCTCACCCCAAAGGACTCCCAGGTAAACAGGAAGAGGGGCAACCTCTGGAGCCAGAGACAGCGCACATCATCCTAGACTAAATAAGCAACCGCCCCCACCCCAGCAGTTCCATCAGGAGCCCTGACTCTGCTGCTTATATGTGCTTACAGACAAAACTGGCAGTAGTCAATAAAATCAATGTTGTCATTTATTTGTGAATTGGTCTTTTGTCAGTTTTAGGTTTATTTTTACTTGTAGCTTTGCTTTGGTTAACACTCCGAAGGAGCCTAGGCATTATTTATGTGTATTCATAGAAGTTTCACGTTTTTCCTCAAATTATGTCAGCGAGGTCAAAAATATCTCTACATAAATATGGATGCCATCGAAGATGTTTTCCTGCAAACTTACAAGTTCCTTGGCTATAGATCACATTTTTCCCAGACAATGGCAGGTCACATAGAGATGATTGAAACTCTGCATTGCTAGACTGTGTGTGAACAGCAGCAAAAGAATCAATAAGTGGGACTTATATGAATGTGTATGGACTTCTAAATTGCTTCAGGCATACGGTAAGATGGGCACTTAGACTTTCAAAGAGCCATACCGCCAGTCAAGGTCAGGAGGGGAAGTAGAGAGGAGCTATCAGAGTCCTGCCCTAACCCTGCACTGTCCATTACATTTCCCGGCTGTCTTATTAAAGACTGAGGCTAATTCTACTGCCAGGACCTGTGATACACCAAGATTCTGCTAATCACCAAATAAGAAACATTATGGATTACATTCAATTGGTTTTATGTGCAGAAATCAGATGTATGGCCCGTAGAGACTTGTAGAGGAAGCACTACAGTTACTTTGTGGGTTTTGCATGATAATCCACAGCATTTGTTAAAAATGTTAGACACGATAATATAATTTGCATTTATATTTGCATTTGACTTCTTTGCAGTTTTACAGTAGAACTGGAATATACTACATGTAAGTCAGCAGGGATGTCTCCACACCCTCTGTGTTTCCCCTGAGGTCTACAGTGGTGGTCTCGTGGACACCTCAGATGAAACGCTGGAGACTCTATTAAGGACAGTGGTTACGGGCCACAGACTAATCTAGTATGACAAACTGGAGGTGTCCTGTTATTTCCAGACCTGGTGATGAATCGAGGGCTGTAGTCCCCCATGCTGTCATGTCAGAGTGGAGCTGAAACAGATTGAGAGGGAACAGACAGCAGATTGATGTTCCAGGCTTCTTCCATCTCCTCTGAAATCCACAGAATCAGCCCATTAGCCCTCCTCCCATTTGCCTATCATTTTACACAGGCAGCTACCTCCACATTTAAATGTGAAACTCACCTAGGGACTTAATCAAAGAAATACAAATCACTCTTCATTTGTATATTTTTTTATTTATTGCATTTTACAATCTTTTTTTTATATATTTTCTGTTGTACTGTATTATCAAGCAGCCTTCGACTACAGCAGACAGTGGATCAACCTGTCCAATTAGGAAAAGCTGTTATCCACTGCCTATCGTTAGATTTATTTTGTGCTTTTAAATCAAAAAGGAGAAAAAAATATTATTTGCAGAATTTCTACTAACATAGTTTAATGGCCCATTTTTAGCTCCCTCAAAGGTTATATTACCTTGTGCCAAAATTAGATATGTTATTCATTATTTTCTATTTTTCTTTTGCATTATCTTTCTTTAGGATTACTTAAGCTAGCTACTAATTCTATTTTCTGGAACAATAAGGAAAAGTCAAGAATCAGCCAAACTACAAACACTGAAGTGTATCTAACCTGGCAGTGATGGGCTTGCTCTCATTTTGTCTACTTAGCATCTCTAAGGTGTGTTTTCTGCTGATACTCAGTTTCTGTTGTTTAGCCAAAGTGGAAGTCATTGAAGTCATCCTGTACGTGCCTGTTATTCTATTTTTGTGCTTTTGTGTACGGTTGTGATGCTGTATCTTGTTTAACATTAGCTAAAATTCTAGCCTTAGCATCCCATTAGCTAGCTAGCTTCTAGCTTGAGACTTGAGTACAATGGGCAAGTATTCCTGTAACCCCGCAGATCACAGCAATTATAATCAGCAACTGAAACACACGTTTTCAAAAACTGCAGCGGTTTTCACTTCCCATCACTGAAAATCAAAAAAGTAATCGAATTACAATAATGCAATGAAGACTGCTGAACGGCACTACTAGCAATGCTAGGTAGGCTACTGAAGAAATGGTCACAGAAAAAAACAAACCAGAACTCAAACTAAAGAAATATCTTTGGAAATATTTCAGGTTTCATTCATTTCTTTCCTCACAAGAATTAGATTTGGTAATATTTTCATATCTTTACAATCTATGATGCCAGTTAGTTCACAGGGAGTCACTGATCAATCTATAGTTGCCATCCCTGAAACACACACCTCTGCCATACCCCCCTCCCTGCAATGACCGCATCCCCACAGTAATGTACCTGTATGTGTGTGAAGGACATCCCGACCGGCAGGGCTATCACAGACACAATCTCACAGCACTTTAATAACTTTGAGAGCGGTCAGCACCCTGCGCTTTAATAACACTCCCTGTCAGCTCACCCCACACTGCGCAAAATTGTCTCGTTGGAATTCTTTATGGTGGAGGCCAAAGAACTCCTGTGATGGGGATGGAATATAGCCACACTCAAACCGCTTCTACTTCTAAATGGCTTTCCAAGAGTATGTTTTTATCTTTGGCTCAAAACAAACAGGAGAGAAGACAGGCACTTGCTTTATGATGCAGCAATAAGCTTTAAAAATCAGCGCTATCAACTCTGGGGAAAAAAAAGACGTCTTCTTTGAGTGTGCCTAAAGTTCACTCACTCATATGATAAAAATGTCAAAACTGGCACGACTGTTGAAAGCACACAAACTTTTCCATAAAAAAACAGCTATCAATAGTACAAATAAACACTGACTGGATGTAACAAAGAATTGGCTCAATTAAACTGCTGGGAACATTATAGCACATATGTGCCGCTATATGCACATATATGCCCACATAAACTGGCAAATGTAAACTGAAACCTGTAAATACACAACTGAATGAAATATATACTTTTTTCCACAAATGACAGAGCTTGAATTTTTTTGTTGTGTCTTTGGTATAATTTGGCATCAAGCGTAGGGGGTAATGTAAGCAGTAACACTGGATGATTTCTAGCTATTGAAGTTTGTTTCAGTTTCCCTCGCTGCCATTTGAAGCTGCCAACATGCAGCGCTGACTGGTGTAGCCACAGTGTTCTTATCATTATGCAAATATTTGATTATCTGTTAAGGGAGATCACAGCTAGTAGCTTCGCGAATGCAGCATGTTTATCTCCAGAATACATATTAAAGGAAAATTCAAGCTGAGCATATGAAGTGTAAATTGCCCAGTGCTGCACACAGTGTGCAGTGGCTGTGTTTCAGAGCTAATGATGGGCTCGGGCTGTGTTTTTGTGATGCATCTTAGATTATAGCTCTCTCTCCTGCAGCAGTGGTGCTGCGTTCCTGGTCATCACTGCCTAGTACTACTGATTAACATAATCAGCCAACATTAGTTATTCATGTGATGTGCAGAAGCGCTCGGGGGTCAAATCTTTGCCCTGTCTAATAACCTATGTTAAATATTAAAGAAGTACATGGGCTGCCTGATTTACATGCCTCTCATCCTGCCTTTAGATGCAAAAGTAGTGAGAAAAATCACTCTAGGCCTGTGGTCCATTAATTGCATGCAGAATAAATATATAGTGTGCTAAAAATGCATTGCTTTGATGATCTGAGGATGTGCAGTTAATGCCACAATGTACAACAGTTGTGCCCAATGCTAGATCACATCCAAGAGCTTATGTTCATGGAAGCTGAATATGTGATCATCTCATATCTCACAAACCAGCCAAAGGTAGCCACCGCTCCCTTCAGAATTTCTCTGCGTATGAATGTGTGTGCGTACAGTATTAGAGACCGCTTTTTTCCACTCGGCTTCATCTGACTGTCTGACAAAGAGGACGCCACTGGGCATGCATGAACTGACTTGCTGCATCTTTATGCCTCACATTTCTTGATTAGGAACAATGAGAGAGGCTAGCCAAGCGTTGAGCTGTCCATGTTGGGTGAGCCATGTGTTGGGTGGAGGGGGTGGGCGTGTGTAAATGTGTGTGTGTGTGTTTGTGTCTGTGAGTGGGGGTGGTTCTATGGGCTGCAGAGAAAGGGGCAGACTATGAACCCTGAGGAAGTCATTAGGAGACCAGTGACCTCACTGGTGCAGAGCTCAAAAAAAGCTGCCCATTGGCATGATGTCATACTTCACATGTCAACCTTCATTACAGCAGCACAATGAAGAGTCGAAAACTGTGAAAACTACATCACGTACCTGGATGCTTTAGTTCCACTTAGTGCGCAGTTTTAGTGAGTAATAATGCACTGAATCAACATCAGCATAGTGTATTCACGTGGTCCACATGTTCTGCAGCACATAAAAACATGGCGTTTCTCCATGTGCGAACGAGTCTGTCTGGTCCTACTATAAATAACAGCTTTGCTCAAAAATCCAGGTCAGTTTGTTCTTGTGTTTAAAAACTTAATAACGCTAAATCAGTCTGGCTTCAAAATACATTTAGAGGGTATTACATACCCAGTAGTCTTTATTTCAGAAACTCAGTCTTTCTCTCTGGGAGTTATAAAAGTCTCTAGCCCTACAAAATAAATACAAACACAGCTAGAGCAGCAGGTGGATCTCAAAGGTGGCACTATATTCCAATTCCACGTTGGGCCTTTAATGACAACTTGCACCGTGGAAGTGAATGGATGCACAATTTATCACCTATATTCCCTCACCCTGTAGGAATAAAGGGACCAAGCGTGTAGACTAATGAACTGCAAACTCTCCTCTAGGCTTCCTTTTGTAATGATGGAGCTACTCAGGAATTTTCTTCCTTCTTTTTTTGTAATTTGTTCCTTAAGAAAAAACAATTCTCCTTAGCTCTGCTCATTACTGCTTGGCTGTGGTGACCATTAGGAAATGAAAATAGCTGCACATATTGTGCAAAGCGAAGGCCTGCAGGCTGAAGGTCTGAGTAAAGAATTTAATCTCTAAATATAATTTAAGTGCTTATAAGCCGCTGTGATTTAACATAAAGAAATGGCATGATAGGCTAGTTTACAAGGCCCCTAAATTGCTAATGGAACCACTGTGTTCTGTAGAATTGCACAGAGTTTGAAATCAAATGTAAAAAAAAACTTCAGTGTGTATTTCCTCGTGAGTTATGTGTAAAAGATTTTCTGTGTTGGAACCTGTGCTGGAAGCATGATTGATATCACCCCCACATGGGTGATATCAATCATATCTTTAGAAACTGAAAGTTTCATAGTCTACATCATCCGGTAGGAGACAAACAAAACACTTTACTACTGGCTTTTCCCTCATTCTGTCGTCTAAAGTACTGCACTTTTAGAAGAGCTAAAGGGGAAATGACGACACATTCTCGGGCAAGTAGCTATTACTTCGTAAAGTTATTAGTTTAAATGGTCAGCGCATTCATTTTGTAAATCATTATGTACTTAATGTTTCTAATATTCATTATAAACTAACACATAACAAAACAGTTTGGAAATGACCAGTTTGGCAGAATATTTTCCTGACCAAACCAATTTCAGTAGGATTTCCTGAGAGCTCAATTATGTCAGTCCTTCTGCAACATATATGTAAACTTAGCTAATGCCTCCATCACACAAGTCTAAAGACCAGTCAGCAACTCCTGGCTGTTGCATTCATTTTATTGTCAGCAACAGACAGCAACCTCCAATGACCACACTCCAAACACTGCAGGAATGCACAGCAGCCCACTGGCAACCAGAAGTTGCCAGTGGGCTGCTGAGCAATCTCTAGGGCATTGTGACTGAGGCCTTAGCTCAATTTAGATATATGTTGCAGAAGGACTGATATTGTTGAGCTGTCAGAAAAAGAAATAGCCAGAAAAAGACAGGTACTTAGGCAAAAGTGCTACATTGTTAATGACTTTAACTTTATACTCGTAACACAGACAGAGATTGAGTTACTCCTTTGTCACACACCAGGGCTTTTTATTAGCGCTATATAGTTCCGATAGAAAGACTTTAGACAATTCAGCATACTGTTAGAGTGAAGGCTTATATTAAAATAAAGTTTCCTTCATTAGAGTTAACACTGTGACAGCAGTGAGCAGAATCTGTTCTTGTCAAGATTTGTGCAGAACCTTGTTCTGGGCAGTGTTAAGGAAACATGGCACACAATCACAAAGTCTCATGGCACTCATACAGCATCAGTTCACTCACTCCAAACACAAATGTGGTGGCAAGCTCGATGTATTTGGCAGAGAGCAATGTCCAGTGGTTACTGGATGAATGGCCCACAATATTGCACTGAGTGAGCGCACTCCCACATCGAGGCTGGACTGCTGTTTAAATCAAGCGGGCGGTCACACTCGATGTGTACATCACCACTGAGGCATGGTGAGCAATGAGACGCCTGTACTAGGCCCCTGCCGGCCCATTGCAGGGCTGGACTGCTGAGGCCCCTGGGCTGCCTAATCAAATCTGAAACCATCACATTCACTATGCTCTCAGGCAGAGATGCATGCAAGAAAAAAACAAAAAACAAAAATATACATCACCAATCATCCCCCCTCCCCCACACATCTTAAATACCACCATTAGGAAGGCACTATAAAGGAATATGTAAGTAATGGTATAGCATTTCATTTTTTTCTAGTTTTCCAAGCAAAGGTCAGTTTGAAGTTAGACAGAGGTTTAAGACGTCAGCGCAGCTTGTGCAAAACTCCTTGTGATCCTCACTACGGTGTGTGTATCATCAACCATATGCAGCTGATAACTACAATCTACCCTCAATCTCTAACTTTCCAGACCTATGAAATTGATGTGTTTATTTAGCGTGTCCAAGCCAAGGCAGAGCAGTAATAGCCTTGTCTAGGGGGTGAAGATGGAATCCCGTCGCTTCACCATCAATGTAAGATAATGGTTTCCTTTGATGGAGATTTGGGCCATCTAAACATAATTAGGCAAGCGTGAACAATGATCTCCATGAAGTGCAGAGTACTAATTAAAACAGTTCAGCATTACAGCATTTCAAAACATGACAATAAAAATAACAAGAGGACCCAAATGGATTGCACACTGTGCCAGTAGTTCCAAGGAAAAAAAAAAAGGACTGTCTCAGAAATTCAAAGGGCATTGAATTCACTCTAATGGAAACAGAGCTAAGGAGAAAAAATATAATTACACAAAATATATGTGCTTTAAATGAATCACTTCTAACTATTTACCCTTTATCTCGGGTTGCCCTCACTAACCGCATGTGTAAAATGAAAACTAATTATAAAATTCACTCACAAAGATCAGCTTTGAGCAAGAATGAGAAAAGTTATTAACATTATTCACTTAAAGCCATGAAGTTATGGGAAAAATGTATCAAATGTTGGATATAAAAACTTGTTTACAGTTACTATGAAAGACCTTCTTTATAAAGCACACACATTTTTAGGTTAAAATCCTGCGTCTTACTCACAGTTCTGACCTTGCGTGTTCTCCTAATTAACATGTCTCATGTGTTCAGTGAAGCAGCATTACTACAGTAAAAACTAAGTACCTGCAGTCCATTAATGGTTGCTGTCTAAAACCATTTAAAGCTCAAAAGATCAGAAAAATAACAAAGGTTTTCAAGTGTGTGCAACTGTGTGTGATTCAAATAGCCAGTCTCTTAAGAGTCACATTGATTCCTAAATGAATGCAAGGCTAGAGAAAAATGGATTTTTTCCTTAAGATGTGACTTTATATCTCTTCTTTAAATCCCTGCAGCACAGTGTGCATTTGATTACACACCGAGAAGGAGGAAATCTTTGCATCTTTATAAAATATTCATTGGAGTGGATGGGTGAGGCAAGGCTCTGTAGATGGTTGCTTGGTGATGGAGGAAAAGAAACTGAATTTGGTGTCTTCTGCGTAAATCAAACAAGTAGGTCAGGGATTTAATGCTAAAACTTCCTCCCCAAAAAAAGAAATCCATTGTGAGTTTGCGTACTTATCAAAGATATTTTCCAGAGTATTTAATTAAGCGCTCAGTTTTTTAGTCTTTAATAAATGGTGCGCATCTAGTAAATGAGTTGATCAAGTGATTTACTGTTGTGAGATGGCTTTTGTTACAGCATCTTTCATCCGTTTTGTACGGACAAAAGATTGATTTAAGATGTGATCGTGATTCAATTATAGCTGAATCCTTTATTACCCACTTGGCAGTCTCTGCTCTGTGGTTCCACTGCTGGTTGTGGCCTTCTTTGTAATTTTAAATTTTATATCCATGTGTTGATATTCCTGTGAAAACACAAATTCCCAATTACATCAGCTATCCATTTAATGTATGTCCTAAAAGTGTGTGTAATTCTTAACTTCCCTAACCTGATTTGCGTAATTGTAATTAATTCCTGTTGAGCCAGCACCAAACAAGTATGTGCAGCACTAAATTGGGCTCAGTGCAGTGTTAATCTTATAATTGTGGCACAAATAGACACACACACACACGTACACACACTCACACAAAGATGACTAATGACTTTTTAAAGCCCGGCAAATAGCTTTTGAATTCTCAGGAGTGCGTACAGTTACTGTTTCACTCTTTACTGACACGGATGTGCATTTGTTTAATGTCTCAGATTGAAAGATTGAAAAGTTTACTGCTAAAAATAAGTAGCTGTGGTTCCACTGTCGTGCATGTCAGACTTTCAAAACAAAGGTGTAGTTCCAATTCAGCAGGATGACTGCACTGCCAGACTCACTTTTATGTTCTTACTTTAAGAAAAAGGTCACTTTTAGTTAACATGTATTTGTTAAATTAACTGCCTTGTAATGTTTTCAGTGCCGATGGCATTTCCTTATATGAAAGTGAAGAACTACATTTACATCAAGACACAAACTACCTATATCAGTGACTTAATGACAATCATTAATTAATTAGAAATGAGAAATATTAGAAGTGCCAATACCAGAGTTACGCTAATGCTGAACTCTTTTGAGGTGAAGAAGGCAGTGACTGAAAATGTGAACCCAGCCATACTTGGCCTTTTCAGAAAGCCAGAAGGTGTCACTGTTCATGCAATACTTCCACACTAAATGGACAGATGAAAGCACATCAGTGGTTTGCAAAAGCTGCTTGTGTTAGATTGGGGTTAAGGTAACAACAATTAATGTATTATGGACATTCATTTGAATTAATTAATTTAATATTTAGTTAGTTACAGTGGCACAAATTCATATTTTCCAACACCTTAAACATCATTCAGCACTTACTAATGACATTAGAGTACACTAGTTAGGTTACTACTGTAATAAAAGATGCACTGTACCTGCCAGCACAGTTAAAAACAATTGAGTTGCTTCTTCATTACTTCATGAGATTAGATCTAATTTGACTAAAAAGCAACTCTGAGCAACAAAACACGTGAAAGAAAAGAAGCAGGATAATAAGAGCAGACAGAGTAGAAAAAGACAGGTATGGCACAGACACACACACCCACCCACCCATCCACACACACACTCACAGACAGATTGAGTGGAGGGGCTTGTCAAAGAAGTAATACCCCTTGCTTGGTATCTTCAAAACTGACTGGATGACAAACATGTCTGTCAGTGCTGTGCCAATATAGTTTAGGGCCTCTCGTGATGGGGCACACACCCAATGACAGAAGCAGGTCATTTCCGCTCGCTAGCATCATAAATCCACCGTCTGGCCCCTGTCCGGCTGCTGATGCTGCAGAACACCACACACAGTGGACCTGTCGGAGCACCGTGAGCTACTGCGCTGTCCCCATGGCACACAAAAATACACACACATACACAACAAAAACTCGCTAAGAAGCGGTGGCCAACACACTGTCCCATCTACTCTTGTATGGCATCTTAGGTGAGTAAAGAAAGAAAAATATAAGTGTATCTTTTTGTTATAGCTTACAGAGCATCTTTGAGGATTTTTTTTCTCCCTTGTCAAGGAAGAAAGCAAAGCTGCTACACTGTGGTTCACCTGTCCTTTGTGTGGACCCTGACAGTTCATATTCTTGTCTGCAGTAAAGACTGCACTTAATATACAGAGGCATTGCAAGAATACAGTGCGAGCACGTCAGCTGGGAGATGAGGGATACTGCACCTAATATATTCATGTTTGCTTAAATCAGGCTCAAGGTTAAAACAACATCTATTTTTCTTGGCGTCACATCTCTTTGGCAGAACACAGAGTTTCGATGTGCCAAACATGACACCTCCACTCACTAATACAAGAGAAATAAAGAATGAATGATAAATAAGTCTGCGTTTTCACAACCTTCCACTATATACCCCACCCTCGTTTTCTTTTCAGCTCCTAGACAGAAATGCAAATAGGTCATCGAGCTTCATCCCCTATTGCCCTAACGTGCAATGACAGTCCTTAAATTCACATTTGAAGCAGGAAGCTGAAAAAAAAAGAAGAAAAGAAATATGGGAAACTTTCCTATTTAGCTTGAAGAGGTAGTAATATTTCCCTTTGTAAGGCTGAGGATCAAAATATGTGCTTTAGGGAAATCATGACCGCTTTCAGGAAGCCATGACCGAGGTTGAGTGGAATGCTAAATGCCATACATCCTCAAGGTTATCTCTGAAGACAGAGCCCTTTTGGAATCTGCTTCTGCTTTATTTTCTTGAATGCATGCATCAAGTCGGCTGAAAAGAAAAAGATGAAGGTGACTCCTGGAACGAGTCAAACGCTCTCTCTTTGTGCACCCTGCCTGGCGGTTGTAGGGTGTACACCTTGCTGTGTTTGCAATGAATGGTTGCAATTCAGGAAGCCAGCTCCCAGTCGCTCTCTGTGCATTTCTGTCTGCGAACTGGGATTAGGCAGAGGTACAGTAAGCCAGGGGCTAATACAAAGCATTTAAATGTGAAAAGTGTCATTTCCATCCCCAAGTCCCTGAATATTGAAATTAGGTCATCAGTGCAGTAGAGGCCAATTTTCACCCTCATATATCATGGCTGCCCCTGCACCCAAGGTCTCATTACACCATACATGGTCAATAAGCCATTAACATGCAGCAGACAATGTGTAATGTTCATACAAAGACAATGTATCTACTGTACAGTAAGACTAGTGAATCACTGAAGGGAGGGGAAATAAAATACATTTAAGATACGGAGAGATAGAACTAGCGAGCATCTTTTGAAGTATTTTGGAGGGTTTGGATGCTATTGGTCGTTCGGCATGGGAGAAGCTTTTTGTATGCAGTCCTTTTTTTCCCCCCAACATCAGTTTGCCAGAGTGATATTCATTTGTTGGAAGCTGTGCTGCATAAACAAACAACGCCCAAGGCTACCACTGGCTGGTTAAACAACCAGGGGCTGTTTTCTCTTTTCTCTACCATAGCACATTGTAAATTCCTTGTTGGACCACAACACGCTCATCTATGTTTATTTAACAAATAGCCGACATGTACTGACAATTTCACCTCGGAATATTTACGCCTTGCATCTCAAAAACCACCTTGTTTACAGTTTCTGTTCCGGGTTTGAGTAATTAATTAATTAAAGACGGTTAGCACAAAAATAACAGCTCGCCATGACAGCAGAATTGTTTTAGGAATGATCGAACGGTCTGCACCGCACATCCTCCCCAAGTTGCAATGATACAAACATTCTTTCGTTTGTCGGCATCCCTACATTTCTTCTTGCCATTACCCTGCAATAAACCGAGAGCATCAACATTCTTCTAACTAACCAAAGGCAGATTGAAGCTCCTGGCTGCCACTGCTGTAACAAATGGGGCAAATCATTGTCACAACCCATGTTTCTTTCTCCTTTAACGTGGTTACATGACTGTGCTGGGACATTTATGGACTGCCTGATCCAGTGCTGGCAGATTAAAGCAAAATCAACCCAAACCAGTTTAAACCTCTTCCCTGACGAGTCTCGCTGCATATTGTACAGCAAAAAACAAACATTTTATTAACAATAAAACATTGTTTTATTTCATTTTCTCGCTCTGATTCAATCTATTTCCCTCGACGTTTTTTTCAGGAGTACCTTCTTCCTGCTTGTGAAAATGGGGTTTGTATTGATGAGCTGGGCCCGATATTGATTTCCCATCATTCCTGGTGTGGACATTTTCTGGTCTATTATACTACAGTCGCAGCATATTCCCCTAGCAGCCGTAAAGTGGATATATGGGCAACCTGACCTTGGCAATATGGAGATAATGAAATATCCTTAATGACCCTTCCTGAAAGATTTTACAGGCTGGACTATAGACTGCCAACCCATGTACAATAATAGTTAGCAGAGGAGGATTTTAGAGGCCCAACTAAATCTAGAGCTCACTACACATATTAGTAGGCGTGTTGACTTGTTTATTTTACTAGGTTAATGTAACCATTAGGAGCACACATTTATATGATAGTAGCTAATATGAATGAAAGGTTTATATTCAAGGGCATTGTCAGCCATTACTCTATGACTCCCAGCATCATGGAGGGAAAAAAGGAAAACAGTATGTGTACAAATGATACAGATCTCTCTCTCTATATATATATAAATATAAATATTTGGACAGTGACACTTTTTGATCATTCTGATTTTAAGCCACCAAACAATAGAGATGACTGAATTTAACTCTAGGGGGTTTAACAATAATGAATCACACCACTATTTATTATTATATCATAATAAGAAGAAAATACTTCAACCTTGAGCATATTTCTTTACTCGTACCCTATTGATAATTGGAAAAAGAGTATGAAGGAAATGATTTAATTCTTTAGTGCTCACAAGAGCAAAGTGGGAGGGTGTGCTAAAACAATGTGCTCCTAATAATTTCCTCGAATTGTGTGAAACTGTAGCCAAAGACAGAAAGAAGAAAGGAAATGAATGCCTGAACTCAAGTAGTACTGTAGGTATTTAGGTGTCAGAGTTGGTTTGGCATCAGCAGGTAAAAAAGGGAGATCATTATTCACATGTCATGCTGACAGTTGTTTCAGAGATTCGTGCCGATAGCAGCTGATAATCATCCCCAGAGCGAAGCAACAATGAACTTGCCCTACCACTCCACTGTCTTCTGAACACTTCAAACATGCTCCACTTCAAACACAAAAGCAGCCATCTCCTTTGATGTCATTGTCAAAAAATGAGTTTTGTTCCATCGCATTTAAACTCCACCCCCTCCGCTGAAACCTTGACGGAGACGTGCGAGAAACAGATTTTGAACATGAAAAGAGCAGCTGTGTTGACTGATACAGCCCTCTATCCTCGGGCTGCCATACTTCTCCCTTTGCCTCACCAGAATAGGAAATAGTAAGAGCTGGGGAGTACATAACCTTTAAGGTTTTAGACGCCGCTGCTCGCGTTAATGTGATGTTTACAGAATATATGGCGCAGAATGTGTAATTATTTATAATTTCCTCTCCAGTTAAGTGACGACTACAACAATCCACGGAAGGCCAAGTAGTAGCTGAAATATCTAGTATTACATCTGCAGTTAGCTCTTTGTACAGCTCCTTTACTAAACGGGACCTGGTTGCAGAGGCAGCTGGCAGAGTATGTCTGCCCCTGATGAAATCGCACTACAGACACGGCTGCTTCATAATGACTATAATCACAGCAGATAAGCAACTAGTGCATGGGAAGGGTGGAGATCAGAGGGTGAAAGAAATAGAAGGAGAGAAAAAGTAATTGAATCTTTTGGAGGCACATTCAGATGAAAGCCATTGGCTGTGTGGGAGATGCTTTTCAGTGAATGACATTTAGATTACAGAGGTGCCCTGTTCACCATCACGGTCAATACCTCCTTCTTCACAATAGCACTCCTAAGTCTCAGCAACACTGCTCTCAGAATAAAGAACACATTTCAGCAGTGATGTGGATTTTGGGGATGCAGAGTTTTCTGTATGGATATTCTCCAGATTTAGGAGGCAAACACTGACGCTGCATTAAAGCATAAGAGACAGCATATTATCTGTTTAGACTGCAGTGTTCAAACATCGTTATCATCCCTGCTAGATAAATAAATTATAAGATTGAGATTTAATAATCTGATACATGGGCTGATATTTTTTTTTCTTTCTAATATCAAATAACAGATTTCCCTGTCATCTGTATAGTTACTCATGAATTTATTTCATTTCATTTATTCATTTATAAAGCACATTTAATAACAACAGGGCGTTGACCAAAGTGCTGTACAACATAACAATTAAACAGTGACATTAACAACAACAACTGATAAAAATTAAAAACAGATTAGGATAAAAGAATTGGTAACTCTCCTACAGTTTCGAAAGCCAGAGTAAAAAAATATGTTTTAAGATGCGATTTAAAATTTATACAAAGATACGACAGTCCGTGTTAAAAATAACTTCCTTTACTTCTTTATTCAGTTCTGTTCTTTTTGGTTTTATTTATGTAGCACCAAATCACAACAACAGTCACTTCAAGGCGCTTTTTATTTGAAACTAAAGACTCTACAGGAATGGAGAGTAAACCCCAACAATTAGATTACCTTCTGTGAGGAATCACTTGACGACAGTGGGAAGAAAAAACTCCCTTTTAAGAAGAAGAAACCTCCAGCAGCAGAGAGGGGCAGCCATCTGCTGTGAGCGACTGGGGTTGAGAGGACAGAGACGGGTCACTTGGTCTCTCCCAAACTCTGTTTGTATCTGCTGGTTGTTGTGTTTCAAACAGGGATGTTTCACTGTGCAATGTAACATGTTCAGGAGTATTTTCCATCTTTTTTGCCTTTAAATAAAAAGTATTTGTAGACACTAATTCGTCGACAAATAGCTAAACGGCTGGGCCGTAATACTGGCCAGTTAGCTATATGCCAGTCCGGCCAGTATATCAGTCAGGCTCTAATAACTTCCACAACCAGAATAAGTGTTACATTCAAATATAAGGGTATTCAGTTTCTGCTGTGTATGGTCATTTTAAATATTCATTGAACCACCTTATCAAAATGTAACCGCTGGGGAAGTTTCTCCCCCAGCACCTCCACCTGCTTTTATCCCTTCTATCTCCAGTATTGACACGGACCAGCATATTCCTAATATTAGAGGAATGCCATATTCCCCCGGTGACACACTTCAAATGTATCTCAGATTAATGATATATCACGGTAAGGGATCTACAAAAACCATTAGTAAGCCTGACACTTTGACGTCAGATTTTAAAAAATTTCCAAGTAATCTTTTTGATTTATGAAAGTGTGTCCAGGTTCATCGGGAGTGATTCCAGATTTATCACATCCTGGTTAGAATTATTAATGATTTTCAATTTGTAAATCTGATGCTGCCATGTTCGCAGGAGCTTCGCAGAATCACCAACGGCTGATATCAGAGTCCGAGGTTTGCTCCTGAAGCATGATTACTTTATCAAAATATTGCTACCTATGACTTACATTTCACTTATTTTCCACTCTCGCAGTTCCTTTCCCATCGCCTTCATTTCTCTCTCCTCACGTACGAGTGCCACACACATTTTTCAAAAACGCCTTCTAAACACCAGAGCAGCCACAGCTTATGTCATTGCTTGGCTAATCTTCTGAAGTTAGACATTGCACTATTAGTTCCGAGCTCCTGACACATGCACTTTTAAGGACCCGCTGTGTCAACATGTCAAATGGGATGTAGCGCGCTGACGGCTGTACATTGCAATCTGCATCTGTTGATGAGAAGTACAGAGAAGATCATCATCACTTTCCAAAGATAGCCAGCTATGTGTAATGTTGAGGTTTGCTTTGATGTCATGTCAATGCATCAGTACAACTACTTTACCTCTACTTAGTCTGTATGCTCACAATGACTTGAATCCATTCTCTGTGAGGCGTCCTTTGTGCGGCATATGCCCACTCAGAGATGAATAAGAATGTCACTTTGCAAGTAAGCACTATGGAGACATAACAAGATGCACGGGTGTGACACCTTTTGCTGACATGTGCTTTTCAATTGAAGCCAGAACAAACACGATAATGATTTTAAAAAAGTTTAACATCCTCTCAGTCGGTCTTGTTTTCTAAGAGCACCTCAGTAATTATTTGAAATGCTTTATTCCAGAAATAATTAGGCCACAGGCAGCTGATATTGCCAACATTTCTTGCTATCGCTGTTCCCGTTCTTACACCTATATGGTGCATCTCACTTCAGAGGGAATCGGTGGATGTGTGAAACTGTTGATAACCCTCCCCTGTCCCTGTCCTGTTCTCAGATAAATACAGTCCTTCACCACATCCATGAGTCATTGCTGATAGTGCCAGCAGGAACGTGTTTGCAGTGCTGCCTCTTTACCTATTCAAAACTCTGCTGCATTGACTCCTGTTTTGAATATCACCGATATCGTGGGAAGTTGATACTTACAAGTCAACTTCAGTTAAGTTGTAACGTGTAAAAAAATCTTTGGTGAAGCATAAGAAAATTCCAGATCAAATATAACATTAGAGGAATATTATTGGAAAACTGTCATGTCTGCAAGGCAGCTAAATATAAATCCATACCCAGTAACTCATTATGACAAAGACTGGAACAGGAAACAGGCTGGCTCTGTCTAAAAATATGAAGAAATATGCCCACTCCAGCACCTTCCTCAAACTCATTTCGAGGTTCTTGGAGTTTCATAATCAACGTAAGGTCGGCAGGTCAAAAAGAGAAACTTCCTCAAGGCCAAGACCCTTCTTCCTTAACTTCACTTGACCTACAGTGTTCTTGTGCTGGGGCACCACCTTTGTCTGCTCTGCTACTTCTGATATGGATAATATCCCAGTAAGCATGATGCTGGCAGCTGGGCAACAAATGATAATACGTGCTTTTTAGCATCGTCTTCTATCTCCCTTTAGTGCAGTTGTTGGTCCACCGATGTATGCCCCGATAAGCAACAATCTTCCACTCTGTCCTCCAGCAACCAACTAAGATGCTCTATTGATCACCTCAGTGGCTGAGGTAAAGGCCGACGGGAAGACGGGACAAGTGGATGTGATTCCTACTTCCAGATGTTGCCAGAATGCAGGTTGGTACAAGCCTGTTCTGGCACAGGAGAAATTTGCTCTTCTTCTGGTTTTGTTCAGTTTGTGCACTGAATTTTTTCAGGATAATCTAAACAAAATAAAGTTATAACTAAAAATGTTCTTCAGGAAAACACAGACTAATATTTTAAATGAATTTAACAATTGAAATTGCACAATGGAGCCAAAATTTCCTTCACCATGTGAACTAGTAAACAAAAAGCTTTAAATTTAGATGCCATAAGTATACAGTGTTTTCCCTGTGAGTACAACTAGGCCTCTGGTAATATTTAGTGTAAATCTGCCATTTACCTGCTGCCATCATTCAGCCTACTGTCTTGTCATTTCAAAACAAGTCTTCTCAAACAGTTTTGTGAAATAAAGAAATTACCAAACGATGCGCTATTTATCAAATAATGTAAAACAATAATGTCACCACTGAACCAAGTTACTACATGTAACACTGAATTTATTGCTCCACAAATTATTTTACCCAAAGTAATAAATGTTTTTGTAAGATTTTGCAGATTGAGAGTGCCAAAATGTGTAGTGCTTTGTAAAAAATGAATCTCATTTCTCATTCTCTATTGTCTCTGCACTCAATTACCTAAATCTAATAAAAGCAACCACAAAGAAACTGTATAAACTTGAAAAAAGAAACCAAAAAGGAGAAAAAAAAACAGAGGTTGAGAGGTTGAAGTCTTTACAGAAATCCTGATTAATTGTCCTCTACACAATTTAGATTTGGTTTCATGCTTTAAGTAAGAAGCTTCAGATTACAAAGCTCTTGTGCAAAGAGAACACAGACGTTGTAAGAAAAGAGAGCACTGTTATATACTGTTACACCACTGCGTTTTGCAACTAATGAATTAAAAAATTCAAGCGTTACGCTCGCCATGAAGAAATACTTAAAACTCCACGGGAAATCTGCTTATTTGCTTTCTTGAGATTAAAGGTTAGATGACACCACTGATACTGTTAATATGCCTCATGCAAGGCAGCTACGCTCACCACAAAGAGAGGAAACAGAGAAAAACATCTAGCCTGGTTTTGTTCAAAGTGGGAATTCATTTCTTCTACTGGTAGATATTTAATAAACATGCTCTAACGTTGTAATAAGAACACATTACTTGTTATAAATGACATCAACCAGTCAGGCACAACAGATGAAAATCAGCTTTAATCTGGCATATTAACATGATGGATTTCAGTTAATGAATTTTAATTAACGTTCATGAAGTTTAAAAACATTACAAAACTGAAAAACTTCTGTAATGCTGGAAGATTTCACAGCTGATTAGGTCAATTGTAAATTAGTAAATGTAAATGGGTGTAAAAAGAGCGTCCCAGGGAAGCTCAGGGAGCGTTTGCTGCTCCCTGAAAGACTGCAGCAAAGAGTTCAGCAATTTAAGAATAATGCATCTCTCTGTAAAATTGTTAAAATATTGAGGATTTCATCCTGTATGGTATATGATATAATTAAAACGTTTTGCAGTCTGGGGAAATCGCCACTTACAAGGGACAGGGCTGGAATCCAATATTAAGAGGCTGCGATCTGCAGGGCCTCGGGTGGCACTGCTTTAAAAACAGATGTGATTCTGTGCTGGATGTCACTGCACAGCCTCGGAAACATTTACAAAAACCATTGTCAGTGAACATAGTTTGCTTCTGCATCCACCAAGTTTAAATTCAACCTTGCAAAGAAGAAACCTTTATAAAGCAGAACCAGAAACACTGCTCCATTCTGCACTGAGCACGCCTCCTCGACTCTCCTCTGTTTCACTCCACACTACCGCATGTCATTAACTTTGTATCTTCCCTCTGCTGTGTTTTGTACTTTCGCCTCTCTCTCCCTGTACCTTACTGCAAATGCCTCCTCCTTCAGAGCCATATGTTCCTGATGCTCAGGTACCAACACCACCAACCTGCTGAGCATTTGATGTGATGTTGTTTGCTGTGTCTCTGTGCTGCTGCTGTTTCTCTCTTTGCTCTCCTCTCTCTTCAACCAGTCAAGATAGATAACTGCACCTCTGTCACCAAGAATCTTAAGGTTCTAATATTTAGAATAGTTTACCATACATTGTTAAATGGCAATGTTTTCAGCTGATGTTGTGTTGATAAAAGCAAAATAAGTGGGACATAATCCACTTACTTCATCTACTAATGGAGTGAGGCTGAAAACAGTAAGCCTGTTTGCTTAGCTGGCCTGCCTGCAGTGCAGACCTATCACACATTGAACACATTTGAGGCAATATGAAATTTTTTAAAAAGTCCTTATTTGTTGAGGAGCTGATGATGCAACATCTTAATAAACATGCTGATGTCCTAACTTTATTAACCATTTTGGTGCTGAAAGATTAAGAGTATTTCTTTTTCATCAAAAAGAAAATAAAAACAGTTTGTAAACTTTAACAGATTTGCAACAATTTTCACATGTTCCTTTCTTTGGGTTAGGTTTGCTTTTGGAAATGCGGTAGTGTCCGACTTCTCGTGAAAATGGGAAGGAAAATTGACTGAAACTGAACATTTATTTAACTGGAGGTTGAAAGTTATCAGAAAATAAAAACAAACAAACAAAAAAAATGTTACCAATAATGGCAAATGGATTTTCTGTTGAACTGGTTACTTTTATACTCGTTTCTTTTGCAATTGTTTACCAGTGGGTGAGTCGGTGTGAAACGATGTTTATTGCTTTTCGGTTAAGAGCCCAGGGGAATTTATGCATTGCTGTGGAAGTAATTAACAGAGATGGAGGGGTACAGCAAAGGAATTCCAAATGAAATGACAGCTCACTCCTCACTATCATACATTTACATTTTTCTTCTCTGTTGCTCATTTTTGTGGCTCCTGCTAAATGTTGTCCTGGGGAGACGAGTATTTTATGGTCAATGCAACTCTTTTATTTCTATTACCTACAGCACCGACTGACACTTTCCCTAAAGGCTTGCCAAAAGAAAAGCCATCGTATGTGCTACCGTATGCTAATCTAAACATTCTTGAGACTTCTTAGGACTTTATATGTGCTCATTATTGCCCTGGGAAAGTCAGACACATAAGTCACTCTCAAACCTGTGTCTTTCTGTGACTAATATGTCCGGAGCCGTGTCCCGTTTGTAGTCTGCTTGTAGTCGAGTCCTACTAATTAATGGCTTTTGATCGCATGGCAATTAACAGTCCCTATGGAAACTTTTAAAAAAATGCTGGAATTTGCTGAAATCTATCCCATGACTGTTAGCTATCGTCACTTTAGCTTTAACATTTATTTGCGTTCATAAATAAAAGTGCAAATTGAAAGTTTCACCCAGATACCTGCTGGCTACACCGATAGCACCAAATAAAAGGCTGAGTCAACAGAGTAGCTGAATTACTAATCACAATTCTTATACTGTGGTATCATTTTACGTCTGCAGCCCTTATTCAATTTTACTTGGCAGCGTCAAAATGAAATTTAATTTGAACTAAGATGCGTTGTAAAAGCCAGATGCTCTGAGATGAAACAGAGACACGTTGTTTCCTCCTGGGAACGAGAGATGGAAAAATTAAATGTCTTTTCACCACCGGTACATTTGTGTTTTTAATTTTTTTTTCTAAACAGAAACAGCATCATCTTGCAGTCTGGTATAGCATTTTATCTCTTGTTGTATAATATATAGTATGATGTCAGCCCCCTGTAAAAAGGCAGTCAGACAATCAGCACTCAAGAGGACCATAACTTACTTTCTAGTTCAAAAGCAAACATCGTTTTTTGTTTTTCGTTTTTTGTTTTTTGTTTTTTAAAGACATTCTAGGTAGGATCAGAGTCTGGAAATTGCCATGCTTTCTCCTTGCCAGTCTGTGCAGTCCTGACAGGCTTTGACAAAGGGAGCTGCAAGTTAACAGACTTGACAACAAGAGCCTGTGACAACCATACAAATTAAGGATGACTTATGATGAAGTATTGTGGTCTGAGAGGCAAGACAGAAAGTACCAGGACTTAATTTGTGTCAGACTAGCAATGATTGTAATGAATTCCTGTGGTTGGGTTGGACTCAGTGCCAAGGTCTTGAAAATTCATGCAGTGAAGATCTTGCATGTAGATTCCAAATATGCGGTGCAATCATTTATTGTTGAACCGCATCTTAAATGTATTCCTGTTGTTCTTTTAATGTGAATCATTTCTTCGATTATGTGTCCTTGTCAATTTGGTGGATAACTTGCTATTTTTGGTCATAGCTCTGACCACAATTTTCAAGTTCATTTTATGCTATAGGGCTCTCAGACAAGGCGGGCTGATCATTTTATCCATACAGTAAATGACCTTTTATTGAGGATGTCAATAGGAGGATCTGGTTACCTATGTTGAGGGAGAGGGAGGAACTTAATTGCTCCCAGTGAGTGCAGTCTGAGGACTTGATTAGACCTTGAACCCCTTCTCATGTTTTTCATTTGTGTGGTGACGACCTTCCTCCTGCCTGAAATCAGCCCGGGCTCATTGCATGTCCACCGCTCTCTGGAGATTCATGCCCCAGTGGCTCCAACTGACTGCTGGCTTCATTCTAGTAACTCTGAAAGAAAATCTGTTAACTATTTTTTTTTTAAAAAAGCATAGAGCTCATTATATTAATCCAGAAAACTGTCCTTCACAATTCATCTCATGACAATAATCTAAATGTAGCAACATAGGCCGGTGAAAAAGGAGTGATTATTTGCTCCTTCTTTTTTTAAAATCAATTATATTGTATATAAAACACCAGTTATAGTGTATCGCTTCCTTGACAATGGAAAGTAAATCTACTATTCTATACTATAAAATAACTACTGCGACCAAATCAGATGAAAGCGGGGAGAAAAAACAGAAATCACAATTACGGCGCTCAACTGACCCACCTGCCATTAGCAAGATGAATTAGCTGGGTCCATGCTAGTGACAACAGCTACAGAGGGAAAATGATCCTGGTGCCTCATAGACCTGGGCTCCCAGACACTACCAGGAAGCAGACAGGGGCCACTTTGAGCCCAGAGACCCAGAGAGAGAGAGAGAGCGGGAGATAAACAAGATAAACACATTCACTAAAGCAGCAGCGGTGTAAAAGACTGATGGGGGTTTACATGTCCAGTAAAATGCTACACCATGCTACAACCATTGTGAGTAAAATCAGCAACTTTGTTTCCTATTAGAAATTGGAAACAGGGCCAGAATGGAGAGGACAATATTTGTATGGCTGACATCACTTTTTTAAGGGGTAAAAAAAAATTGTGATTCACGAGTAACAGTTCTTCAAGACAATCTTCCATGTCTATTGAATCCGATTTGACTGCCAGGGGTAACGGGATGACTGATTGCATGTTAAATATGACATCATGCCAATGGGCAACTTTTTCTGTGCGTTGCACCAGTGAGGTCACTGGTCTCCTAATGATTTCCTCGGGGTTCAGAACCAGCCTACTCGGCTACAGCCGCTCCTCTCGTGCTTTTTAATCAATAGTCGAAGATAGTTGCAGAATGTAAAGTATGTTGCAATTCAGAGTCAAAAGAACTGGAAAGTGCCCTTAGATGTGATCACATTATGAAGCAACAAGATGACAAACACATTATTTCATTTAGTCAAATGACTGCATGGCAGGCTGTGAATTTTAAAGAGAATTAAAATGATCAGCTATGAATATTTTTTCATGTTAACCTGTAACGAAGGTGGTGTAAAGGTTTCGAAAATCCCACTGAAGTGTCTGTGAGAGAAAACTGTGCGATGGTGTTTGCCACGGTTTCTGGACAAATATGTCCTCGGTATAACCGCCTCGCATCTGTATTTGTTCTGCTCTGAATCATAGGTGGCCCAAAGCTGTCTTGATAAATAGCTACTCCAGGCAAGTATGGTGTATGCTCTCTGACACTATAGGTCACATAACCTTGTTGTCGGGACTAAGACTAATGCAATGTGAAGTGTCAAGTTATTATACTTAAACTAGACTGTGGAGCAGAACCTGAGCCACTGTGGTGATAGCAAGTAGGTGAAACAAGGCAAGGTGAATGTAAAAAGGTCATAAAAGGAGAAGATACTGAGCAAATGAGAGGGGATGGAAGGGAAAAATATTCGACACTGAGCGGGTCTTGTCGGAGGTGAAAAGGGGCACCGAGGTTCTCGCTACTCAACGTACATCATAATTGGCTGCTCAGAGCTGGAGCGATGCAAAACACAATGCTGACTCGCTAGTCGTGCACGATGCCAGGAAGGGAATCTGTTTGTTTATTTCAGGAGAACTAAATAATGCAGTAATAATCCTCCTCACCATGTCTCCCGAGCAAATGCCTCAGCACCTGTCAAGAATTTGCAGTATGTTGTCTATTGAGAGAGTTGCAAGAAGAAAACATGCTATTATTACAAAGCCAAGTAAACTAAAGTAATTGTCTGCAGATGGCAAAAACAAGCCACAGCTGTTAATACAGTGTGAAACATAAGATATGAAATATAAATGTAGCAGCAAGGGACTGAGAACAAACTGCATCAGACCAAAAGCTAATGACTTCCCATTACACAATGTAGCCTATAGCCACACTGCAATACATAGCGAATGGAGGATGGAAAATGTGCTGTAAAGACTAGCTGTTATTCCAAGTAATTACCAGAATCAAAGTCGCTAGCTGGAGGATTTTAGGTTTGAATCGATTTCACTAAAATGAACATTTTGCCAGTTTATTATAAAATGCAATATGGTGTATGTATTTTTTTTTTTTTTATAGAGTAGCGGCGCATTCTCTAAATGATTATAATTAACACAAATACATCTCATTAAAGCGTTGACACACAAAGTAGAATAATAAAGTCAGCAGGCAGCTTAGCATAGCTTAGCATTAAGACTGAAAATTGAGGGAACTTCAGCACATGAGCATTAAACCACAACTTTGTTTCAGAAATAGCCAGGATAGCTGTTTCTCTCTCTGTGTCTAATCCTTATGCCAAGTTTAACTAACTAACTAGTAGTCATTGGTGTAAAAAAAAAACCTTGCAAAGAAAAAAAATAAAAGATTTTCCAAAATGCATCTATTATAAAACATGGCTTCCCAAAGCATCTCCAAGTGAACCAGCAGGTGGTTCACTTGGTTCACACAGGAAGCAATCACATGCATCTAATGAAGCAGTTTTTTTAATATGTGCAGGTGAGAAGAAGTGCAAAAAGTGATTTTGGTGCAGATGATTTCAGTCTTATTGCACTTAAATGGGTGCCACTCTGTCTTTGTAGATAAACATGTTGCCGGGACGGGGGGTTAACGGCTGTTTTTGCAGGAACAAAGGGCGAACACAATAAGGTTCATCCAGGTTGGAAACCTCACACGTAACCCTGACTGCAGAGCTTCTTTAGCAGCGTGACGGCATTCTGAATATTTGAAGAAGCTTTTGATAATCTTTCTCAGAATGGTGCCATCCTTCTTTTAAATCGTCTCACCTCCACCACATGAAAACGTAGCGAACGATATTTAACAGACCATTTAATGTATTAGGAGAAAAACATCAAAGGAATCTATCACAAACACCTTGTCACTTTAGGTAGACTTGTCACTTCTTACCTTTTTTAAAGCTTGCAAATGAATTTAGTCTGTTGTCTGGTATATTTATTCAGTGACCCACTTTCCTAATCTTAAATTAAAAAATAATAAAATAAAAAGAAATTGGTTCAGTTGCGTTATCTTTTTTTCAGAAGTTGACAACAGGCTTGTTTGTTTTTGCATGTCAGGGTATATGTTGAAGCAAAGAAGGCAAACAGAGACAAGAAAGGAGACAAAGCCTGAAAATATGGAATATTTACATGCTATAACTCTGAGCCCCTTGATGCCCAAAAATTATGAAGTTACTAGATACGATTAAAATATGTCTTTAATGTAATTTTGTTTTTGTTTCCAAGTCTTCAAGTGTCCCATGATCTAAGCCAAGCTGACAGCAGACAGGAGTGACACCCAGTGGGGTCTTCTGCTGCCTAAAAGTTCGATCCGTGCATTCAGAGATGCTCTTCTGCATACTTTGGTTGAGGTTATTTGAGTTAGTTTTGCCATCCTATCAGGTCAAAGCACTCTCCTCTGCCATCAACAAGATATTTTTTGCTTAGAGATCTGTGGCAAACTCGATTTTCTTTGTAAACCCTACACGTGGCTGTGTGGGAAATTCCTAGTAAATCATCAGTTTCTGAAATACACATATCAAATCAGCATTTTTCCCCCCATGCATTGAGTTTCTGGCCTGTGATTGGATGATTAGATATTTGCATTAAGGAAGGTGTGAACAGGTGCACCTACAGTAACAAAGTAGCCACTGAGCCTTTATACAGATGGAAACATCTGTACCGCTCTTACAGAACATAAAATTGAAATATGAACAGACTACTGTGGGATGTTTTCAAGCAGCATTGTTTTTTTATATAATATAATATAATATTTATACCTCTAAAACATTCTTTGTGCTTTTAATGCAATACATTTATTTCTTACTTGTAAGTATGAGGGAGTCAAAAATAAATAAATAAAAATAAAAATAAATATGAATCTCTTTTGTTTGTTTTTTTCTTGTTTGTATGATTGTTTGGGGGGGTTTTGTGACATGGTGTGAGTGTATCTGAGCAGCACGGAGGCAGCACTTTGTTACTCACACGCGTCTGCTAAGAGGCAGGGCAAACATCTGTCTCCTGTCATAGCCTTCACATATATGCTTTTGTCCAAGCAGCTATGATAAGCCACCTTCAGTTCAGAGGAGAGATTACGTGCCATCTTAAAGTAATCTTTCAGCACCAAAATGGCTGAATGGGTTGAAATGAAATTGAAAATGAACTTCTAAAGATGTAAAGAGAAGCCAGATCAAATGTTAATTAACTCCACTGTTTTAAGCTCAAAGGCCACTCAGGACTCATCTCTTAATATAAGTCACTGTGGCTGAAGAGATCAGTGCAGGCAGGCTATGGTCCATTATACATCTGCTCAGTGAATCAAACTCCTGCACACTACTCTCAGGCTACACTGCTCTCTTTATGAGCATCTTCCAAAGCAAAGTCTATCAAAATTATTGTCCAAGGGTGGCGATTAGCGAGTTAGCCAGACCCTTCTCATCCAAACATTCTGTGCTAAATAAGAGCTACGGCACCATGTCTTCAGTGTTTACATGTAGGTTACTGGACTGTGTGTGCTTTTAAAAGAAAGAAAGAAAGAAATATAGTTTAATTACATATTTAAATATCCTATTAAAATGACTAAAACGTGATTTCTTAATTATGGCTCTATGTTCAGAATAACAAATACATTTTTCCATGAAAAACAGATGTTCAAAGAGACACACGACTACTCTAATTTGCACTCTTCAGTCACTGTTAGGCTGAGGAGAATTGTTACGCTCGCATAGAAGTGTACACTTCTCAATATGATGATTTAGTAAAACACGGCTTTAATAGTCAAAAGAGAGATTTTATAATTGTGGATAAATGCAAAAAATGGAAATGTCCTTATGATTACATCACTATGATAGTGTCATAAAGCACTGATTAAAACTAAAAAAGCTAAAACAACAGAATATAAGTAAGAACTGAAGCCAGTCTTTCAGAGGACTTTTTTTGTCTTTGTTTTTGCCACTCTGCTGAACATATTAATCAATATAATGGCTGTAAGCTTCTTCCTCTTAAAATCTCTTCATTGGGTATTGGTATCATTTGCACTTGACACCACAGATGCTTTTAGATTTGAATGCTTTTGGAGTTTAACTGTTGATTATATTTTTTAATAGGATTTCCAAATTTTTTAAAAATGCATACACTGTTGTTTATTAACTCAGATTATCTTACACAGTGCTGTTCAAATCTTCAAATACAAATTCAGAAGATTTACATATACTTTCTGTTTTTTATCATATTGCTGCAATCTTTGATCGGCGATCAAAGCACCAACGTACACTTGTAATTATTCTCTGAAATCAGAAAGCATTGATTCCAGCATTATAGCGTTAATAAGGTTAACAACATAATGCTGTTTATGTTTTAGGGTGTTTGTGTGTACATTTTGAATATCAAGTCATATTGAAGAGAGGAACAATACGTTTGGCAGCTCATAAATTTCAGTTTGAACTTCCTACCAATTAAATCGAGCAAAAGTGTGATGCAATTACTTTTTTTTTTTTTTTACATTTTAATATTAACAATCACTCTGTTGAAACACAGTATAACATGGGTCCATGAACCAAGCATTGCAAGGCATAAATCATAACGTGACAAAATTACATTTTATATTTAATCTAATACGAACTCTACCTTAATAATACAAATGATATCTTTCTCTAATTTAATTGGCGCTAGCTTGGTGCATATTGCTAATATAATTCAGGATTTCCATATTTAATGATGCATGCCTTTCATGGTGAGTTTTACTTAGAAAATGTCGTCTTTAATGAACCTTAGAAAAACCTCTAATAGGCATAATCTTAGTAAATGTAACTTCTTTATTTAAAAGGTTCTGAGAGCAATTTTGCTGAGTGCAGTACTTAAAATGTAATAGTTGAAGAATTGAGGAAGCAAATGCATTTGTAAAGCTAGAATAAGCAAATAGATTGCACTCTGAATGGCTGAGAAACACTGAACTGACCTCTGCATGCTTTCAAGGATCCTTAGAGGGGATCAGAAAAGGATCAGATGTAAAAAAGGGTAAAACTGGGATTTTAATTTAATCTTCTAAGAAAATGTGTGCATGTGCACAGAAATCTGTGACATGGGTGTGTAGTATTAGGACAAAGGCACGGTTTCCAGAGAAAGGTGTTCAGTGTTTTTGCCTGGATGAGTGGACAAATATGTTCTCCTAGAAATTGCCTGTGCATTGCACTTGAATCACTCTTGTGCTGTTACTTTTTTTTTTTTTTTAACTCCGTGTATCAAAGAAAAAAAACAAACTTGTACATGTGCTTTGAACTTGCTGCTTGCTGGGGATGCTGGGAGTGTTTGTTGCAGCACTTTGTTGAAAATCTAGAGGGATCCATGACTGAAAGGGACAAACTCTGGACACGAGCTTAGTAGAAAGACAAGAATGAAGACCTATGCTAAGAAAATGAGAATAAATGGATGTCAATTTCCATGTGGAATTGGTAACCAATGATCCATTAAGCCAGCCTTTCCACAACAGACAGACAAAACAGCCTGAATAAGAAGTGCCTGACATTTCAGTTAATTGCACTTTGTCAGCTCTACAGTAGCTACAACCCAGGTCAAGTCCTCAGCGTCTACCCACAATATGTAAAGCTGGCAAATCCATACGTGATGAATAAATAACATGATTTTATCTCTAATTTGTATTTAATCTATCTAAAAACTAAACAGGAAATGTGTTTAAAAAATGAGAAGAAATGGCTTTTAATGACTCTGAAGTTTCGATTAATGAGCAGGAGCAGTCAGCTACCATTAAGTTGCATCCCTCGTTGAGAGTTTACAGAGATGGAGAAGAGAGCCGAGGTTCTACTTACCAGACAAGCGTTAAGGGAAAAACTAGAGACAACAAACACACCCCCTTGCTGTCATGAAAGCAAAAGGTTTATTCATGTTTGAAATTACACAACTACCACAAGGAAGACTTTTCAGTCCAGGGTGTAGTCTGGTTAGAAAGTAACACTAAACATCTTTAATACATTAGAATCACTGCCACAAATCATTTGTCATGACTTTTCAGTTTCAGAATCACATACAATAGAAAAAAGAGAAAAGAAGTCTTGAACCCTGTTGAACAGAGCTGGAAATGTACAGTTCTGAATACTGAAACCTCTATGCATTACACTTTTTATAGTGATTTTTTTTGTCTTTTTTCTCCGCATGATTTAGTAACAAGATGAGCAACATTCAAAATGTTCTTTTTTTTTTCCTCCCTTCATTATTTACAACAGTTTTAACTGTTTGGTGTTAATTTAACAACAATATTCGCCACACGTCCCCGCCCCTCCCGCGCGCCCACACCCCCCAGCCATATAAGCCACAGAGCAACAACATCTTCAGCCACCCAACCCCACCCCCTCCCATCCTCTCCCCGTCTATTTTCCATGGTATTAATATTGTTATTTCGTTGTTTTGTTTTGTTTTTATTTGTTATTTTAAGTTGCACAGCTGCAACATCATTTTATTAAAAGATTAAAATATACATTAGATTACATAGAGAATGAAGAGTTTACAGTGTTACAAGATGTGATCAAAATAACTACATAAAAACATTAAATAAGGGCCAAAGAAACTGTGGTGGTGATATGGTTTAGAGGTAGTAGGTGAGCGCTCTAAGCTACAGAAATGTTGGAAATTATTGGTTTCTATGAATGAGGTAATAAAGCTGGGTATTGATTGGTGGGGTGTATAATTACTCTTAAGCTATATTATGTACAACTTTTCCTGTGTAATGGGGGCCTGCTCCTGTGTGCCATGTTGTAATGATCTACTGTCCGTGTGTGTGTGCTGTCGAGGGGGGCTTCCATAAGCAGTACAAAAAAAAAGGTTTACATATGTACATACTAAACATCAAATTATAAAATATGCAGTGGTGTCATGTTATAGTCAAGCAATCAATTATGCTTCTTTATGTTCCAGAGTTTGAATAGTCATTTCCTTGTACTAATGTATACAGCTGTAAGGCAAAAATAAATCTTGAAAGTAACTACAAAGCTGCCATTGAGCTGTCAACAACAGCATTGTTGAGTTGCCGGACAAGACTGCGAGCACATTACAGTCAAAGAAACAGCTGCTTTAATCTCTATGTTGTAAGGACTCAATTATCAAAATGGAGAGTGGCAATTAAATCAAGAATCGAACAAATGGGCCTTTAAGGTGTCATAAAATGTCACGGAAAACACACAAGTGTCATCCCGTACTTTTGAGTGGAGATAATTATCCTGAAAGCTTACTCTTATTTTTGTTTGGAAATGTGCATGTGTTTACCTCTACAGTGAACCAACAAATTAAAAAGAAGAAGAAAAGCATGGTGTGTACATTTGATTGATTTATGAAGAAAGAACAAAACAGCTACCGGGAAACACTTGGTGTTCATAATGGAGGATGGAGTTTCAATGCGTGCAACACGGTCGTGATACATTTTAAGATACGTGAAAACCAATCTGCTGTGAAAGTTTATGTTTCAATATCCTCTTCAGGTGGTCAGCCAGTTAAAAAGTCCTGCTAGAGGCGAAGATGCATTAATAGCGGATCAATTCGAGGTATCGGAGTGCACACTTCCAGGTCCTTCTGTTGGAGATATTACAGAAGATGGAGTCGTTGCATCTTGCCATCCCCCATTAGCCTTGGACACAAATGGAAAAGGTTGAGATTACAATCAAACACTCAATGCAATATGAACCTGGTAAATTCTAGACACTCCAAAAACAGAATATGTAGATATATAGACTGATTGCCCTAATGTGTCAGTTGATATTAAAATGTTGCAGACGCAGTTAGTCTAGTCTC
Organism: Maylandia zebra; assembly: GCF_041146795.1. Taxonomy (NCBI): domain Eukaryota; kingdom Metazoa; phylum Chordata; class Actinopteri; order Cichliformes; family Cichlidae; genus Maylandia; species Maylandia zebra. The sequence goes on from NC_135178.1 coordinate 13,652,004, forward strand.
TGTGTTACAGTAGCATCAGCAAAGAGACTCTCAAAAACAAATTTGTCCTGTGTCCCGACCAATGGGAGCGATCCCTGAAATCAGTGTCTAAGCAGATTTCAGAAGCGACCGACAGCTTGTCGCTACATATTCTCCTGTCAGTCAAGAAGAGGGAGGGCTAGGGCTGCGTGAGGTGGGGAGAGCTGAGGGAAAGTGACAGGGCAGGGCCTCTCCAAGAGAGCCAGTCTTAGCCAGCCTGACTTTGCTTTGCTCCAGGCGTGACCTAGCCTTTACTGGATCCCTCTACGTCACCACCAACACAGCTAAAGGTCTATGTGAATATATCAATAGTGCATTTTCTGGGCTATGGCTAAAAATGGCTGCTTTTCCACAGCTTTCTGTTCAGAATATGTTTTTTACTTTATTACTCTTTGTGCTCCGATCCTCTCTTTTCATGTGTTAAGGTTATTCGACTATTAATATTTTAGTAGGGATCACACTGAGCTCTGCTGAGCCAGTAGGCACAGGTCTACACTGCACATGGAAGTGAGAAACCTTGTGAGAAAGAAAGAAACACTTGATCCTACAAGGAGTTGACATGTCTAAAGAGCTTATAGCAATAAGGCTACAGCAAAGCCAAAATGACACCAACAGCACAGAATTGCTGGCAACAGCCGCCACCGTTTGTTTATATTTAAAAAAAAAAAAAAAAGAAATAGATTTTTTAAAAACTAATTTAATACCTTATTTTCATGCTTAACTCTTACATACTATTAAGACTGTGAATATCTGTGCATTTCACCCAACAGGAATGCTAACACAAAGAGAGCAAATGCTGCAGTGTTGATACAGTGCCGAGAGAACGAGCTGTCTCCTCCTATTTCTCTCTCTTTCTCTCCTTCACTCTCCATCCTCCCTCATCAACGAAATTAATCTTTACTCTGATAGCTTCAGATTATGTGCTGCTTTACAAAAAGGCGCCATATCAAACCTCATCAGGGAAGAAGAAATTCATGTCTGGAAAAAGGCTGCGGGCGATCACGTGATCATATTTTATCATGAAGATAAGTCTACGGAAAATGCTGTGAAGCATTTCAAAGCAGCTGAAATGCAACAGATAGGGTGTGTTTTTCCCCCCCTCCAAATCTCATTCTTGGTTTGAGTCAAACAAAGTATTAAAAGCCGTTTATTAAAGTAAATCTGATTTTATTCACCTGCTGTGTAGCATATTTTTTTATTAAAAGCAGCTTTTATTTAGATCAGGTGACACAGTGATGTGACACACTGGCTAATATTTTATTGTGCAGGTTGTAAAGCAATGTAATGCACTGTAATTTCATTGAATAAAATTAAAGGATAACCATGCAGCACTTTTATTGAAAAAAAAAAAAAAAGTATCAATGAATTTCACACTCCCTTTGCCTCAACAAGCTCCACGTGTAAGCCAATAAAACCTTCACTTACATTTAGGCCATGTGGACTATACATCGTGTTTCCCCCCAGAGCATCATTGTATCCTGCCGTCTGACTGATAACATGGCGCAGGGTATCCACCTGAAGGGACAGACAAGGTGGACAAGCTGGTCAGCCGAGTGTCTCGCAGACTTCCAACACTAACTGTAAACATGCTTAGTAAAGCAAAATATATTAACTGAAGTGAAATTAACAAAAAGGGACTTCTGAGACAGCAAATGTACTAACCAGAAAAAAACAGGGCAAAAAGATTTTCAAAATAAAATTAAAAACAAAGGATAGTGATGTTACGAGCATGCTCAGGTATACTACTTCATCTAAAGCAGTTGTGGATTGATACCAAATAAAAGCATAAGTAAAAGTAATGGAACACATAGACTTTAAAAAAAATCTTAAATTAGCTTTGATTTTTCTTTACCTTTATTATGAATGAGCATATATTTTTTCTGGTGTGGTAGTGAGTGTGTGCAGTGTGTCGGCTGTGTAGCTGCGTTAAACTCACAAAATGGAAGACATCAACAACAAACAATAACAAGATGAGACAGGAAGATAGCGATACAGAAGTACAGAAAAAAGGGGATAACATTGTACCAAAAAACCCAAATACCAACCCAAGAGCTCAAGTCAAAGCCAAATGCATTCAGACAATGTTTTGAATAGTAACCAGGAAACTGCTTTGCGGCATGATTGCAGTGGGGTGGGATCATATTTTGGCGGCCAAAGCATTCCATCCAAAGCGAAATAGTCAGTAAACACTTCAGTCAATGGGCTGTTATTGGAGGCCTCACTTGGTAATTTGAACTGCCCGTGGATGGGCAGCATGTTTTTCTTATTTATGTTTTTTGGATTTTTTTTTTTTTTTGCTTTTTTCAGTTTGTTGTGCTTCTTAGACTGCACTGTGGATGGCTCAGTACACAGGCAAGACAAGGACAGCTCTCTGCACTAGTCGTCAGGAACTGTCCCTGATTGTTGCTCCTACCTGTGACTGTACATTGGCTCCGACTTGTGCCCCTTGGTAAGAATCCCCATTCAGACTCTGCATGCTCAAGAACATGTCCCCAGAGTTTGGGAGGTTAAAAGAACCTGAAGAACCTGGAAAGGGAAGATGTAAGTAGCTGAATACATGAGAGGGCTATAAAGGGAAAGCACAGGCACACACACAGACACGCACGCACACACGCGCACACACATTTATCTGTAAAAAAACACACCCAGCTCAAGCAGACAAACACACAGAAGAAAGACTCCCATAAAGCAGGCAACTACAGGGGTGACGGAAGAAAAGGCAAGGAACCAAAACAGAGGAGGAGAAGGATGATGTGCAGAAGAACTGAAGATCTTTTTTTACGAATGCAGTGAGCACAAATTAAATGAAAATCACATGACAACAAGGGGACCGGTTCTATATGTGGTTGGTCGCTTAAGCTCCCAATTGTTCCACATCACCTACTTCCAGTCTAAATTAGCAGGGAGGTATCACATGGTAAATGACAAGGACAATAAGAAGCTTATGAAAAGACCAGTACCAGTAAACATGTTGCTTAAAAGAGTGTTTTTGCTCTCTGCAGAATCCAGCTGAAACTCTTCATCTTTCATCTGGAATCCTGGGTGCAAGAAAAAGGGACCACTTCATAAGCTTACCACATCCCGACGAAGCTCAAGCTAGTCCAAACTCAGCATTACATTACTCATCAAACTTGACTAAATATGCCCTTTCAGGCTCTTTGCTTTTATCTCTATTTTTATTCAGCATCAACTGCACATAATACCATTTTGATACTACTACTGCAGGTAAAATGCTCCCAGCAATTATGTTTCACTTTTTTGCAAAATGCCTTTACCATTCAGTGGGAATACATACCATTACATTAGAAATGACAAGAAGTTGACAGAAAGTCAAGGGAAAACAAATCCCACGGCATTATTTTGAATTTTTTTTTCTTATTTTGCCAAAAATACATGTGTTCTCGGTTCACAAGTCAGGAACGCTCTCTTTATGCATGAGTTTGCTTGGCATCAACTGTCTTATAGACAGGAGACACTGTGATCCCCAAGCTGGGAGCAGAGCCTGTCACTCTAGCCTGTGTGAATGGTGCATGAGAGAGTGAGGCAGGCAGGCAGCAGGTTAAGGACTGAGGTAGAAGGTAGATCTTTTCGTTTGTTTTATTTGTCTATATGCAGGAATGCCTACCGGAGTTGGGTGTGGTAGGGGAGTTGGCCTGGCTGTTCTGCACTGCAGCGGCTGCAGCGTGTGCCGCATTTACAGCAGTCTTGGCGGCATACAGGTTGGCTTCTTCCTGAAACTTGCCGATATTTTTCTTGTACCGGATCCTTTTGTTGCCAAACCAGTTGGATACCTGCGTGGGAGAGCAGAAGGAGGAGGAGCAGAGGAGTCAGATGTCAAGCAGGCACAGCACCATGCACTGAGCAGTGCGATTGTTTCAAGATGTCATGTTTGGGTCCATCAAGTACCCAATTCCCAGCCCCTGTGCTAATGTCCGCCGGGTACACAAGCTAATTAAGCCGTAATCAGGAGCCACTTGTGTCTTCTCATGGATGGGAGCATGACATGCTCTCAGATCTGTCTCCTGACAAAACTAAAACACAAGGGGCTCCTATTGCACAGACACTGAAGTCGGTACATATTTCTCATATGAGGACTGGTTGTTAAGGATACAAATTTTGACATTTCCCTCAGTGCAACATATGAATGTTCATATTTTATCCTCCACAGAATTCTCACTGGTTCCAGACGAGTGGGTCCAGGTGATTGACATTTTATAGAAATACAGTTGCTTAACGTATTGTAATAATTCATCATATGACGAGTACGTCCAATTTAGCATAACCACTGGAAAACATTACACAGTTTTTTGGGATTACTGGGTCTGGGTTGCTTTACTTTGGAAGATCATAAAACACTAAGGCAATGAAACATTTGTGCACGCTCAGTGATTTAGAGCGCCGTAGACATGAGAAGCAGTACAGGGATTATTGGGGCAGGCCTAGAGCTCTTAAGGCTCGAGAAAGACTCGAGATCAAACATGCACTAGAAACTGGGTACGTTCAGATTTAGAGCAGTCGGATATGTTAATTTTGTTGGACCGAAACGATGCCATTCAACATCAGACACTGAAAAGTTGTATGGTGTGAACCTTATGTGTGAATGCTGGCTCTGCAATAACAGTGGAATAATAATGAGATGATGCTTGTTTTTAATGGTCCTATAAATTAGAGTGTCTTGTCGCTGTGCTGCAGCCCCCCTCTCAGGCCCTGCAGCCCACGGCTGGACCAGCCAAAGAGCAGCTGCCCCTAATGACGCTTTATTTAATTTCCACCCATGTGCTTAAATTTTAATATCCCCAGCAGCCCGCCGATGCTGTGGCGTAAAAACTGACTGGATTTGCAGGACATCAGATCATTTCTATCCTCCACGTCTCTGTGCTCTAAATCTTTAATATCTAGGCAATTAAAATTAATGACCATTCAGGCGAGGCCCACTGTTGGCAGGGTTTCCTTGACATCAATTGTTTGATGGGTTTACCTAGAGGTTAAACTAACAAGCAAGGCTTAATTGGAAGCAATGAAAGCCCTGGCCATCATCCTTTTTACTTAACCTGCTTAGAGTGGATTGTAGAGCCTAAGACGATGCAATATTGTTGCTCTTTTGGACAGCTCGCAATGTGCCCACAAACCCCTGAAAAATCATATAAAATGTTTTGTAAAGCTCATCAGTCTGTTTAATTTAACAAAATGTTCATAAAAACAGTGCATTAAACAGATCTGCATTTATTAAAATGTCAGTTGTGGCCAGTTGTGGTGTTTGCACGTTCAGACCTATTTTTATCATTAAATTTGACTTAATGGATACAGACTATACACTAGTTTACTTTCATCGCATATTACTTTCATCAGAAAGGAGGCAAATCCTGCAATAAAATATGACTGATTACTTCATAAAATTAATAGATTTTTTTTTTGAGTGTGTTATGACTGTAGTGCACACATTTATTGTGTTACAAGCCTCAGCAGTCTGGACAGACTCAGCCGCGGTGGCGTCACATCTTGTAGATGTTATACCACCCTTTTTTCTGCACACACATTTCTCTCCTGCCCGATGAACTCTGGCTTCAGTGATTCTCGGGTTCAGCTAAAATATTGAATAGATGCACAGCACAGCATCGTAGCAGACCATGCATTCAATTGACTCCTATGTTTGGTAAGAATTACCTGACACCACCCGCACTCAAAGGCAGCGATTGTGTCATGACAATGCAGACTTCCTGTGCAAAGCTATAATACAACTGGCTTCATTGTTGCACACTGTAGTTAAGAGTTTGGACTATTTCATTGTGTCTCAGACTGCTTTCTGATCAATATATGACCAATGCATGAGCCAAAAGTGAACTTGCAATGCCCTACTGTAAGATCAAATACAAAAAATAAAGCATTCGCTGCTTTGAAATTATTATTATTTTTAAATAGCTGAAATATTGGAAAGGGTGTCATACATTTTGCATTATAACAGAACATATTAACCCTGTGGTGGAATCAGGTTTAACAGTTAACCAGTGTTATATTGACACATATTACATCAAAGGTGGCCTCTGAAGCATCCACACACCTCAACACAAACTACATCCATCATATCCCATGCCCTTAGCCCTTTCTGCAATGCACATGCAAATTAAATAATAATAATAATAATAATAATAAAATGAATAAAAAAGGAAATAAGACCTGGTATCGCACTAGGTAATATTACCACCTTAAATACATCATTGTGCATCAGTTCTGTGCTCAAGCAGTAATTGGACATGAAACAGACATCTGCAATTTTGTTAATTCAAGGGTATTTTAAGGGCATTAAAAGTAATAATAGAAAGGAAATGTGGCGTTTGGACTGCTGGAATCTGAGTGTGCGCTTGACTTGAAGATGACTTCATTTTCAATGATCCCTGTTAAAATGATGCAGGGTGTTTCATCAGCAAAGATGTATTGAGCAAAGCTGCAAAGCGATATTGGCATACCATTCACAACTGATGGTGTTTAGTTAATGAACTACTTGTGCAATCAAGAAAGCACCAAAAAAAAGGGGGTGGGGGGGGAGGTGGGGGTATTAGTCCAGCCTGCAGCGTGACCACAGTAAGCCATATATGAATCTGAAAGGCTGGGCCACAGTGAGGGATAACATACTTATAGTGAACCCAGCATTATGTCAAGCCTCTCACTCTGTTACCCTCCTAAAATGAGCCAAAGCACTAAGAATAAGTCAATAATGATGTCTGCCATGGCCTCCGCTTATCGAGGAGTACACCACTAATGGGGCCCGGGATGAGCTCAGGTGAATTTTTAAAAGCCCTCTAATTTCTGCAAAGACTTATTTGTTCTCATGGGAACTGGTTCAGCGGACTGCTTTAGGAGACACTCAGACAACAATGCCCATTTCTTTAACTGCTGTAAATCACACAGTGATCATGAGGTGGGAGGGATATAAATAAACTCTAAGTGCAATTTTTTTTGTTCAAGATTTAAAAAGATCACACAATTATTCAATCTTCTACAAGAAAACAAAACAACAATAAAAGAAAAGAAAAAGAAAACAAATAAATCATGTCATAAACCATAGCCAGAAAGTAAAAATTACATGTGACACATTTGTACACACATAGTATGGTGATAATATGGGTGTAGTGTAAAGATGTCAAACATTAAAAATAGGCTGCAATCTCTTGTTAAAAGTGGGATGTAAATGCTGATATAGCTTAGCCACGCTTTTTTTTAAATGTAAATTTAAACTTTAAATTTGATATTATAGCATTAGCATGGATCCAATAGTGTAAGAGAGGGAGGGTCTGTGCACTGGACAACTGTGAGGCCATTACATACATGAACAAAGGAGGTACAAAAAAATGAAAACAGTGGATCAGGAGAAGTTATGACATACCTGTGATACTGTGATGGTGCTTCCCACCCCCTGAAGGCAAAAAAGAATGGGCTTTTACAGTATCTGACTCTTCATGACTACACTCAATATACCCCTCATCACCCCCTCCCCACACAGACAAAACACTGCAGATTATTGTATAGATTCATGTTTCTCTGATATTGTGTCTCAAGAGGACAACCATAGAACAATGGAGAATAAAAAAATCTAGATAGTAGTCACAATCATAGCAAAGGGGGGAGGAAAAAAAAGAGAAGACAGGGTAATAATACTTTGGATGTGGGGGTTAGGTGTGAGAGATATTGCCTTCAGGTTTACCCAGTGAGGAGGCTATGATAGATATCAAATTGGAAAGTTGACTTTTTAAGTGTGAAATATAACAGAATTAGCAGACTCCTGCAAGGTCACTTGAAGAGCAAACATATGAGTAAATACCCAGGATCATCCAGTGTTTTTGAAGCACCGGAGTGACCGCTTTTCTTAAAGTAATGGATGATGCCTTTTTTTTTCTTTCCATATGACCTGAGCGACTGACCAGGCAAGAGAGAGAGAGCGCACATGGTGGATGGGAATGAGGGGGAAAAATGGCAGGGGACCCAGCGCTGGGGCGACTAAGGAAGGACAGCATAGTGCTTTGATTGAGGCTAAGATGATACAGGCCTCCCTTCCCTGTGGCCCTGCTCTGACTGACTGGGACCAGCCTTGACTGAAGGATCATTAGGAAGTCACAATGTCAAGGTTAGCAAAGGACATTGCGCCTTGGTGGTGCGACCTACGGTAACTATCCCTCAAGGCTTTTAGCCTTTCCCCTGATTACCCACCAGCTACTGTTAGACGAGCACTACCCACCTGGGAAACTGTGATGCTGCACTTCTTGGCCAGCTCCTCTTTTGCCTCCTCGCTCGGATACGGGTTGCTGAGGTGCGAGTAGAAATATTCGTTCAAAATTTCTGTTGCCTGCTTGCTGAAGTTTCTCCTTTTCCGCCTGAGTGGGGAGCAAAACGAGAGAAACACCGAGCAAGCCTATTAGTGAGACCAGCATTAACTCATCCATTTGGATTGCACAAATTGCACAATCAATCTCACACATAAATGGTGAAAATAATGAGGAATGGGCTCTAAGGGCCCTCAGGAGCAGGATATCGTGTCCTGCTCCAAGAGCCTCATCAACACACAAAAGACTACAACCAATAAACTGACAAGCACACAGAAAGACACACATACACATACCGTTGCAAAATACATACAATGTTTAATTTGGTGTGTTGGTCTCCAATCTCTAGTCCAAGCGTGTAATGTGTAGAGTTTAGTGCAGCGGATGGGTGGGCTTCATGATGGAGCGCAAAGCCCAGTCGGAGTGCATCTCGGTACATTATAGAAATCATGGCATGCACAGTTGAGCATTGTTCCTGAAGTGCCACAGCCCCAGGGATCTCAGTAGAAACAAGCAAACTCTAACTAGATCTGGGTCCCCTTCCCTCCCAGGGCACTACTTATCATGTTGTTGAGCATTTGCTTATTTTGCCTTGTTTACTGTGCTTCACACAGGCAGTGGGCAGCAAATGTGCTTCCACTTGGCTTGTTTGGCCCAAACTTGTGCTTCTCTCCGCAGAGCTTCTACAATGCACCATACTGTTAGTGATTAGAGTAATCCACAACACCTGCTGATGACCTCCCCTCCATCCATTACACATGACTCGGCCCCCATTTCATTTGGGTCCTAACTGCTCTCAGGTGTGAGGGCATGATTGTCTTGGAAATGGATAACGCATGGAACATGGGCATAATTAAAATCATGCATCTCTGCAGTGCTCACACTGTGTGCTGTGCCAGAAAAGTGAAAAGAAACTTCAGACCTGCGCACCGTCTAAAAATGACCTCGCCCACTGGATTTACTTATGTGGGTCACGCAGAAGCAATAAAAAAGTCGAAACTTTATACCTACACACACACGCGCGCGCGCGCATTCGCACTAAGCACACACGATCAACTGACCTGGCATCAAGGAATCTGGAGCGCAGGATCATGACAGCCTCACAGGTGCTCTGCTTCAGTTGCATCTGGATGGAACTGAACTTACGGTGGATGATTCCCACCATGCGCTCAATCTCTTTGGGAGAAATGGGCCGCGTACGAGACTGTTCCCTCAGCAGGTTCATCACGTGGGTAGTGAATTCGTTACATGCCTGCCAAGCGAAAGAGTGACAAAAACAACCAACGTGAGGCGGGGTTTTTGTTGTTTGTTTGTTTTAGAACTTTAAAAAGCTCTTGACTGATGTTTTAAAGTTATATCCATTTTTCATGTATTAAATGAGTTAATATGCACGCTGTTCTTGATAAAAGCCTCCACGGAGTGCGGTGTTTGCATATAACTCTGACATAATAGGTGAAGTCATCTCAGAATAAATGCAGATCTGCAATTTGGCCTGGCCTTAATGCACTGAAGTTAAGCAGCTTTTCGTTAACACGGTAGTTCATACATGATTAATTAGAATAACTCATTTACGTAGTGCACACTTTAGCTCATTACTCTGAGTAAAATTTGTTAAGTATTTACATTTAGATAATTAAAACCTGGAAACACCCTTAAGAAAGATGCATTTACTCCAGGCGAAGTGTTGTGTGCCCCCGCATACCCACCTCCTCTCTCGGAGAGAGCACAAAGTAAATTACTCTAATTTACCTCACTGGCTTGCTGAGGCATCACAGTTTCACCTTCTATTTTCACCCATAATGCCCGTGTTTAATGGCAGGCTCAAAGTGCTGGGTGAAAGAGCTGATCATACTTTCATTTCATTTAACACAGATGACTGGGGCACTCCTTTGGATCTCTATAATCAACTACAACACAGTGAATAATACGGCAATTTCGCTTTTTCCCGAGCTGCTTTTTTCCCCACATCCTCCTCTATCGTACATATTCGCCACAGTTTGCAGTTGTGAAAGTACAACTCAGTGGCTTTTAAACATTTAAACACAAAGTGAAAATTTGAAAGCTGGTTGCCACATGGAATAATGCATAAAGAACATTTTGGAGGGTGTGTGCTATTTCCAATAAAAACTCATTCGGGAGGCATTTCTTGGGAGGATCTTAACCTTGGGGTTGTAAAGCTCCCTCCTTACCTGTTCGTATTTCTCCAGCTCTGTGTGGTAAATCTGTCTGATCTGGGTGAGTTTGGCTCTGTAGTCGGAATGTTCGATTGAGTTGTCGGCTGCCCCGCCCGAGGCAGCGGCGGCGGCGGCTGCGGCGGCAGATCCGCCACCTTTCTCTGGTCCCGCTACTCCCTCTGCCAACAGCATATTGTCTAAACGCATGAGCTGAGGGTCTGGGGGGTCCTCCTCCTGAGCGCCACGGATGCTGAGACCTGCAGAGACACAGAAACAGGGACAGGTTTCAGCAAATGCATTCAAGAGATGAATTAAGATGGGGAAATTAACATTATTAATAAGAGAATAAGTCAAAACTGCTGAAATCAGAAGCGTTGACTCTATATCGTTTGATACTGTGATGTTTCCCCGTCAGGTAGGAACTGAGCGCCTCCTGTGTATATGCTGTGTTCCTGTCGCCCATGTGTACGCCTGTTCTCTTTTATTTACACACTGCGCTGCACACTGTGTGTACGGGAAGGCTGACATGACAGCAACATCCATAAACTGACAAATGCTCAATGGTGAAGTGGCACTTCTACTCTGTGAAAGGATGCTAAACAGAAAACTATACCTCTAGTAAGTGTCTGTCTTTCACACAGTGAATGCTGGGAAATCCACAAAAGTAACTGCTGTTTTACTCGCGTCTATTTCCTTGTGAGTTTTGAATCTTCAATTCATTTAATTTAAGACGAATCTAGGCCATTATAAGACTGAGCTGTGAAATAATAATAATAATAAGGAAAAAATTGTGCAGTGAATTGCATGCAAAGCGCAAAGCCTGATTTCTGTGTTTGTTTTCAGATGGTGCTGTTTATTTCCTCTGGTCTTCTGTCTCGCCAGCCTGTCAGCAGGTCGTAATCACACAGCAGATAGCGCGGGCTACGTGCACACCTGGATGCGCTGGCAGTGAAACCACAATGTCAGGCTTTTCAGAAAACAAACACAAAAAAAAGCTCTCGCAGGTCAAAATTACACCAAAAACACGCTCGAGCAATCAGGTCTAGTAAGTGGATAAAAATGTGGCTCAATGGGCAGTAAATACTGAGTGGCTACTCAAACGTTATGATTACCAGAGTTGTTTCAATTCAATAATCCCTCCCGCAATTCAGGGATTTTCAAGCGCTCATTACAGCTTCATTAAGATATGGCTAGCCTTTGGATTCTAAATAAGAAGATTAGCGGCTCTATTGTGTCAGCCAGTAGGCATGCAATCAGAGAAGCCCTTTTTACCGTGCTTTGACCGACTGACCCTGCGAGCCGTTCACAAGAGTAAATACTAGAGAGAAAACACTCCTTTTCTTCTTAATATCTTTCTTATAAACACAATCGTAGGTTAAAAAAAGCCCACAGTGTAACCTCTTTTCTGATGTTTTCATCCCCGTTGGTGGTTTGTTCAACTGCAATGCCACTGAAAAACAAATTTTCCTCTATTTATAGGTCGGCTGGCTTTGAGTCTTTTAGGTGTAATGGTGTGAAAGGAGTGGATGAATGTGGCTATTTGTGCTGGAGACATTGAGATGCTGGACAAGGCTCCATCAGGCTTTGCAGAGCCAAGCCATCCATGTGGACAATATGCCGCTGCTCCACTAACCCTCATCCACATCACGCTGCATCTGCACAACTCCACCCAAAGCCATCATTCTGGACAGATTCGACTGTTTCCATTCCAGTTTGTGCTGCGTGAAACAAAACGGCACATGATTCAAATGTGACTGACCAGATGCCCGGCTCGGGATCTCAACATGCTCTAATAGCTGGTGGTTTGTCTGCCACGACGGTTCATATTTTCCCTAATTCAGTGTTTACACCCACTCTCTGAATCAACGCAAACTCAGCAGGCTGCACTTTTCTTTGTGCTGCGGGTGGTGGTAAGTAGGTAGCCACGTTTTTCATGTCAGGTATATTAAATATAACTCTGGGACGCGGCGTACATTTCCACACCAAACCTAGTTGTCACTTTCACTCCACTCACTCCATATCCAGGGGAAATGCAGCTGAGGGAATTTACAGGGCTTTTCAGCTAAATGGGCATAAATCACTGGTTTCATTCAAACTAAATAATCACAGGCCATAAAGAGCTACTTGTCTCTTACCATATATTACCACAAAGTTCCTGTGTGCAATACTGTGGCCATTCACAGCAAAGGAAAACAGAGCGAGGCATTAGAAAGTGACACGTAATCCTGTTAGTCCGCTGACATGTGGAGTGGCCGTGACATTTTTATCATACGTGTCCATTTCTATTTAGGAAATCAGCAGGATAAAAATGATTACTGCGCTGCTCCAAGAAGGAGACGGCCCTGCAGGAGTCCACCAGGGTGTATTTGTGCCACGCCAGCTCTGGCTGGTCATTCATAACACATGTTATGGGAGGGATAGTGAGTTCATCTCAACCACATAAATACTGAAAATTAAAGAAAGAATAAGAGCGAAACGCATATCTCTGCCTCGCTGTCTCTTTTCCACGCACCTTTGTTGGAGGAGCTAAGCTCGGCGTCATCACACAACTTCCACAATATAAGCTCAAGCGAGATAATATCTTTAATTTGCTGTGTGGTTGACAAATCTGTATGGTAACTCGCAATTCCACAGTAACATTTTGCAATGCTGCTTTTCCTGCTCAAATCTTTATCCTGTTTTTGTCTGATGATATGGGTATTAAAACAAGTTTGGGCACCCGAGTTTAGCTTTAATCCACCTCCACAGTCAAAGTGGGATTAATCTCGGTGCGAGGGGAAAGTGCGGGAGTCATGTCACCTTGGTAAAGCCTCTAAGCAAAAGAAAAAGGAAAAAAGAAAAGAAGAAAAGGAATTTAAGAAAGAAAAATCCATATCTTCCAGTTATTACACATGGGCTTGATGATGATGCTCGCTCACTTAATTACCAGGGTGCATTTCATGATATAAAAGGGAAAAAAAAATGAGAAATTGTAATAATAATGTCACATGTCCTTAATCGGCCCCATTTGTCATTCAACAATACAGGTGGGGTAGCCGGGTAGAAAAAAAAAAAGCACTTGCATATATGATTGTTCCTCATTTCTCTTCTGTGGCTGAGACAAAAGGAGACGCTGTGATTAATCCTTCCCTATCAGTTAGGGGTGGCTCTTCTTTTCACTTTTTACAGGTTTCACTGTCATTATCTGATTCGTGGATGTAACAAATTTGACAGATAAAGGCAATGCAGGCCTTTTCTCTCATACACTCTCCCCTGTTCACTGTTTATAATCATTTCCGGTTCGGGGCCGTTGTCTCGTACATCATTCCCTGCTTGAAGCCCTGACAGCGATCTGAGCACTGCCTGGGGCTGCTCTCCTTTCCTCCCACCTCTTTTCCCCCCTTGTGCCCTCTTTTATTCTGTGGGCTTAGCTGACCTTTGCCCCGCTGCTTGTTTACTCTCATCACTGAAGTGTGAGCAGGAGAGCCATAAAGGAAGAGCCCCGCTGGGTTAATGTGGCCTGCTGAAGAGTGCAGGGGTGGCTCTGGGCTTCTCCACCTCATTCTGCCTCGCTCAGTGCACTGTCAGACACGAGATGATACACTGGAAGAGCGGCGCTTCTTGCAGATGAAGCCAGAGATTTTTATTTTTATTTTTTTGCGACACTTTTCTCTCAATACCTAAAGGACTTTTCAAGATTAAAAGTTCTGTGAAGCAGTAAAGTAACCTATGTTTAGATGATACGCGCTGTGACTCGGTTACTTCCACCACTGTTTCCAAAACATCCTGTTCATTACAAGTAACCCTGACCTCCTGCAGTCCTCTCCTACCCACTGCCTCTAGTGAACAGCTCCGGACACATATCGACAGTCTGTTCATCTAATTGCATCGATCCGCAAAGGTCTCCCAAAGCCAACTAATCGAAACAGAATTTATTTTCTGTCAATATTTGCAAAGGTCATCTCTCTTGAAGCCGTGGAGTTGATGGTGTGAGGAGAGAATCGTCTGGAAGGAAGAGCGGGACCGTGGCTTCTAGCCTGTTACTGAAGCTCGTCCAAGGTGAGCTTTAACTTAAGCTTGGCACTCGGGATCCGGGGCTTCTAATCCACCGTGTTATTAAAACCCGCTGCCAAAGCAAAACACTAGAGACTACAGAGGGCTTAGAGTATCCATTTCACAAAGAGGCCAGTGTCACTACAGCCGCGTTCCACGTCTCCTTTGACTTCATATCATCTCCTTTGTCGTGGCGCCTGGATCGGTAACCTTCAGCTCGAGAGGCGGGGAGCTGGATCAAATTACCATTGAAAATCTTTTGTTCTGTCAAATGAAACATAAGAATCCTCTTTCATCGACGTTCTTAAAGGCTTTTTTTTTTTTTAAGATTGGCCTACATCCACATGGCACAAAGAATCTGAGAGAATGCCTGTGGGCTCTCTCTCTCTAACATGTACAGTAATTAACATGCCATTAACACATTAATACACATTAACTATTCCCAATGTTAATGGCAGGGTAATTATCATACCTGATACCACTCTGTGGGGAAGCCAAAGCACATTTGCCACTTTGTGTTTCACTTTCTTTGTTGAGTGAGCTGAAAAGAATAATTTGGGAAGATGGCTCGGGCTGCTTTCCTCCACATGAACAATATCTGTGTCAGTGCAAATGGATATATTGTCTGTCTCCAGCTCAAACGCTAAGAAGGGCGTCCGTGTGAATAATGCAGCTGTTCTGATTTTACTATAAAAACACCGGAAAGGAAGAAAGCGCCCATTGTGAGGCGCTAAGGACTGTTTTTTGTTTTTTTTAGAGGTGAGGCTGAAACACTGGAAGGGACAAAGAGTGTGGTGATTAAATGCCGAGCAGTAGAAGACAGGGAATGGGCCCTAAACTGGGGAATCCCTGTCTGGAATGATGATGTATTTCCTCCCAGTGCAGTGAGTGATAAGCTAATCAGCCGCGCTGACAGTGAAGTGTTACAGCCCCCCAGTGCTGGGTCAAGACTTCTCCCATCATACACCACCAGCACACACTAAACAGACAACGCATGGAGATGGTGGCGCTGGGGAGTGACAAAAAGTGGCTCTGGTCAGAAAAGAAGATCTCTGTCAGTTCAGGTAGCCTTTGTCCTTTGGTGATGATGAGGCACTCCTCCCCCCCCAAAAAAAAGCTGTGACAGCATTGGGGTGGGGGGTGGAGGGGGGCATGCCACTCTCGACCCACAACTCCAAGACATGCGAGGAGCGGGGGTGGGCAAAGGGGGTGGGAAAAGACAACCCAAACAGACATCTTGAAGACATTTTGCCAGGCACACCAAAATTAATCACTGTCCCACGGTGGCACTGACATTTGTGGGAAGTGACACACAACATGACAGACTAGAGGGAGAGGATGAAAGGAGAGCGAGGGAGGGTGGGAGGGCTGAGTAAACAAGAGCCACTGTCACTCGCTGTGATCATGTGTGTGCGCGCACCCCTGTGTGTGTGTGTATGTGCATTTGTGTGTTTATATGTGGATATGTGAGTGCCCACTTTGTTTCCTGCCCTCTAAGACTCAAATGTGGGCAAACAGCCAAGTGGTTCAGTGATGGCTGACCAGGCCTGGTGGTGGCGGACACACGCGGCGGTCGGGGGAGACTGGCCAAATGAGCGGACAGGACCTCCGCTACAGATCAGCACACTGACTGACCCTACAGGACACGTACAGCATGGGGCTCCAACATAGGGCTGACGTGGTTCACATGGTCCGCTAGTCACAGAATGAGCAACAAACACAGAGACATCCGTGTGGTACTCAGGCAGCCGTACCAAAACCTAGGACAAACATAGCATACGCTCAATAAACAAAATGGGAACAAATGACAGGAAAATCTTCCACAGCAGCTTCAGTGTGCCTTGGTTTTGGTTTTATAAATCTTTGGGATTCTGCTGGAGGATTGAGCACCATTCACCCAGCTGATCTTCATTTATTTGTTATTTGAAACAAATAAAGTGGTCAAAAAACACTGTCATCTTGGGAGAAACCACTCCCATCAAGACAGGAATGTTTCACCCTAAAGATCCGCAGTGACACTTCCCTCTACAGGGGACAAGTGGACACAAACCACATGAGAAACCCCTCCACCCCCACATATTCGAACTGCCTCACTAGGCTCTCAGTAGGTGACATGCATTCAGACCTTCACCCTCTGTTGGTGTTGGTAAGGGATGAATCATCCGACAATGTCCCCCTTTTTTTCCTGCATCTCTAAACCAGTGATAGTTTTTAAACTTCTGAACCTTCAAATTTGCATCTATCTTTGTAGGGATCAGTTTAAGGACTGCAATACTGCTGTAATATCCCTCTCTATGTAACTGTCAACAGTCTACTGTTGCCGAGACTGATCACATGCTGCATTGGCATTCTCAAGTCAGCTAGGGAAGAGTTGCTCTTTTGTTTTTCCCTGAATGTTGCTCTAGTGCACAAGCATCACGGGCCAATAGCAGTTTCTGACCATCTTTCCCACAGATCTCAGTGCAGACGTCACTTAAGTCACTGTTCTTACTGAAGCACTAGCGGAGCAGTCTTTGTGACCGAAGCCCCTACCATCTGTGTCCCAACAATGAAACCACTCTTTCACCAGTGAAGAGAAATATGGGTGAGGGGGACTGAGAGTTTTACTGTCCAAGAATCAGACCCACTGCTTCACAAGATGTCTTTGCATGATCGAATGCCAGCTGCTTAACTCCTGCGTACCTGTAGTCACTGTAATTTTCCACTCATTTCTTTATGCCTTCCCTTTAATTTGTCCCCCACCCTTATTAGTCAAATAATATCTGTAAGCCTCATCTAGACTAGCACGTGGAGCGTAGATCACTTTGAGACCGTTATTGCATCTCATGTTTCAATATTTCATTTTATTGCCCCCTATATTGTGTTAGCATGTTTTGCTTATTTCTTTTCTTCAGTTTCATTTTATATTTCATGTATTGATGGTCTTTAGCTGCTAGCCTCAATTTGCTGGAAAGGTAGGCTGATTTGTTATTCAGACCCCAAGCAAATAATGCAAATGTGGCACTGAAAGCCACTTATGAAATACCCAACGGCAACTAATCACTCCTCCTCTCGTTCCAGCCTTTCTACAGCCTCCTAATTAGAAGATGGAGATTGCATGAAACCAGGTCACACAGCAGGTCTTGTACACACCGATAACCAGGCAAATACGCAGGCAAAACTTTGCCCAGACACTAAGCCAAGCATGCATTATTTTAAAGGCTAGAGGTGAAAAATAATGCTATTCAGGTTATTAATCCCATATATTTCACTGTATGCTTCCAAAGAAAGGATTTGGGCTGGAAGCATTTTGTCTGTGTGTGTTTATGTGTTCTGTATTTGTGTGTATCTGTGCATGTGCATACGTCCATGTCTGCATGTGTGCGTGCAAAGGCTAGATGCTCACATAAACAAAGAAAAGGCATTGGTAGCATACAGCCAACCATGATCCACTGCCAGAGAGATTATTCTTTGCAGTGCCATTTCTGCAAGAGAGTTGACAGTCCATCATTTAGATTTTGCAGTGTATCCACGAAAAGGCTGCATTGCCTGAAGCAGAAGGAGCTGCTCTTTCCTTCAGTGTCTTTTATAGAAGAGAATTCAGCTCCAAATTGTAAAGCCAGAATGTTTTGCTAGCCGTGCTAGCGTGTAAGGACTCTGCTACGAGGCAAGCGGGGTTATGACATCGGAATAAAACTGCACTTGACGTGCTGATTCTCGGTGGGGACTGATAAAGCTCACAAAAACAAATCCACCTCCAGTATCTGAGGCTGAATGCACCCAGGACGACAGCGCTTTTTCTGGAAGCATCCTGAGTATGAGCCATGTTGCAGGTTACTGCTAGGTCTGCAGAGTGCAGTGCAAGGAGTGGCTGGGCAGATCAGGTCCAGGCCAAACAACAGCTTGTGACAGAAGCAGGCCAAAGAGGATGTTGAGACACGCAGAGATTTAACAGGCAGCCGGCCTGCCATCCACTCTTTTTCAGCTCTCCTTATACTCAGCCCATCACTTCGGATCCATCGCAAGCGACTCTCAAAGAACACAGCAAGAATATAGTTTTGCATTGCTATGAGAAAGGGACAAAATAATAGTTGCACGTTTGTGGAAAATGAGGAAAATATCATTTTTCTCATTTTATTTTGATTGTATTACACACCTGCCGAGGATACTCCACTTTTTTTAATGACACCCTGAAAGCAAGATAGCAAAAAAAAGAGGTTATTTGGTGCTAATTATTCCCAGCATGTACTTTACACAACATTTAATGAGTTAGACTGGAGGTGTGGCCATTGGCTGTGACTTGCTCGCCCAGTTACCGAAGATGAACCATGCAATCTCCCTCACGTCACCCCTGTCATGTGTACCACGTCCCCCTCCGCATCCAATTCCCCGCTAAGGCTTCAGTGGAGCAGAGACGAGGCGCCACTGAAGCAACACAACAGCTCCCGTAGCGTCTCCACACACCGGCTAGGGAGGGGTTGAAGGGGGGTAGAGCTGGGAGCTCACTCCCATAATTACAATAATTAACAGTTGCAGATTTAATTGGAAGGGAAGGCATTAACAGGAGGAACATTGTGGTGGCGCATGCAGAGGGAACCTTTGCTGCGAGAAGCTTTTGTCTTCTTTGTACCTAATGGTGCCTTGGCTGTGGTTGGCGAGTGCTGACACAACACAACACAACCGAGCTGAGGGTTCAGACGGTAGAGCTTGTCAGGACTCAGACTGGAGGCAGATAATTAGGTGCCAGGTTAATGAGAGCACAGGCTCTTGATGGCATTTGGTTACTGTATGTGGGCAATTAATGACTTTGTTTTTGTGTTTTTATTGCCCACTTGAGTGGAAAACATAATACATTATTCACCTCAGGCCCGGCGTGTGGTGTTTGATGGAGTAGCAGTGACTCTGGACTAAAGAATCAGTTTCATTCACCGTGGCGAATTCAAAACAATACATAGTATACGGAGTTGTGAAATGCAATCTCGGCTCACTCACGGCTACTGCGCCGTCTGACCTTTTCAGAGTGCATTACCTCATGTCGTCAGCAATGATGTTAAAAACTCCAAATATGTCAAGCAAACGATGAAGTCACTGGTCAGGCGGAGGACAACGTAGCCCACAAAACACACCAGAACAAAGAAAGCAAACCCGAGCGTTGGCTTAATTCTCCGTGTCGCGTTTCATAATGTATTTACGAAATTCCACACCCCGTGGAAAAGCCCCGCTTTCATTCCAGAGGATTTATTGGCAATGAATCCACTGAGAGGTCTTTAGACATCCTCTTCTTTAGCCCAACCGCTCGACGCCTCCTATTTTGGAGTTAGTTGTTCTCTAGCCTGTGGTGGCCAATTAGAGTGCTATAAGATAAATGGGCACCCGCAACTTTGATGTCCATCTTTTTAATAAGCTTTGGTTAAGATGACATCTGTGTGAAAGAGTTCAATATCTTCACAGTGGGAGAGAAAAGAGGTTTATTCTAAAATGAAATATCATGTAAATACTGCTGGAGGTTTAGGCTGGGTGGGATGGGGTGGGGTGTTGGGGGATCACAGTGTCTGCTGTGACTCTGGTGTTGGCATTCATTATCTTCCACTGCAGTCGCGCAGATTAGTCAGCGAAAGATGATTTTTAGAGCCTTGTGAAATCTAGGCTTTTATATACACCGAATACTGAATCAGCTTTAGCAGGATTCAAATAAGGAGAACGTATCACATCTGAAAAACAGTGTCTATTTTATATATGTGTATATACAGAAAAGTCAAAAAGAACATAGTAGAGCAGTAATAGGATAAAAGGTGCAGTGTAACAATATCTAAAATGGTGGGGTAATAAAATGGTGCATGAGTCTGTATGAATGTAGGAGAGAAGGAGAGGTGGAAAAAGCATATATCTAACCTAGCCTGCGGACTTGCTCCTTTATATGTGCGTGTAACTCAGTCAGGAATAATGTAAATGTCTGGAGAGTCTTAAGACTGAGCAGGCCCGTATAAAAGCACCCTGTTTCGGGCTAGTAAAACAAGTCAATAAATACAGCGGAGAAGTCAGTGCTGTCTGCTGCACTCTCGTGAATGAAAACAGAGGTGAACTGCTTATTTTCAGTCTGGCACCAGAGGTTGACAGCGGCATTATGGGCGCTCATACATTCTGACTATCACTCGTCACAAGCTATATCTGTCAACATTACACTCAAGTGCATTTTAGATGTAAAATAAGCCTTCGCCTTGCTGGTGGGGTGGGGGGCAGTATTTATGACTCGGCGTGGTCAGCTGCTAAATGAACTAAACAGCGGTGGCTGACCGCGGTTGCGACGTCCTCGAACTACTTTTCCGTCTCGCCCACTTGGCCTGTTTGTCTTGTTTGCAGATTCTCACGGGCAGAACAAACACAGAAGCGCTACATGCGAAGCCTCTGCAGGCTGGCACTTACTGTGGGAGAAAGCGCATCTAAATGGGAAGCCAATGGCACAGACTCGCACAAGATGGAAACACCATTAGGTAGGCAAACACTTTACCGAGATAACTGCTACCTGATTACAAGAGGGAAGCGTAGTCATGGTTCTCCTTTTTTTTTCATACTGTATCAACACTTTGGGAAAGCAAATATTTCAGTGACTACCCTCGCCGCGCTTTAATCCATATGGCGCATTCCGCGTGTCACCACGGATGTTACACTCCCCGGATGGGTTTTCAGAATAGGAAGAACTGCTCTCTATAAGCAGTGCTCACCTGCTCCGTGCTACACAATGAATATACAGAGGTCACACACCATATCACACCAGGGCCAGCATCAATCCTTTATTAAATTACCCAGCTATCTTATTTTCTGTCACCACGCTGATATGAGGGTTATCTTTTTCATTTATGTAGCGGATTTTCAGGGGATTATGCATTAAAGATTAGGGGTGTGTATACCTCAGCACAACAAAATGCAATACCTCAGACAGCGCATGGCTGATGTGTGTTAAGGAAAAGGAGGTGCTATAAAACAAATCTTCAGCAGCCAGAACCGGACAGGGTTTATTCTCCTCAGACAATACAAGCTGTGACTATACAGAATGCTTCAACCCTAAAATACTGTGGTAAGCAATACAAATCCCTTGGACAAAATGAAATGTATTAAACATGTGGATTTCATAAATCTCCCCTTCCTCGGTCTGGGTCAGAGGTATATTCACTGTAGAGCTCAGCAGGCATTTTTTTTTTCTTTCCCCAGCATTGTTACACCGAGTCGCAAGTGCTCTGAGTGGTTTCAAAATGAATGTCAGCAAAAGCTGCATGTGTACGGCAAACAGCAGATCTTCACACTAAAATGGTTCAAATCACTTACCCCTGCTACTTTATAAGAGTACAACACTGGTGAAGGGATTTAGAGGTGTGCTAGAGGAACGCTGCAGCTGAAATAGTGAAGCGGGATCTACATTGTAAATGTGAAATCGTCTAAGATGAACAGTTCCGGATACTTCTCTAAGCTCACACTCTACAGTACAGACAGTTTGAAAAAAAAAAAAATGCCATTCAGATCCGAGCACAACACTGTTAAACACCCAACTGGGATCCCTTTAACCTTGAGTAACATACCAAAGGTAGAAGCAGCCTGGGGCTATGGGGGTGACTGGCTAGCACAACTCCCAGTGCCATGCTGGTCCACAGTGGGGGCCCGACATGGCCAGATTGCCAGAGCGGCCAGGAGAGGTGGTACTACAGAGTTAGTGGGGACTGATCATTCATCTGCCACAACATTCATTTAAGTTGCTTCATTATCTGTTTGTTTTGTTTTCCAAACGATTCTGTGCTGGTAACCTCGCTGAGGAGAAATAGCACCAATGTTCACCTTGTGACTGATAAAGCATCTGTTGGCGGTTCGTTTGTGAGACGTTCCTGCTAATTATTTAGCTAGCTTGATGGATAATATGTGATCATTAAAGACCAGTGCTAAGAAAAGGGAGTAATTAGCACTGCTTTGTGGTTCTTGCTAGGACTTGAAGTAGCACAGATACACAATTAAATATTTGCACTTTTTGGACATACCAACAGGCTATACAATTTGGATGTCAAACTAAAAGCGTATTAATGATCTATGGATGTTATATATAGTCGTGCTTCGTGCGTCTGTGTGTGCGAGGGTTGGGGGTGTCGGGAGGGTGCAGGAGATGAATAAAGATGGAAGATAAATTAGTGTGTGTGAAAGAGGATTTTCTTTCCCTCAAGCTCACGTTACAGCTGAAGCAAAAACAAATAATGAAGCCTACAACCTACGAGTCACTTCAGTCCCATTGTACGATTCAATCATTTTTGTGACAGCTGACGATTACTTCATCATCACATAGAGACAGATTAAAAAGTTGTCAAATTAAATATTAAAGAGGGACTGCAGGCAGTAGTGAATTTTTAAAGGAATAACACAGATTGGAGATGAAACGAGGCACCTATATGCATATTTCATGCCATAGGGAACAAATGCATATTTTTTTCCTCTAGGCCACCTACTTTGTAATAAAGAATAGTGAGCGTATAGATGTGGCAATGCAAGTACAGCAGAAATGATATGAAAGAGAAATTGGTTCTACATAATGATGTCAAAAGGAATACGGCTCTGCATGGTCATGCAGAATAAAGATAAGATTCTCTTTCTCCGTCAGTGAATATTTTGCTAATGGTTTCTTCATTTCCTTAAAGAATAAAGAAGTCAGCTTTGTATGAACCTTGAATGAGGTTTCTATTGAATGAAGTTAACATTTATCTTTCAATGGCAGAAGAGATCTGTTGAAAATACCCATGTGTGGAGCAGAATGCTGAATATAAAAGCTTTGTCATCTGTTGAAATAAAGATAAAGTGACAAGTGACAGTAAATGCTATCACATTTTCAGCAGAAGGGAGGTTTGAAGAGGAGAACAAAGCCACGAAATGCAATGCAGAGAGGGTTAAATCCCTGCAAAGAACAGAGAAGAGGCTGCATTTCACTAAGTCAGCATCGATTGGAGTAAACAATGACTGATCAATACGCATATAAAGGGCTCCTCCTAACAAAGACTTACATGCAGATTTCATATATTATATCTCACAGAGAGCGTTTTCTCAAGCCTGTTGAATTAGCAGCGTCGCACCTTTTTTTTTCTCCTCTGAGCAGTTTTCTATTCGGTGCTGCTACATAGACGCACTCTTGTGTCCATACACACTTACTCATGCAATAAGCATCACTGTCACAGAGGCTTCCTTTCCAAATGGTTCAGCCTCCACCATCTGCAGGCGTTCCCAGACACACCGCTTTGAGTCTGCCATAATGATGCATGACTAAGTACAGTTAAAGTGTTGCAGTCTGTTGGCAAAAAGCAGTCAAGCACTTTGCTATAGTGTCACTCCGGATAAACCATACAGCTGAAGGTTGACGATGGATAAAAGGCGGTGACAGGCCTAGTGATGTGACTCTGTGTGCATGTGTGTGTGTGTGTGTGTGGATTCACACGTGTATGAGAGGTTAGAAACCATGGCACAGCAGATTTGTAAGTGTACTTAACTAGGATGTGAAATAGGGTTGGACACAGTGAAATAAAATGCTGCGCTGGAGTCTGTTGAAACTGGGACACGGTTTAAAAGTTATTCCTTCTGCCAATAAACACGCGGCCTCCCTCTAGAACTAAGGGGTTCACAAGAAACGCAGACTCATGGGTTTGGAAATATGTTTCGTTACACACATTTCTGAAAGACTGTTGTTGGCATAACATTGTCAAATTGCAATTCCAGGATGTTATTTTAACTGCTGACCTTGATCCACTTGGACCGTCTTTAAAAAATTGTTTTGCATTGGAATTATTTTGTGTAGAAATGATCATTACTTGCGGTCCATGTTTTTGCCAGGCTTATTTGGTCCTGTGCAGCCTAGTGGTTCACTGAATTTAGCAATAAGGGCAGCAATAAGCCTTCCTCTCAGCTCCAGTCCAGTCATTCTCCCCTTTTTTACTGTCTCCTACAGTACGCTTCAGAGTAGATATTCAGCGTACAGTGAATACAGAGAAGACAAAGAACTCTCCATTATACTGTACTCTGTTTGCCAAAGTCTTTAGTGTCAAAATGCTCCGCAGACTTTGTTGCTGCTTTGTCGAGTTCACCGCTGCAGCCGCTTTCATGTAAATGATCCTGAATGTTATTTTCTAAAGAATGCATTTTAAAGAGAAATTCTCATTTCTGCCTCTGCGTCTTGTCACGAACCCTTTTCTCTTCTATCTCCTCCCCCCTCTCTCTCTCCCCCCCTACTCGTCTCCCTCCTGCCGCAGCCGTAGACTGCATAATTGATGCAAATACTGTCACTTGTGTCAGGAGTGGAGGCTCTTCTAGTTTACTTCTGTGCTACACTTTATCGGAGAACATTAAGTGGAGAAAGCGGTCTCATGCCAGGGGTGGAAAATCAGCTTGTCAGTGGTCTCATTCACAAAGCCATTTCTTCGGGATTGTTTCATCAAGGTGATTGAGAACAAAAAGAACGGCAGCAAATTCCAGCTTATGTTTCGGAGCCCTGCCACATACATTATTTATATTTGTTGCCCACCCCGGTCTCCCTAGCCATCTGAATACATCATTGCCTAATTCTCAAATATTTCTTCAGATTTGCTCTTATTTGTGCAATATCCTTTCCACATCAGCCACGCCAAACCATTAGGCTTGTAAAGCATGCCTTTTGTGTGTGACACTGACATGAAATTATAGATAGCTACTTTAAAGGAGTGCTAGGGCATGATGAGAAAGCTGTAATGGCTGTTGAGTGACTGGGGTGCAGTCACAGACAGAAACAGGATTTCATTTGCAACAACGATACAGGAGGAATTATGTAAAATGGTAACATTCCATGCCATTTAATGAGCCATATTCACTAATGTCGAAGTCTATGGTCTAGCAGTAATAAAACGCACCGCCTGCCAGAGCTCTGCCGCTACACTGTTTCTGTCTATTTCCAGCTACGTATGAAACAATGGTGCATAGCAGAACAGCCAGACATTTGCAGTTCTTTACCCCGCGTGCTGAATGCTTTGCCTTCAGAGTGAGGCGCTTGTCTGCTACCCTTTCCCCTCCTCCTCATCCTTCTCCTCCCTTTCACCCCCCCCCCCTCCTTCCATGCTCTCCCTGTCCTCGTTTTTCTGGCCCTACTCTGTGCCACAGATTAAGTGACTTGATCCTGCAAACATCTGAAGAATTCAGCTCCACAAAGAGGTCAGACAAAGGCCAGGGGATAGCCTTACAGGTCCTCCTCTATTAGCAGATCCACAGAGGTGTCATCAAGAGGAGCAACAAAGTCGACTCAAAATGAGCAGACGGCCAGCTGATGTTTATCGCGGCGCTTGTTATTAAAACTTTCACAGGCCGCGTTTTCTTGGACGCATGCCGTCGGAAATTAACGGGATAAATCGATTAGCCTCGGACTGCGCGGATGTTGTGTGATGAGCTGCGTCAGAAAAGAATATATTTTCGGACTTGTAAATGGAATCTTTGCTCTTTGTCGTATCTTTACAGTTTTTATTTTTATTTCTTCACAAAACAATTTTTTTCTTTTTTGGCACAAACAAGTTCTCACTTGTGCACTGAAATACTCACACCAAGTGAGCCGCAAGTGCTGACTGTCTCTTTGTTTACATGCCACTTGATATAGATAAACAAAAAAATACCCCCATATTTTCCCAGCAATAGCGTTCACAAAGAATATCTGGGGCTCCTAGAAAAACATTTCAACTGTAATAAGCTTTCTCCATGAGAGTCTGAAACATTTCAGAGCGCCTCTTTGAAGCACTCACTGTGTTGACTGTTCATACAGACAGTGCTTGGAAAGTCTGAGCGCCATATCGCTGTAACCTCTCACTGCTTCTGCATTAATAATTAATAGCCAATGTGAGTAAACACCACTGTAGATACAAGAATGTCCTTAACAACGCAATCTGTGCTCTGCTCCCACTTAAAGCTGTATGCTCAACAAATTTAGTCGAGCTTGCAGATGCATGCTAATGCATGTATGTAGCGCCAATTCCAGCGGTGCCTTCTGTGTATATATTCGTGTGCAACTGAGCGCTGTTTGGCATATTTACCTAAACTGATTTGCTCAGTTGTGCAAAACCTTCACACTGGAGACGGATTCAAGCAGGTGGCTTTATCTTTCATGCCACAGACTCCCATGTGCGGTGAGACCTGCTCAGGAGGAGATTTGGAGGTGCTGCTCCTGCGCAGTTACCCTTTTGCTTACAGGCAACACGCTGTGAGTTTACAGCTAACACGGCCTCATTTATATTACTTATAGTGAGCAATGTATGTGCAGGGCCTGTAGAACATGCTGACCTTGTCACTGTTAGCGGCATCTCTCCGTGCTAGTGAGGAGCCTGTTCAGGTATTGTTATCCAACCACTCTGTGGCTTCCTGCTCGTGTTAAAGGAGAAGTTAATGGGAGTAGTACAGTTGCTTATTGAATGGCTGAACAACATAACATGCCCACTGAGCTCTGATTAAAAGATTTTATTACACATACAGCACAAGCTCATATCACAGCACTGCATAATATCTGGTTTTGAAAACCCCAGCTTGCTTCTGAATATAAGAGAAATGAGATGCTTTATAATATATAATATAATGCATACACTAATCATATTACAATGGCTGTGCAAGCATCACCAGTGAGCCTTATTTAGCTTTTGGTGACGGAATATGAGCAGCTATTCAAAATTCAGGAGTTAGGAGAGCGTCTTTTATCTAACTATATATCCTCATTATTTCTAATAGCACTTCTGAAGGCTAAAGAGTAGAGCAGAGCATGTTCTCTTTATTCTTCAGTCACTGACAGACATTGCCAAGCACTATGGGTTAATGTAATATCACAGTTGGATGCCTCCTCAACTCACTTACATTCCCTGTTAGCTTAAAAGTCTGTCCATGAAAAAAAGAGGGGGGGATGCAATGCATGAAAGGATGTGACGATTGTGGGAGCTCGTAATGGCAGAGGGCCCACAAATTACACCATAAAAACAATCTTTCAAGGACCCCTTAAGAAAATAAGTTTAGTGGGATAAAAGCATATTATTATTTTTTTATTCTAAATAAAGAAATGCATCATTATAATGTTTTCGCATAAAATCAAAGGGAAACAAGAGATCAAAAAAATTCACATGTGTGATAGCTACAGTCCCGCTTTGTCGTGGGGAATTGCCGGTCTAAGAATAGAAAAACTGACTGTAAAAAGTCCATGGTTCATCTACTGAGACTGGCATATCAATTAGGATTCTGAATAAGAGTGTAATTGAAAGCAACAGGAGCAGAAAGAAGCGGAAATTCATCAAGGCAAGCATGGAAAAGCACAAATGAGTTCCGAGCGAGACACAGAGAGCCTTGTCCCTATTCTCCTGCTCTGTCTTTGCCCAGAACAGATCCACCTAATCTCTCCCGCCATTACCAAACAATGAAATTAGCAACCAAACAACTCCGCCCGCTGTAGTTTCCTTTAATAATTCCAAGCGGCCTAATTGTTTTACTAGAGGTACAAATAAATATTTCTCAGAGAGTCTCCCTTTCCAGCCACAGTAGATTCATAAACTTTGCGTTAACGGCGCACTGGGCGCTCAAGTCTGCAGCCTAAGGGGCCCCAATAAGTGGTAAATCTAGTTTTATAAAAGCAAGCGAAAAAAAGGAGCTCACTGTGAAGCATTAACCAATTACTGTTAGCTCATCAGTCACAACCTGTTGCAGTGGTTCATCGCCTTCACGCAATTTTGAGCAAACTAAGAAATAAAAGTGCTGCCGGGGTCAAAGGTCACCTTGCTGGGAGTTTTATAGGTAGGTTTTATTGGGTGCGCCGGAGCTCTGAGCTTGTGATTGCTTTGCGGGGTCTGGTTTGCCGGACGGTTGCGTCTGGGTGTTCCTACAGCCCTCATCTCTGCTGGTAAGCGTGCACGCTGGTGCAGGACTGCCACACAATCATTGTACCATGGCTCCACTGTCACTAAATG
Organism: Maylandia zebra; assembly: GCF_041146795.1. Lineage (NCBI taxonomy): Eukaryota > Metazoa > Chordata > Actinopteri > Cichliformes > Cichlidae > Maylandia > Maylandia zebra. The sequence continues at coordinate 13,680,492 of NC_135178.1, forward strand.
GCACGTTCTCTGAGCCCCAGTCCTCCCTTTCCTAGGCACGGGCTTCTCCAGCTGCAGCCTAATTTCCTGTGACTTGCCTAATTACTGTAATTAAGGATTAATTGCCATTAATTATTCACACATAAGCTCATCGCAAATCATGGGGTAAATGTCTTGTGAAAGCTGCCATACAAGCCATGTATAAACACACTAGGATGCTACAGGCTGCTGAATCGATCACTCAGCCCTCTAGCAAATACTCCACGCCACACTTAGAAAAACAGCGATAACTCTCCCAAAAATCAACAGCCTATTCAGGTGATGGAGGGATCAATTCACATGCTTTATTCATCTCCGCTAAATTCTGTTGCTTCCAAACAGCGCTTCCAGGATTTCCAAGGCATCAAACAGAGGGAGCTGTCTGCGAAATATTCCGTACTACACTAACTTTTGATTTTAAAAAAAGGGAAAAAAAGCGTCTCGACAGAGAAGAAAATGTACGTGAAATAGATAAGTTGAGGCTAATTCTGCTCTAATCTGCTTCTGTCATCTTCCGCTTGATGTCAGCAGCATAAGAATCAGTCCATTAAATCTGCTATCTCAGCAAAGAGGTGAGGAACGCGAAGCTCTAGCAGAAATTGTCAATGATTGAGGTCATTCACTGACAACCCTAAGGAAATTTATTCATGTGCTACTTTACTTTTCATTGTCTCTCTAAATTTTATGCTCAGTTGTTTGGGGGGGGGTTCCAGGAACACGGTGTGATGGTTTTGCGACTGCGATGTTGCGGGACCTTCTGGTTCTGGGTGGAGGGGGAAAGTTGGACAAAATTCGGACAATTCCCAAGCAGCTTTTTTTTGGAAAATACTTTTTTTTTTTTTTTTTTTTTTACATTAAGCATCATAAAACCTTAATAGCCTATAATGTAAATCTGCTGAGCAGGAAATGTCTTCCAGGGACCTGCATGCAAACAGTATTTAAAGTGAGACATTTTTACAAGGCTTTAAATCAGCAGCGGAGCCATGTGTTGATAGAGAGAAAGAGAGAGAGAAGAAAAAAAAGGAGAAGTAAACTGTGTGGTGCGTCACACCGGTCCCACCACATATCAGCTCCTCTGTGCTTTTTTTTTTTCCTTTTGGATAAACACTGGCCACTGAGTGGGAGGTGGATGGAATGAGAAGGGACTAATTGCTGGACCAAAGGCAGATGTGGCAGATTAATGCAGGAAACAGCTTCATTTTGGGCGCATAAGTTTGTGTGTTTGATTTAAACATTTATGTTAATGGGCCTTCTGGCAGCTCTTTAATGCTCTACACTCTCTTGCAAACAGCCACTTTGCAAATCCATCATTGGACCATCTTGAAAAAAAAAAAGAAGAAAAAATCAAGCTGCACAAGGAGAGGGGAAAAGATAACACTGATCCAGATCAAGACAAGGGGATAACAAGGCTTGGGATGTACAGAGGCAGCTTGAGCCAATGCCGGCAAAATTTCTCCAGATCAGCATTATCGCAGCCAGAGTTTAATTTATAGAACTGAGCCAGTCCTGTTTTATGCGTTTGTTAGATTAATGTGCCGAGCCATAGTTTTTTACTGCTATAGCCTTTGATCAAGTTCAATTTACTGGGCTTAACCTGCGGTTCAAGCGTAGTCTAAGATCCATTTCGAGTCATTATGTGAAGCCTCTACTTTCTTCATCCGCCACTGGGCTTCAAGTCCCCGTAATTAAACACAAGTTCAGAATATCAAATCTGTCCCCCAGTGTTGATGCTTCTTCCATGACCCTTTGCCGTAGCGTATTCGTTTCCTTTTATTTCGAGCCAACTTTTATACCTTTGTCGCCTGCCCCTCAAATTAGCATGTGTTAATTGTTACTTTATGAGGAGTGCAGTGCTGTGATAAATACCACTTTTCACTGAGACACAAGAGACAAGTGCGCACTTGCAGCTCGGTGTTAATATGGAGATATGTTGTACAATCAACGTGTCACCGCTCTGTGCGACTGCACGTGAGTTACAAGATCCCACAACCTGCGCTTTCTGCGGACCCTGCTGCCCCCACACATTTCACACTCCTACCCCCCGTCCCCCGCGTGACACCTCCCAGCATACGCATGCATCATCGCGTCATTGATGCCTAATTGATACTTCCCTATTTATTGTCACCTACCCTCTCTGTCAGCTGACTTGGCTCTCCGTGTCGCTTTGCATTTATGGACTCCCAGTTCGCTTGATCTCAGTAATTAGAGTTTATGTGCTAATTGGTGTAAATACAAAGATGGGAGTTGCAGGCGAACACTTCACACCGCGGCTATAAATTGTGGCTCTGATAAGTGTGGGTTGTAGTGCTGAAGGGATAGCAGGAGTGTCTCTAGGAAACTGATATTTCAATCACCAACCCCCGTCTTTTTTTTTACACAATCAAAGTGCTGCAAAGCGTGAATAATATTTAGATAGCTTAAGACATCTTCACATCTTCAGCCTTTGAAAGTCTCATTCACCTTTTGATGTCAGGTGTCACACTTCTACTGTCCGGACCAGGCTGTCAACTTAATTGCGACGACACGACAGTGTTTTATAGATATGGAGAGATGGTTAACCATTTCTAACAGAGCCGCAGCTTCTCCATTCTAGTGAGAGTAATGTTCAGTCAAAGGCAGTATAACGTATATAGTACCCACACTTTTTGGTTTCTGGTGCCTTCAGGAGAAAGAGGGTGATGGTTTGGCTTTTTACACTACTGTACGGTTACAGCAAACTCCACTTTCAGAATATTCATTTTTAAACTGACTGTGGTGTTGCTGAGGGGGAAGGCTGAAAAATAACAACTGGTTTGCAGGTCCACGGCAGAAAACATGTTAGTTTCACTGGAGAGGTGCTGCAGTTTCTTTACACTTTTTTTTCCCTCTTTGCCTGTCCTCATGTCTCTTTCTGAGAAAATAGCACAATACAGTGACTTATTTTGCACTAAGAGTCCAATGAATGTCGGCCTTTTTTTGTTGTTTTTCTTTCACATAAATAATTTGACAGTCACACGATGATGAGGTAAGCCCAGAAAGGTTAAAAAACCATAACTGACATTGTACAATTTTTAGATGGTGTTGTGAAAAAACTTACACATTTTGATGTTATAAAATCTAACAGGGTATTAAAGATGAAGAGAAAAAAAATAGCTTTGGGGGCTATAAATTAGACTTTTTATCGTCATACAATAAGTTTTAAGTGTAAACAGAAGATGAAGTTAATCCTCATTAATCATCCTAAAAGTATAATAACCCTGACATCAGTGCAACAGAGGGCTTTACTTCAGAGGGCCGTAAACAGAGATAGGAGTGGATCACTGTTGTAGCTGCTATGGAAAGAACTATCAGTGAGATGCGATTTTAATCTGTAAAACTCAAACCAACCTGTTTTTAATATGTGCCGATGAGATCATTTATAACGTCTGCTCAAAGCTACAACATATATTTCCTTTCTCGAGCCAGGCGCTTCCAAAAATGCTCAAATCTGAAATTATACGACAGTTGTGCAGATATCAAATAGCAAACTTTCACGCTTGTTAAAATCGTGGTTTAACCACATGCTTTTCACATGCAAACACGCAGATGCATGTTCCTTTATCCCCGTTTCATTTTCAACTCGGTTCCTTTTAAACTCTGTGTTGTCAGCAGATGTCCTTCTAACGGAGACAAAGAAAATGAGAGGGGGCTGGATATCATCAGCATAGAAATGAGCCTCCTCCGTGGCCCTTCTAAGGCACAGCCACAGTGCCGCTCCAGCCACTACACTACCTTTTCAACTTGCAAATGACAGTGTCACCAAATGCTATCCTTCCATCAATCAAGTCAGGGGGGTCATGAATATACAAAAGGCAAAGCGGAGACTGGCTGCCTCCCGCAGCTCTACTTGGCCCAATTATACAGGCTCAGCTTTCTCCTGTGAGCTTCCACTTTTTGTTTCAGTCTAAAGGGTACAGTCCAAGGCAGCCCCGGGCTTAATCAAGGTAGGTCACGCATACTGGACCTCTCAAGTGGACTGCAAATGCAAGTTAAATGTGGACACCAATCATCTTTCTTTTACATCATTACTGCTAGGGGGCAAAGACAGCAGGGGTCAGCTGCGCACCCCTTTTTCTGTGCACACTCCCATGAACTGAAGTCATCCTCTTTACCCAAACACAAGACCCTACCACTAAGCCGTTGCAGCTCCCTCCTCTGCTTCTCTATGCCGCAGCCTGCTTGCCCCTTTCTTTACCCCAGCTGTCAGATCATAGTAGTGAATTAGCATTCTAACAGATTCGCCTCAACCCAGGGATGAATTAGCACACAGGAGTAACTAATGACCTCCCTGCTGAAAGTGGACCTTATAGTCGATGGCACAGCTGATCAATACCACAGCTTCAGCTCAGTTTACCTGCTCTTCTCTCTTTTTAGTGCTTTTGCAGCCATGGAAAAAGCTTTCAAAGACACTTTAATTCAAAACATTACTTGGGGAATTGCAAAAGCTATTTGCATTCATGTCTGTCTGAAGAAGAAAATGGCACAAAATTCATCGATGCAGCTGAATGGCGACTGCTCTGCGCAAAGTCCGCTGGTCAATAACGTCTCATTGTTACGTATTCATTATGATACCAAATGTAAACAAGATAAATCCACGCAGTAGTGTAAGTAATGGTAATGTGACCAGATAGCATCAATCACTGAATGCAGCGTTTGTGTTCTTGCTCTGTGTTGACAAAGTGTTGCGAGAGCTGACCAATCAATCATCTCATTAAAAGCCATGATTCTAATTGTTTTTGATGAGTGTAACACTGACGCAAAGGTTAGACCATTTTGTTTCAGTGAAAGGCGTCTGACTGAACGAACGCGTTATAAATTTGTCAAGAGTGACACTGATGAAGCAGGAGTGGACTTTCTTACCAAAACACTTAACGATGATTTCGTTCTGAAGAAAGTATCTCTCCGCGTAATCACACGTTTTCTACCTAAGCGAGACGAGCCACTGACATGCCGTGCACAAACATGAAAGGATGTAGGCTGTCAATGTTGTTAATCGGAGCTCCAAGCCCTTTGAAAAACACATTCGAAAATAAAGAGTGTCAAAAAGAAATCCGAAAACAAGGAGCCCGAAATGAGCTTTGATCAGCTGTTTTGATGTGCCGGTGAAAGAGAAGCGGTCGGCCTACGATGACAAGTCTCAGAGGACTACGAGAAAGCAAAGGGTTAATGTGGCTGGTAAAATAAATTACTCTAAATATGTAAGTGGATGTTGGAAGGGGCCCCTGCAAGAGCAGAATGGGTTTGGGTAAACCAACAGTCTGTCTGCAATAATTTATAGACAGCTATGATAAATACTATTTGTCCATGACAGTCACATGAAATAATAAACCATGGCTGGCTATAAACATTACTAAATCCTGACACTATTGATTTATAATGTCTAACAGTGACATCAAACCAAACAACTGACAGAAACAATGCCAGGGCTTTAGGAGCAGTTTGTCAACTATTAATTCTGTCAAAGGGGTTTTGCTCTAAGCCGAGGGAGCTTGTCTTGCAGTTGTCAATCCCTTTGCTGGAAATGACTGCAGCACGTCTGCGGGTAAGGGCCCTAGGCGCTGCTCCGTTAGCCCTAATTACCCCCATCCCTGCCTTGGCAACGACAAGACCAGCCTCTATTTAAAATGCATGTTAATTATGCAAATTATTAATTGGGCTGGTGCTTGAGGATTTGTGTTTATGCCCGGATTAGAGTTAATAACTGTATCAAGCTACGTTTTAAGCCTGACCTATGACAAGTTATGCTGAGGTGCTGAAAGGGATATTTTCCAATACATTACCCTCTCTTCTCTTCCAAGTCCGTTCCCCATTACGGGAGGTTGAATAAACGGCACACAAATTCTCTTACCTCGCAGCAACACCCAGTTTGGATCTACACAGTGTGCTATCGTTGACACTGCTGCACCATAGGGCGCTTATACAAGATCTTTTCAGGGTACAGCAATCTGTATTTGCTGGTAACCACTATGATGCACATGTAAGCATGTTTTTAAAAAAAAAGAAAAATCACACGAGCATAGTCACATAAAGAGTAGAGGGTCTTATTTCATGGTGATCCAGGAGTAGCTGTCAGGCTAATTGCACACACCTGTGATGGGGGACCACACATGCTCTGCCACCACCTGCCATGGGCAACAGTCAACGAAAGCCTTAACTCTCCTCACCCAGTTCTCAAGTTCAAGCAAAGATCATGAGGCAAACCTAAAATGTCTCGTAGTTTGTTCCAGTCGTACGTGGAGGTTTCATTATTTTGACTTTCGAATAAATAATTCTGGTTATCTCATTTTATGTATGTCACCATTGAATGGCATACATCAGGGTGGCATATAAGAAACAGGAACATTTTAGGAAAATCTCTAGCACTTTAAAGTTAAACAGTAAACAGACTACATGGGGTGTCAGCCAGTCAGCAGTCTTTCTACTTTCTGCCATGACTGAAATGGTTAAGGGCGCATTAAGCTGTTTTGCTCAATGGCCCTTGACCAATATAAAGAAGTACTGAGATAGCATGTTCTGATTTATGCCCTGTGAAGACATTATCAATGCATCCAAGCACATGCATAAAGAACAAGGGAAAAAAATCAGTAGATAGATAGATAGATAGATAGATAGATAGATAGATAGATAGATAGATAGATAGATAGATAGATAGATAGATAGATAGATAGATAGATAGATAGATAGATAGATAGATAGATAGATAGATAGATAGATAGATAGATAAAAACTACTACAGCACAATCTGCACAACAACAAAAGACTAAATAAGCCCAATAAAAGAGAAAAACCTGTAAAATTGCAAATAGACTTTCCATTTATTTTCTAGGGAACCTTTTGTTTGTTGGATCTAAATTATAGCTTGATTAAAGTCTAACAGAGGGCTACAGTAAATCCTGTGTGAATGTTTGCTGCAGTTCCTCTAAAATGGGAAATATTGATCAGTATGATTTCCCTGGGTACTAGAGAGCTGTAGAGGAAGAGTGAGAGACATTATTTAAGGGACATGGAGCCTAAGTTGGGGGGTTGAAGAAAAAAAAGTGACATTATTGTATATGCCTTGAAACATGACTTAGTCTGAGTGGCCTTTGATGGTAAGGCAAAAAGGTAGTTCATCATCGTCTGCATGGGAACCAGGGGGGTGGTTGTCTTGTGTTGATTTTACATTATTAATTTGAAGCGCACAAGGTCATCTGGGCCCGTATAGTCATGAGAACCGGTTGTTATCTTAACACAGCTGTCGAGCTGCATCTGCATTGACTGATTATGCCATTGATTGGTAACAGTGTGAGAAGGAAGCCTTTAGGATGTTGCTGTAAAATCAGGGTATTTTCAGTACCACGACAGCTTCCTCGCTACCAAAAGCCTCGACTCCAAACAGGCCTTATTATTTGTATGTACTGAATTTTCCAGCACAGTAGCTCCAGGAGTATTGTAAAAACCATGCCTCAGACACCTTCAATCTGCTGTAAGCAAATCAAATGTAAATGTCAAATTATTGTAAACATATGCTAATGCAGAAAAAAAATCCATGGGGGGGAAGGTGGTAGTGGGGGAGGGGGGCTAAATAGAAAATAAACATTACAAAAACTGTGAAATCTTAAACAAAAGGGGGTTGAATCCTGAGCAGCTGGCAGGGAATGAACTCTTCTGGAGAGGGAATGCCAGTTTCAGAGCGCCCCGAGCATCGATTTGGAGCCAAGGCAGTAAACAGCTTTTATCAGCAATAATGATGGCATAATCCCAGCTAAAGAGGAAAGTAGCATATGGTGCAAAGCTTACAACTGCAATCCCAACAAAGTAGGGGGGATTTTCATCACTTTGTCCACTTGAAAGACACTCTGCCAATTCATTTTTTTTTTCAAGGATGATAATCCAAACAGTAAAACTAAAAGGGATTTGTTTCCTCTCATCTGTTGACTGTAAACCAGTGTTATTTATACATCTCCACCATGCAAAGTTATACTGAAAAGGCTATAAGCACACCTATGTGCTTTAAATTACAGCCACACATCAAATTATGGATATGGATAAAAATCTCTAAAATGAATTGCAAACAACGCATTAGCTTCGACCTACACAAAAGTCAGACAATCTTTGCTCCAGCGTCCTTATTTCAGCTGTCATCTTTATCGTATCCTCCATCATTAAAACGATCAAGTTCTCCTTTTGATCAGACAACCAGGGCCAGAAGACAGCTCTTTCCCAGGAACAGTGTAACGCTGCCAAGTAGCACTCTAGACTGGCTTCAACCTCTGTCATTGATTTTCCTCCAAGCTGTGACCATTCATTGTTTGTGACATTCTCCTGTCGGCTCTTTAACACCCGTCAACCAAATCAATTTCATATTTTTGTCAATGCCTTGCAACTGGATGAGCCAGATGGGAAGGGATGTCACATGATTTAAGATGTCGATTCCTGGCAACAGTTTTATCTGCAGTTTTTGCAAGACATGGAAAGCTGGCACAATGTTTTTTTTTAAAGATGCATAAGAACAGGAGAACATAAAAAAAGCTAGCATGCATCGCTGATCACTAATTAGTAATTAATTGATTACTTGATGAGTGTGGCCTTACTGTAGCTTCTAACATTCATTCATTCATTCATTTTATTTTGATTTTATAGTTCAGCCTATTTGCAGATTTTGGATGTAAAACAAAAACAGACTTTTGCAGCACAGCGTTATCTTCTGAAAACTCCAGCTCCAAAGAAATATAATCAACAGAATGTAAGTTAACATAAGTTAATATAAAGTTCATGTAATCTGATGTTAAGTTAAGCGGTAGGAGTCATCAAAGGGAAACCAAACAACAAACCAATTTGCTCAACTCACAACAAGTCACTAAATCTATTCTTTGTCTCTTTGTAAGCCTAGCAGACCATATGGCATTGCCCTCCATTATAGTCTCAATATCACGCACTAACAATGACAACAATAATAGAAGGGGTGACCTTGACTTCCCGTCTGGACTCTAAGAATAATATTTGATAGCAATATTAAGTGTAACAATAATGAGATGAATATTCCCCATTTAGTGCAGACAGCTTTAGGACAAATTCTGAAGGGAGAGCTGCCTGCTGCAGCTACATGCTGGTCACTCTTAGTTGTCAAGGCTGATTTATTGCCTCCTAGCTGTTCAATTTCACATTTTGTCCTCGTCATATCCCCGACTCATGATCATTCTGCACTGACCCTTGTAGGGCAGGCAGGGAATATTGATAAAACAATTATCTGCTTGCCGTTCATTTGATTTTCCATTTCAATTACGGATTGGAGGAGGCAAAAAGAAAAGATTGCAGCATCGATTTTTTTTCCCTACCTTACAACAGGAAGGAGGCGAGCTTTGATGGGATGCTTTAGTGACATGGAACACGGGAAAGAGAAGTGCCTACCAGCTTTGAGAGTTCTACTTCTCTTTGGATGATGTCATGGCTTCAAGCACTACAGACTGAATTTGGCATATTCGACACAGCCAATTAATAGTTGTTTCAAAGCTAAAATAACGCCCAGATTCTGTATTTTTAAATTTTTTTAAACATATTTTGGAACTACGCGTTCAGTTGACTAAAGATTATCTGACCAATTATTGGTGTTGATGATTCGGTGCGATGAGCGCAATAGGCTTTTTCTCCATGGGGGAGCAACATGTTCATGCTGCTGCTGACCTGCGGTAAACACTGTATGTGCCTTGCACTCTGGAGGCCAAAGGACCCCAAAGGTCATAGCAGTTTGTCAGCGATACCATTCCACTCTCTTCCCCTTTCTGATGGTCTGCCACTGTCTATTTGTCAATCTAAAATGACAACACAGTTGCATCATCCTTGTTTTTCCTGCAGCACTGACACAATGCTCCACCACCTCTGCATTGTGCAATATCGCACTGTGACGGAGAGCATACTGTGGGAATGATTTGGGGCATATTCAGAGACAGTGACAGATAAAAATCAAACCAAATATACAAAATACAGTAAATGATTCATTCATGCATGTTAAAAGAAGAGTTTCATTAAGAATAGGCTTGGCAAATGAATTCATTACGACATAAAATAAATAGATTCTTCTGTAAATGACTTGGAACATTGGTAATGGGTAAAGATCTAATGGGAATCCTGGTAAAATAGCCTTCGGGGAGCCTGGGAAAATCTGCCTCAGTGAAGTGGCCGGCTCTTGGCCAAAACCCTGTGTAGATGGGGAAAGGGGAGGGGGGAGGGAAGGGGATACACAGACTTCACAGAGACGACAGAGAGCGAGGGGGAGAAAAAGACAGACAGAGAAGGATAAGAGTGCGAGCGAGAACGCACTCTCAAGGAATCTCCAGCCGTGGATGGTTTTAAGTTCCACTGTTGAGCATAATCGTGTAAAAATGCTGAAGACTTGAAAGGGCTGATGATAATGCTATTGCTGTCCAGTGATCCAGCACGGTCACCGGCAGCAGCAGCAAGCCACAGCGCTGTACTACTTCCTATATCGCAGTCCGCTTCGGCGCACACTGCAGCTCCCAGGAGATTTCACATGGCTGACCTTAAATAAGTTTGGCTTTGATCAAAGTTTAGCTTTAGCATGATCAGTCTGCTTACTGCAGATCAGGGGATCAGGGAGATGAGACCCGGGGTAGGAAGCCCTGGCAAAGACTCCTTCCCAAAGCTCCAATGCACCCTTCCAACACCGGATTATGTTGAGCAATTAAGGTAATGAACTGGCTAACGTAACAGCACATAATGATCCTTTTTATCCTTGTTCTCTAAGGTGCCTCTTGTATTTTATCTGACACATCTTTCTCTGTATTGCACAAAAAAAAAAAAAATCAATTTTGTACCCTGATGGTTGATGCTCCCAATGCAGGAATTGATATCACAAGTAATATAAGGCAAAAGAAAACCTGTGGGTAATACAGGCAGTGTTCAGAAGCAGAGTGCTAACAGAGGGCCTCTTGTTCGCAGTTTGGGCAGAAAGTAGAGGCCAAAAGGAGAAAGAGTGCAAAAGTACCTGTGCAGACATGTGCACTTGCCTGCACTGGTGTACATTGGAGTGAACGGTCAGGCCTAATGTCTCTCTGTGTGGCAGTGAAAGCCTGCATTCCAGTTCCCCCAATCAACCTCCCACCCCATCAGTGCACGACTTGTCTGCCTGCTCCCTTTTCATTTGAACACATTTTCTAGCCAAAAATTTCACTTCAATCTCACCTCATCTCTCCATACTACATTAACCCCTGGCAATTGCCTTCCAAATGACCCCATTAAGCTGTAATTGCCTCAGCAGGCCTGCTCCCTCGCTTGTAATTCTGTGCAGCGAACCCACCAGACGTTCCCCCGGCATTGTTTCATGTTCTGGCTCCCATCAGCCAGTTCAGATACTGACCCCCACCCCCACCTTACCCACCCACCAACCGCTACTCCCCACCTCTTCTCTGTCGTGGCCAGTGCGCTGTTGGTGCTCACTGCTAGCAATGCCACTCTCAGGCTCTCCTCATCTCCGCAGTGGGCTCACAGAAGGGGTAGCATGCCCTCACTACTTCCTCCTTAACAGCCAAACTCGTCGTCACTTACACAAGTACATTTACTAGAAGAACCGCCAAATAAAATAAGCTCCACCTGGCTTTTTATCATGTCTTTCCCTCCATTTTATGACAATATTTGTTGTAACTTGGGAAAAGTATCAGGATGAAAGCAACGTGTTTGGCTTTGCCGTTCACAATCTCCCTTCACGTGCCCATCACACAATTAATATGGCATAACAGTTACATGTTAAAGCATCATTTCTCTCTTCAGTAGTCATTACGGTGCTGTTGGGTGCAGCGAGTACAGCCAGCGATGACACCCGCCGCGGCAACTCCCAGCACAACTTCACCTTTTCGGTTCCCACAAGGGAGCTGATGTCAGGACTGCTCAACTTTTTGACGAAGGCCTCCGCGGATAACTAACGTGCAAATGCGGATGGGTGGAGAAAGTGATCCTGACAGTGATGTATTGCAACTAGTTGCAGGTGTCAAAAAAGAAGATGCTCTGCCAGCCACTGGCGTGCGTGCAATATATACAGCGTGTGCATGCATGAACACATCTGGGGCCCCTGTGCGTGTTTCCTCAACATGTGTCCCTCTGCGCGTCACGTACGCGTTTATATTTGTGTGCGCACTCACAGACGTTCGATGTGCACGCACGTGACTGTTGATGGCTCTGAGCCTCTATGGGTGATCTCGCGTGAGGAGACTCGGACTAATAATCTATTCAGTGTTTAATAAAGGGCATTTCTTCTTCTTACTCCCACTCTAGATTGGTTAGCTAATATAGGCTTTCTTTCACACGCTGCTACACAAACAATCAACTTAACACCATCTTAAACACCCTCCACCTACTATATATTTCATTTGTTTAAAAAACTTTAATTTTTTTTAAGACTGCTGAACGTCATTACCAAAACACTTCAGCTACACTGATTTCCATTTTGTACACTGCAGCGCTTTACTGTGATTTGAAAAGTGGCTGCTAAATTAATTCTAAGCCAGAGATACACGAGCTTTCTCTGAGCACAGAAACCTTCAGAAATGCTTTAGATCATTTCATTCTCTCGTTGCCCGTTTATTTAAATTCATTCTTTTTCCTAAGCAAATGTTCCCAGGAATATCAAGGTGTTTTTGTTGCAAAGCTCTAACTGATCCAGGGGGATTTGCTTCCAACAGCCTGTCTCTCCCTCGCCTTTCAACACAAAACTCTGCGCTCCAATCAAAATGAACCACCAGGGACCCCCGCCGCATGCCCCCCCCCCCCCTCCCCACCCGCCCCCCTGAGCTACGCCTGCATCGAGTGCTGTGATAGCAGCCTCTCTGCCATTGATCGCGGAGTTTAGCACGGAGCATGTACGCCACTGTTAGCAGAAAACAAAGACCTCTCTCCCTTTAATAGCGGCGCGCACGGCTAATGCGCCGTCCTCCGCTTCCCCATGCCCCGAAGAATGAATGAAAGAAAGCAGATAACAATTAAAAGGGTTAACAAGGGTCCACGTCTAGTCACAAGTCATCTTTTTCACACAAATCTTTTTACCTCATAAACAGATTGATATCTTTTGGGAGCGCACATTCACTTGCCACCAGAGATAAAAACATGCATTCATGTCTTACTTCTAATTGTGTTCCACGTCGCAAATCTAATTGTAGACACTGAATTCAAAAAGGAAACACAGCTTTATTGATCCACCTAACACAGACCAGGAGGATCTCATGAATTAGGAATGAGATAAATCACCATTAACCCCAGAGAACCCAGCTTGTGGTCGACCACTGACACACTGCGCTGATCTTTTTTTTTTTTTTTTAATATTTGGGATAATTCTGCCTCGCAACGTATAAATATAACTCTTCAGTGAATACAGCATGTGTCTGTTTATTAAATCAGGGGCTGATTTAATTGTGACAGAGAATAAATTCTTCTATTTTCTGCCTCTATAAAATTGCCATCATTTTTAATTAATTCTTAATTAAAATATATTACACCACAGCTTCTACCCATCTCTCTTGATATTCTAACATAATCAATTCAGAACCATTTACGTATCATTAATTAAAAGCTTTCCTCTCTCATCCTTAAAATCATAATGAGGGCCGATTCCTCATTAGTAACCTATAAGGGAGAAAATAACAATACAGTAGAGAATGGATGGCACATTGCACAGTGAGTCCTTTGTCTCGGAGATTCGAAAAAAGCACATTTTTAATGCTTCTCAATTGGATTTAAGAATTACTGAGTCAATTTTGGAGACTCAATGAGAATAAGTGAAGCAACGCAGACTCTCTTAGTATTAATTTGTGCCTCCATGCTGCGTGCAGCGGTGAAACTAAGTCAATCAGGATCATCAGTCAGGTTGATTTTTGCACTAAATTCTATTTAAGCTGCAAAGAACTAAAAAGCAGAATTACTCAAGAGCGTTAAACATTATAAAAGCCTAATGTAAATATTTAAGAACGTGTGTGTGTGTGTGTGTGTGTGTGTGTGTGTGTGTGTGTGTGTGTGTGTGTGTGTGTTGTGCATTTGATTGCATCTGTGAATGCTGATGCTAGACCAGTAAATTAAATTTTCAAACACTAGCACTTTTTATATTGAACCTTCAGACAAAAAAAAAAAAATACGACCATTTTCTCAGAGTAATAAACAATTCTGCATGAATGTAAAAGCCATTTTAATACTTGTTGAAAAGCCATCAGCCTTCATAATTCCACTTAACCATAAATTCTTCTTTGGGGGTGGGCGTCTAAATAAACAGCGGCCAAAGATCATTTATTATCCAGACTTTAAAAGAAGCCAACGCGTTGAGACTATCTTTCCATCTTGAGCTCTCTCTTAAAGAAGAGTAATAATATCAAGTAATGATAGGTATTGTTATGCCGAGGATCAGGCGTATCCTGATTTTTATCGCTCGTCTCTCACAGGTGCTCCGGCGTTACTTGTCAGGACTGCATGTCTGGGTCTTCCACATGTCAGATAAAAATCGCTGCACTTGGTGTTTCGGCAGCCTGACAGCAATTTATTTGAATGTTTTGTCACACTGGTGTTGGTGCATTTTGTGTGGGCTGCTCACTGGAATGGCAACAGCTCGTAGCTTCCTGACACTCTCCAGCACTCACACACACACACACACACACATGTTGTGCAGCATAAAATCACAGATGTACATGTCTACTCTGGGTAATTAAACCCGCTGTATGTTAGAAAATATATATATACAAATAGCTGCTGATGAACTTCATATCTAACAACCCATGAAGTAAGTGACACTACATGATGAGCACTATCCTTTTCAAAACTGTACTTTTTTTGCTCGCTGTGACCACACACACACACTCAGACACACACACGCACGCACAAAACCCACTATGAAACCCAAATAAAATGTCAAACCAGCTGAGGTCAACTACAGCCAGGGAGATATGGAGTCTATATTTACATGCAAACCCACTGCTATTTGCTCCTCCTATTAATTAAATAGCATCTATGTAAGTAACCCACTTGTTTCAGAGGATGTTAAACACAAACCTCACTGCAATCTTGTGATCCTCCGAGCTGACATGGAATATTGAGTAAGTTAATGAAATCCTCTCAAAGACAGGAACTCTATTTTTACACCACGATAATTAAAGTAGGGTACAGTTATAATTTACAGCTCTCGCTTAATTGCATAGGAAAAGTAAAATGGGAAGCCTACAGTATGAGATTAAATGTGTGTCTTTGTGTTTCTGTGTGTGTGTGTGTGTGCCTCTTCACTCAAGAAGAGCGAATATAAAAAGAGCTTCCTGTGCAGCTACACAACGGGACTGTATCTTTTAGCATCGTGGAACGTATCAAAGATTAGGTAATGAAATATACACTCTTCTATTTTTCTGCTACCAGGCCCTTTGACAAATCGAGTACAATCCAAAATCTCCATAAATCACTATTAAAGACAAGTATATCATCACCGGCGCATATATCTTCCCCAGCCTGACCTGTAGACTAATGAGAAAAGGCCCAGACTATCTTGTCTGATTAATTAATTCAAAATGTCGGCTGTTATTCAAATGTGAGGCTGGTGTTATTTGAATAACACTTGACAGCGACGCCTGAAGAAATAATTTCTGGTTTGTGAGGCTGCAGCGGCATTACTGATGATGGCTCGTGGAAATGTTAGAAGCCGCCGAGTGTTTTCCCCCCTCTTTGCTTTCCCTCCCTCACCTTCTCAGTTATGATAGCTCCAAGAAGTATTTCATTACTTCAGCCGCCCCTTCCTCACAATTATGGCTCTTGCCATTTTTTTTTTCCAACTGTCCCTCTCTCCGTGTTTGTATTCCCTCCCACAGCCAGCCCAGATCTACAGGGCAGTGCTTTGGCTCTGCAAGAGACATGCTGGCAAAGAGGAAGGTCATGGTTTTTACAACTGCAGCTCCCCAATGCTGACAGCCCGTGCTGCCAAAGTGACACGCTCTGTTTGGCTTTCCCACGTTCATGGAGCTCCACAGCACTTCGTCTTTATCACGGAGCACGCCACACACACACACACGCACACACACACACGAACACGCACATTTAATCAGGCTCAGAGCTGCATTTCCTGCCAGTGTGCAACAAAACGATCACATGTACGGACATAATCACGAAATATCGTGACGGACACAAGCGGTTATTATCCTACTTGGTGGTGCACTTTTCCCTTTTATGTCTTTCTTTTTTTATTGCAAAACCCAGTGGATTGGGAGGGGGGGGGGGGGGAATAGGCACTGGAGAAAGAAAACCGTGAATGTACGTGCTAGGGCCTAGGGGCAGCGCACTCCCCTCTATCGCTTCCCTCATCAAGCATGGATTCTAATCAGGGCTGGGGAGATATAAGACGCTCAGTCATTAAATAAATTAACTCTGCCACTCCATGCTCTCCTTCAGCACCCGTGCGAGGCCCGCCGTGCTCTGCATACTTACAGAGGCTCACCTTCACGCCATAACCTAGCATGCCTGCCAACACACACACACACACACACACACTCACACACACAGATGCACGTTAAGAACTAAACTTGAATATTTAGAGAAGGAGAGGAACCACACCTCCTGTCCCTCATCAACTGATGTTCCCTTTCCCATTGAAAGCTTTTACATTATTGGATTTCATTAAAAAAAAATTTTTTTTTAAAGTCCTGTGGACATTTTAGGTATGTCCCACAGTTTAGCATTACAAAATAAAAAGAATTGGAAAAAAATCCAAGTGTACACATAAGAGATAAAAAAATCTCTGAGATCCAAGGTTGATTCAGAGGGCTGGTGAGACAGCACAGACACGAGGTTTTTTTTGAGGATCTGTGCAGTGCGCTGCCATTCATCAACAGGAAGCAAGTGCAGTGACGAACAGTAAAAGAGCTCAGTGTCGGCTCGGATCACTGACACAAACAATCAAAGCTGACACAGTCTTCGTATAGCACCTGCCACTCCGCCAACACAAATAGATCAATATGAGGGGGAACTCATTCGCTGTTTAAAACTTATATGCGCGCACCCACATTATCTCCCAAAGCGGCGTGATGTAAAAAGCGCACGCTTAATACATATCAATCACTTTGACAGAGGAAATGCTTATTTGAGGAGCCAACGTGAAGCAAATACACGGTGTCAGCAGAATGTCCGTTGTCAAAACTTGCCATTTGAATTTTCAGCCGCATTGTGCTGAGACAAATGTCCTTAGAAATCCCTTACATTGCAATTTAGATCATTTTAATGCACGCTTTAATTCTCCATTACTTAGAGAGGAAGTACCTGGGAGGGTGGAAACGCATTAGAGAAAGTAAGAAATGAACAGAAGGGTCTGGGGAATCTCTCGAGCAGACACAATTAAATATTCATGCGTCTCCTCCTAGGACACAACAGATACAGATCATTATCATGGCAACAGCACACCACCATTTTGTTCACACCTTTGGCTTGGAATCAATGGGCGTGCGTAAAATTCTATACGAAAAGAAGCCATCGTCAGGTCATCTCTTATTAACTCTTATTAAAATTACATTTGCTAATTTTTTTTAGCGATTACAGATAACATTAGATATCAGATTCTTAACTAGAGTTATGACCAGTGGTTGAGCAGCTTTGCAAAAGGATCCATGTATTTGTGAGGATTTTGCAACGGGACAATATAGTAGGTCACAATGTTACTGAATGGTTCCAAAATTCATTACCAGTGCTCGGTATTTTCCTGCCTCTTGCTTGAGGATAAAGTAAGAAAAAAAAAAAGAATAGCAGTGTGTAATGTACTTCCTCCACTTTCTAAAGAGAGGAGAAACCAGCCTTTTTTTCCCTCCTTCTTTTTGGTTTTCAATCCCCCATCAAAGAGGAGCAAAAGGAGGGACAGCATTTCCCTGCTCGCCGTCATTAATCATAGCTTTCTGGGAGCAAGTGCATATTAATTTCTGTCATCCCAAACATCATTTGGTATTGTTATGCCACGGCTTAGTCCTCATTCACCAGCAGACGTCGGCCGTTCCTCCTGGTTTGAGGGAAGACAGGGCCTGTGTGGCTGTGTTTCAGAGCAAGAGGCCTTTATCCCTGGGGCTCTGACACCAATTAAGCCATTTCACCGAGAGACGAAAACAGGTCCCACCGTTTCTCTGTAACATGAGCCAGCACCTAGCTGCTGGCCCCTCGCCATCTCTCCATTACTTCAGACGCAAAAATGAACTTCAAGGACTAAAGAAAATAAAAAGACAGTTAGCCCGGCAAATGGTTGCACTTAACTGACTGCTGACAAAATTACAAAGAAAGCTACTTAAGTCTTTGTCCACTGATCACCAGGAGTGCCAGCCCAGTTTCTCCATCATTAGCTCCAGTGACACATTTAGTTAAAATGATTTTAAACAGATATTTGAATTCACGGACGATATCAAAACAGTGTGATATTTATGCCAAAACTGATAAGAAAAATGCTGGGTGTGCACTTCCTTTAACACCCCCTCCACTCCTCCATCGTTGCCTTTTAGCAGGCAGCAGAGTGGAGCTTGTCTTAGGGCAAGAGCAGAATAATGCAAGGTTTGTTATGAATTAAATATTAGAAATCTTAACACAGCAGCCAATAAGAATTATTTGCCTTATTAAAGCAGCAGAAGACGCTGATTAAAATTTCATTGCATTGCAGTCTTTTTCCCATTTCTGCCTTCAATATATCATTCTAATGTATGAAACGTGGAACAATGGCATCTGGAACAATGGGGAGAGGGGCTACATTTTCAAGCTCGCAAATGTAGCAGAGACAGCAAAGAGCCCCTTTTTTTCCTTCCCCCGTTTTTGGAAAACAATCGTGTGTAAAGAGAAGAAAGGTGACGATTGTGTATCACGTCGCTTTTGTCACACAACAAGCCGCAAACCGCCACGGTGTCGAGATATTACAAATGTGTGCATTTAGTGACTGGTGGCTTTAACTCCTTCATCATTTTAGCAAGAGAACCGCATCACCTGTAACACCTTCACACACACACACACACACACACACACACACACACACACACACACACACACACACACACACACGCACACACACACATCCCCTCCAAAAAAAGTCCATCTATTAAAAAAGATTAAACACAGGCACAAAAAAAGCTAAATTAGGAGGAAATTCAAGAGCGCTGTCCATGTTCTTGCACTCACAGATGATGGGTCACTTAGTTGTCCACATGTAATGTGTACAAGAGTAAATGAACATCATGGTGTCTATTGTCCCATGAGGAAGACTCTTCCCTGAAACACTAGGGCTAATGAAATAGGGACCTATAAATAGCAGAGTCATTACTGAGAGAGGACTTGCTTTGCGCCAGTCTTTCACTGTAACGCTTTTTACACTAATAACCAGCTCTATGGCATTACATACACTTGGCCATCGGGTGACACAGTAATGAACATCATGACACAAGAGACTTGGAGAGTAATTTTAAAATAAAGTCTCTTTGTGACTTTATTTACTTACTTGTAAATAAACTCCAGCTATAGCTTGAAATCATATAGAATCACTACGAGTGTAAAGGAAGAAAAACGCATAATGAAATGTGTTTTCATAATCAGAAACGCATTAAAAGGGGTTTTAGATTTTGCAACAATTTTTTTTTCGTCAATACATTTTAGCCTATGAATAAATAAATAAATACAGATGGATATTTTATTTTGTTTTTCCCTGCTACATTTAACTTTAACATTTAAAAAAAATGCAAAAATAAAAAGTGGAATAAATAAGTTATAAAATTGTTTACAGTCCAGCTGCAGTGACATAAAAAAATAAAAATTAAAAACAACAGCAGGACGAGTATTTCTTCAAACAGCCAAAAAAAAAAAAAGCGCAATATTTCTACAGGTGTCAAAACGTGACCCACCTTCTTCACGTTTGCGTCTGCCTCGTGCTTTTTGCATTCAGCAACAAACAGATGCCACAAAAAGCAAGAGGGGCATGCAAAGAGTCTCCAGCAGGCACGCTCCTACTGCTGTAAACTAATTTCAATCAATCCTTCCTTTTTGCATCCAAAGCAGCCTCTGCTGGCTGCCACCGCCTGAAGATAACTATTTCACCACCTCTGTCATGCCTAATTAACAACTCAGATGTACAATTCAGAAATTTCGCAATTAACCTACTAAAATATTGTTGGAGGATGCTAATTGTTATGCCAGTTGCCATAAAGGCTCATTTGCATAACGTATGTGCAAAAAACAATTATGAGCTGTTGATCGCGCAGGAGCCCGCAGAAAACGCTTGAAGCGATTCGAGGGGGAGAGAGGGAGATGTGTGCAAGAAGATGGGTGCGTGCGTAGATGGAAGGACAGCACTAGATCACCCCCCCCCCCCCCCCCCCCAAAAAAATAAATAAATAAATAAAGATTTGAGGTTCTGTACGTGCAGATACCAGCCACTACAGCTGCAGAGACATCTATCGCCACAACACAAAAGCATTTACCCTTCCAAATGAAACCAATATGTATACTCTGTTTTTTTCCTCTTTGTCTGGCTCTCCTTCTTTTCATCTTTGATGATGGGGAAATGGAGGGTATTTGGGAGCTACTTAGATAATAGCCACATCTTCCTCGGTCCCCCTTGTGCTTTAGAAGGGGAAGCACTAGTGGCCCTGACACTGAGCCAGTCAAGAACCCAGCTGTGCGCAAGCCATTCGGCACAACACTATCTAGTCAGTGCAGCCGCATCACTGGGGCTCTCTGAGACAAAAAGCAGCCAAAGTCAATTGTGTCTGCTGCTGAATAGCTTTCTGTTCTCTGTCATGCATTTACTGGAGCCTTTTCAGGATGAAGAAAAACCCATGAGGTAGAACCAAAAAAAAAGAAAAGAAAAGAATTGACTAAAATAACATATATTTTTGTTCCCTAGCTCCTTAATTTTGAGGGGAAAAAAATTGTAATAAAAATATAATCATAATAATAATAATACAATTAGAACTAGTTTCCTCATTAACTTTGGCAGCACTAAAATTCATGTTCCCTACAGAATTCAGAAATGCTTACCCACTCAGTCCTAACTCTATTTACTTCAGGTAACACTTTTAGTCCGGCTTGCATGTGGTTAATTACAGGCTCATCCTGAACTGTATTTAGTGAGCACAGTCTTTCTCAGTCGAGCACCGAACACAGCGTGGACAGACCCAAATGCACACGTGAAAGCACGTTCAGCTCTTTCAGAAGCCATATCAAAAACGTGCACAAAAAAAAACACCAAACGGCGACACCGCCTCGACCTGTGAGTGCAGTACCCTCCCTAATCCACTGCCTCTGACACAGGATCGCAGCATTCATCAGCCTGAATCTCTGCCACATTCCCTCCCTCCTTCCCCTACCTCTCCAGACCCCCCATTTCTGAACCTGATGAGTCAAAGGTCACGAAAACAACAAGTCAATATGCAGCCAAAGAAGCGCCACGCAGCTGAGAGAGCTGTGGAGAGGGCTAAGCCTCTCTGTAGTACTCCATGATTTAGCCTGTAATAGTTTTCTGTAATCTCTTTCTATTGATTAAACCTCACATCAAAGAGGAGTCTTGCTACAGAACCTCTCTTTTCCTGGTCAGAAATACCATATGGAGGTAATCTTTCACCTTTGTTATTCTTGCCGCTCCCGCTGCTCCTGCTGCTGTGAGCCTCTCTTCCAAGCAAGAGAGCAAGACAAGGGAGTAGCCAGCAGGATAAAACAAACCCAGCACAGAGGAATAACTGCAAAACTCATCTGAATCGCAGGCAATTTTCACTCAATGCATTCATTGTCTCCTCATGAAGCCTAAGGGGGGGGAAAGGTACAGCGTGAATGTATCCTTTGTCCTAAAACAGTTAGAGACATGAAAGATTTTGATTTGTTTGTCTTTTTTTATGTATCAACCTAAAGGGGAAAAAAAAGATCACACACATGAAAGCACAAAGAACAACACTTGCCAACCAAATCTCACATTCAGCTTATCTAAATGCAAAACCAAGAAATTTTGGAGGAAAAAGCCTTCCTGCTAAAACACTCAATTTAGTGACAGGCAAATGACTTCATGCTGCCACTTAATCTCATTTCTTGCATAATGCTCTCTAATTAGCATATCAAAGTGAATTAATACTTCGAGGGCATTAGCAATGCAGAAATGTGCCCGTAGCTCTACAATAACAGTTAAAAGAGTGCCATAAACTTCCAAACACCTTGGAAAAAAACGCTTTGAAGTGTCTTGCTATTACTAGAAAATGCATTTTCTTAACCTTTCCGTTCCAAAACGCAATCATTTCAAAATGCAACTGAGTCTCGCCATCTTCGTCACAAAATAATACGAAAGCCAGACCTTAGTCTTACTAATCACCTGCACACCATGCAATAAGCCCTGATAACATGATACATGTGTGCAGTAATTACACTGATGATTCTTGGACCACTTTCAAATTTATTATTAAAAGCCATTTTCAGGCAGCGGTGGGCTCCATGGCTAAAAGACAGCGGCCCCATGTGCCATCTCAACAGACATGAAAGGGCCAAGGAAGCCTTGTGAATGATGCTGTAGGAGCCAGTGAAAGGCTTACTGTGAGCTGGAAAAGCAGACCGGTCAACAAGGCCACCAGACCAGCTGAGCTCTGTCAATGGCTAAGAGGGGGAGGCTGTGACTCTAAACCACAGGTTAACCATGCACACATACATACACACATGCACGCACGCAGGCTTGTGCTCACTCTCCTCCTCTGTCTCGTCTCTTTTTCACACTCACTTCTTACCAGGATCTCGATCAAACGTGCACGTGGACACACCAAATGATGTTGCTTTAAATAATTTCCATGCTAACTTGAATGACTCGAGTTCACACAGCTTAAACATTCAAACAGGAGCCATTATAACTTCAAACAAACAAACAAGTAAAACTGATGTGGGAAAGTGGTTTGGGTCTGAAACTAAAAATCACTTCTAATACTTGTTTTTTTCAGTGAGCTCCACATTCTACAATCGCAGCAACACTTCCGCCTCAAAGCTGGCATCGTGTTTGATCTGCATCTACTCTTTTTTTATTATTGCTCCGTCTCTTTCATTGCCTGAAATCAACAGGCTCACAAACATAGCAGAGCAGCTCGGCTAGACTGTGGACCCTCGGCCTGCCCCTGTGGACGCCACCTGTGTTGAGGAAGTTCATAAACTTTTATGACCTCCTTCAAGCTAATTTCCTCATAAACCGCACAAAGGTCACAAATCTGACAAAACACCAGGTTTACTCCTTTTTTTTCTAGTAGAGTCAAATTCGTTCATCATTTTAAAAATACATATTACTAGAAAAATAAATAGCTAACATATAGGAGAGTAGATATTTGAAGCACCTGTTCAATAAGCATTGTCTGCAAAAAAATTGTCATCAAAAAGCCAGCGTCCTTATTTAAGAAAATAGACCATAAGGTGTAAAACCAATAATCTCATGGGATACAGGTTTGGACTTGAAATAAAAAAAAAACACAAAGTTTAAGCTATAAAAAAATGAACGCTTGTAATTACAACTCTCAATAATATATGAATGAAGTGTGTGTGCATGCTAAAGGTTTTCAATCCTAGTCCTAAAAAACAGAAATAACAGTTTATGCTCATATAAATATATAAAAAGAGGATTTTTTTATTATTATTTCACAATCCTTTTCTCTAACTAAGCTTCCAGGAGATGTGTTGTTTGCATTTTTCAAGATTAACCATCCACCTTTGCAGGAAGGCTTTCATACAACTGCAGTCGAATTATTAATTCTGCGAGCCCATCGTATGATTTGACTAATAAAAAAATCTCTTATAAGTTGATGGCAAAACGTTGTCAGGTTTTCCAGCATGGATTCTGTGTGATCTAGGATATGTAGAGCATATGCTACGGGACTTCCCCAGCCTCTTCACTGGCAGGGTGGTGAGTGTGAAATCTGGAGCGCACTTTATGTTCAAATCCAAGCAAACCAGTGCTTTAAAGCACACTTGCAGAAGAAAAAAAAAGAGCATCTTCAGTGGAAGAAGACTCTGCCTATTGTTCCGTGACAACGGGAGTTTCTGCGTGGTACGGTGACATATTTTTAAAAAGTGACTGATTCATTCGGTCAGAGGTCACCTATAACCTGGATGCAGGCTGTCATCAGCTCACTGAGAGGTAAAAAAAAAATGCCTGTGTTTTTATTGATTCTCCAATTGCATGTATCACTGTAACGATGGAGTTTATAGTTTGATATTACAGTATTTTAGACAAAGATCTTACCTGTCTTTTCTTTGATTTCACAGAGAACGCTGAAGAGTGCTGGTTTCATTCTGTGACAGTTCAGTCCGTGTTTCCTGTTTCAGTATAAGAGAAAATAAAATACTGAAATAAGTTCACTGATAGTTCACATGTCTGACACAAACAGTTAATAGGGTTGGACACGCTTTTAAGTTTAGTTGCCACTTTAATAATGCCTTCCAATGTTCCAAGCCTCTTCTTCAGAAAGTTAGCATTTTCTTCTAAAATGTATACTGTGTCATAGTATTTTTATTTTTTTTAAAACACCAAATAACACCAAGCCCTAATGTAAATATTAGTCTCAGTGGCAATTCCCTGCATAACATGAGCCCACTGGCATTAATTGTGTTTCAACACCACGTAGACTTTTGTAGATGAATGAACATTTATAAAACACGTGCTCACTAGGACAGTTTAACTAAAATGCTGTGCTTCCCTCAGTGGCAACTTTCACTGTGTTAAAGCTTTGCGAGGCAATAAATACACCTCAGAGTGAGATTATCATTAAAGCCACTCCAGCCTATTGTTGTGCATTGGGGAGTTAAGTTAAACGGGCCACATCTCAATAATGATGCGTTCGGCGTTTTGTTTTGTTTTTTCTTTTCTTTTTTTGGTGTGGCGAAGTTAATAAAACATATAAATCAACCAACTTTGCTTGCGCCTCGTCCAGACTTTGATCAGTTATGGTCATTATTTGATGCAGAATGTCACCAATGTCTTGTTTTCTTCCGTCTCCGTCTGTCCCATCGTGTCCATGTGGAGGCGGCAGTGCCATGCCTCCTTGTACCGAGTGGCCAGCCAGACTGACACCGCCGATCGACTGCATGATCCGGGCTTGATCGTCCATAGTAGCCGCTAAAGAGTCTGTGCACTGAGCCACACAAATTGAAAAACTCATATACGAAATCGGCTACAACATATGCCGCAGACTGGAAGGATGTACGGTTGTGTGATTCTTCGGGGTTAGGCAGCACACACGCGTCTTTTGTTAAAAAATATGCAGCAGTTTTTATTAATACTATTTTTTAGCGTAAATCTTCTGTCCAAGTTGTCGTCGCTTTACGCGCGGTCCAAAGTGCCAAAACGCTGATTTCGGCTGTGTTTGTAGAAAATCGCATGAATATTTTTTTCTCTTCTTCTTTAAAACTTGTTTGTCAAAATTGACGGTCCATCACATCCCGCACGGATCCTCATAGCAATCAGTCTTTTCTCTGGGTTTTGACGGGCGGTAGAGACAGAAACGGTCCTTGGTGGTCTCTCATTTATTAGCGCTCTTCGTGGGATTCCGGCGCATTTCCTTTCGAAAATGTCCAAATCCTCCTCATGAAGCACCGGCAACAAAATAAAAAAAAAAAAAAATATCCGCTGTGAAAACGTGTAAACAAATAAAAAAAACAATCTTAGGCTCGCAGGTGTCAGCTATAAATGTGCAGAAATTATCCCCGCGACAACTGACAGTATTTAAAAAAAATACACAATCTGCAGCAAGGTTTCCAAATGTGACTACAAAAAATATGAAATGTACAAAAAGTTGGGAGATTTCTGCTTAGAAAAAAAAAGCAACGGCGAGAGGAAATTAATTAGGAGACAACGCTGTATTAAGGCGATGCGCAAAAAAAAATCTTGCCCTTCTGAAATTTATGAGCTCCAGCCTCTGCCTGTGTGTGTTTTATGTTGTTTGATGGCAGCAGTAGTGAGCGATTGACAGTGTGCCAATGCCACTCACTCAGTGCAGACGTGTCAGAGCAGGGAAGAGGGCAGGAAAAAAAATAATCACAAAAAAAAAAAATACAAAATACGAAATGAAAATGCACGCTCCGCCCTGCAGAGGAGGGGTCTATATTCTTGTCACTTCTCGCCTGAACACCGAAAAACAAAATGTTAAGCGCTAGTACTTAAGATGGTGATTATAATGATGAAAGCACGGCTGAGTCCCCTCTCTTTCTTGCAACAGCGGCAGCAGGGTATCCTCGTTTCCTCACGCGTGCACGTGCAGCTATGTGCATATTCTCTTGCAATAACAAAGATTTAGCTCTGTAGCAATACAAGCAAACACATAATGAGAGTTTTTATACAGTTTGATGTAGAACTGCACAGTCCCTTGTAAGCCTCGGTTCAAGCCAGGCAAGCAGTAGACATGTTTATATTATTGGAAAGTAAAGCTCCTCGACCAATCCCGGGCGAGAATGACGAAGACTGACGAGCTCCGCGTCCTATGCTGGCAGATGCATGATGCCGAAAGCCCACCCACTTCATCCCTCCATCTTCACCACAGCGCTTGCAAAAGGATGGGAACTTCTGATTGGTCGTTGCTACGAGTGACATCCACTGCACAAGCAGGCGGCGCTGCTCTGTGCTCTTTCGCAGTTGCTATGGCAGCAGACAAGTTGTTGAGCCGGAGGAATGGCAGCAAATATACAGTGCACCTCTACTATAAGCATCGAGATCAGAAAAAAAAATAGGGGCTTTCCCTTCAGTTAAAATGAATTCAGCGATAACGTGTAGGAATAAAGGATGTGGACAGAGTTTTATACGAAGAAACCACAAAAGAGGGCTTGTGTTGTGCAAAGACGTTAATGGTGAACTTTTGATAGATAGGCTTTGCTTGGTTCTGATTACTCTGCAATGAAGTGACAAAGTCACATAAACAATATTTAAGCACGGCCGTGTTGCTAAATATATGGACTTGTTTGCTCAAGTGAGTTGTTAAGTTGTCCACCAGCCACTTTTCTTCCACCCTGACATCACTGAATAAATGACGTGTAAGTAGTTTAAAGCGGCCCATCCAGTGTATCACCGGACCTCTGAAAAAACAGAAAAGCTGCCTAAAATGCTATTTATTACTTCTGAAGTAAAGCGCTATGTCCAGTTGGTAACTGTGTGCAAAGGTGAATGTGAAGCCATCAATAATAGAAGTGGGAGTTTCAGCAGGCAGCATGGTGGTTCAGCGGTTAGCACGTCTGCCTCACAGCCAGACTCCTTGGTTCAAACTTGGGCAGAGCCCCTCTGTGAGTACGCTCTTCCTTTACGTTATGCATGATTTCTCATAATAAAATAATAATAATAAAAACTAGTAGTTGGTGACCAACCAGCCTGCTGTACCGTGGACGCAAAGTATACCAGGATGTAGCATGATTTTTTTTTATAAGCACCTTTTAGCACACCGAGTGAACATGTGCATTTAAAATATCTATTTATTTAATTATTTTTGCACAGTTAATTTAATCAAAATACAAATAGAATGTTCTATACAGTCAACATCTGCCTGTAATTTTGACTATGTTGCATGTGTAGATATTTATCAGATTTGGAATTAGCTTAATTCATGAAACCTGAAATGTAGAGAAAAAAAATACTGTAACATTTTTAAAAAACAAAAAGCATATTTCATTTGTTTTTGTCATATATGTGTATGGTTTTGTTTATTTGAAAGGTTTATGTTGACCTTCCCTACATCTACAGATGTAAACTAGCAGTTTCTCTAGAATGTGACATCTTTGCATTTTAAACATGTCATGTATATTTGACAAATATACATGTTTTGTGTATTGATGTTCATTAAACTGTGTTGACCCTTGAGCTCATTCATTTTATGGAAAATGTAAGTCTGAATTTGATGAACAACAGAAGTTACTCTGACATGGAAAGTTGGCATTATGTTCAACTTGTGAGTCTGTCAGTGCGTCATCATGAAAAACTGTTTTCCTGGAGACAACTATAGCGGAAACTACCACAAAAGCACTTCTGAGTGTTTTGGCAGGTGTTTGTATGTCTGTCTGTGTACAGATTTCGTCAACACAGCAGTGTCGCAGTCGTACAGTATAAAGTTTCAAAGATTTACAGATGTGATGCTGAGCTCAAAACGAAGGCAGGAATTAAAGATGTGTGTTGTTTGACCAATAGAGGGACTGCCGGGGGCTATGACAGCTTCACAAAATACCACCTTCTTCTTAAGCTTGAATATGTTTGTAGCTCCCTGATTAAGTGTCTTTTATATGAAAGTTTGATATCTACTAGTAACAGCTGATGTTGTTTTAACCTTGCTCTATCTGTCTTTGTGTGTACGTCTACGTGTGTGTGTGTGTGTGTGTGTGTATGTGTGTCACTGTGAAAAATTTGGTCGTCAAGACAATGTTGCAGAAACCACCACAAAGGCATTTTTTAGTGCTTCGCCAGGTGTTCGTCTGTGTGTCTGTTGACAGATTTTGTCAAAATGATAGTCACAACTCTGCAATATGCAGTTGCAAAATTTTATAGGTGTGTAACTGACACTGGAATAAAGTAAGAGATTGACTATGGGTTTGAGACTGTGGCTGTGGACTGTAGAAATCTCGCTGGTGTGATCCAGTGTGTGGTCTTCACTTTATATGGCAAATATTTAAAAACAGTGTGCTATAACAGTGATGTGACGCATAGCTAACACATTTTAAGCTCTGATGACACCTGTGAAAGTCACCTGTCTCATATAGATGGTAAAGATGGATATGATGTGGCATGACCATATTTTACATCACTGCATAATCTGTTATTAGAATCATCTTATTACTTCAGGAAGTGCTCCTTTTTGAATATTTCCCTGGCAGCTGTCAGGGGTCCACGTAATGCTGTATTAAAATAGTGAATAGTTTTAGCGAATGATTCATCTTCATGAGTCAGAACTCAGGGAGTGGATCGATCTTGTGAAAAGGGAGCAACTTTTACTGAAAGAAATTTGTTTGAAGTCATGATAAGGTGAGTCATTACTTAAAATAACCTTTCAGCTTCTGATTTCCTTACTAGAGTAGGTAAGAAAATCTTACCTATAAATGAATATATAATTGTTTCACAATAAAATCGTCTGACGTGGTCAATTTAAAAGAAATCACTGATGCTAAAAGTTTGCATTAGTGTATCTACCAAATTCCAAAGTTTGAAATGTTCACATCACAATCAATTTCAACATGTGAAGAAGAAAAAAAATCTAATTTGTCTTTAGTGGTCTGTGTGGTTTTGCTCATTCATTTGACCTTGAAGTATGGGAGCAATGCACTCTCGAGTTTAGTGAATGGGAGTCCCAGGACTACTGCATTTATCATTGAAATACTGAGCTGTCAAGTCACACTGCATACCTGTCAAGAGGGGCTCAAAGGTACGGCTCCGACTCCTCTCCTCTGTTGCAGTGCATGATTCTTCATTGCATTGCATAGCAGGCCTATTCGCCGTTGTTTTCAGCCATATGTCAACATAATCCATTTCCGTATGTGACAGCTCCTTACAGTAAGACACTGTGGGTCTACTAGTTGACAAAACCATCTTTACATAACCGAGGGGTTGTGCTAACCACTGCTGCTGGTGTGAAAACAGTGCAGGTCAGTTTATCTGAGGAGAAATAATTTAGACGTAATTTGACATGTTGTTTCCACAAGTACTGCAGATTAGGTTAAATAAAATGACAATATTTTTACAAATGTGCTTAGCGAGGCATAGGAATAAGCACCTATGAGTGCAGAGACAACACTTTGTCATCATGCTTCTCATTGTGACATCTGAAAAGACCCACAGGTGCTGTGGAAAGTGACTGTGTTGTCATATTTCATTTAGGCATCCTTCTGCAAAGCTGTAATTGCCTAATTAGCTTGTTAATTAGGAGATTAGCATTTACTGATAGAGTGGCTTGCTCTGTTGTGATGAGAGTAATACAGATTAAGTGAGAAGTTATGGGTGCATGAGTTCACAGTTTCACTGTCCACAAAAAGGGTCAGAAATCATTAAAAGATTTGTGAAATCACCGGGTGTTGTGCAAGTGAAGATGTCTTTTCTCCCGGCTTCCTTGTATTTGAACTGGTGTTGAAGAAGGTGAGAGAATGCAAGAAGTCAGCCTGTCACGGAGCGGCGAGACACTTCCTGTTCTGAGTGTCGCCTGTATGATCCCCTGTTGCTCAGGGAGATTGAAGGAAATGACCGAGCAGACGGTGCCAGGGATATTACTAACCCAATTATAAACAGCCTTTCATCTGGTTTGGATATATTATTTATTTCTTGATATTTGTCGCTGCTGTGCATGCAATTCGTCTTCATTGTGCTTGTAAATGTTAGAGTGGATAGAAGTAGCATGAATATTGGTTTAATCTGCAGGAATCGGTGCCATGAAAAATTTTGACGTTTATGCCTCAGATGCAGGTGCAAGTCGAGTAGAGTCAGGTTACTTTTATTCATATAACACATGCTTCGACAATACAAATACACGCGAATATCCAGGATGGGTAATACACGAAACATAAACACAATGAAAAACTAAAGTAGAATCAAAAAGTATTTATGGAGAAAGTATTCACATCCTTAATTAAATTAAAAATCCTGCTTTCCAAAGCATTGTCAGCAAAATGTACTTATAGCACCAACATTAAAAGTACTCATTATGCAGGACTGTGGCTGTCGTTAATTGCATTCTCATGAAGCACTTTTATGTTGAAGCTCATCGAGGAGGAGTTGATTTTAATTGCTTTATGTACTGTTGAGTGTAAAAATAAAGCTTCTTACGTGTTTTGGACATAAAGTCTTCTTCTGCAAAGAAACCAGTAGAGGCTTTAAAGTGAACTTGAAAAATACAAATGCAAAAAAAAAAAATAGAAAGCAAACTGAACACAGTCTCAAAAAGAAAATACAGATACAAAAGTACTAGTAAATAGTAAATATGGGTTGACAGTTTACAGGAAATACTGTATGTGAGGTTAAACTAATAAAACGTGATACCTCTCAACCATGTTTCTGGCACATGACAGAATGTTGCTACTAATAATAAGATCATTTCTTTGAGGTTTAAAAATCTGGGTGATAAATAAACAGATGAAGACTAACAAAGTAGGCTTCATTAGACTTAAACTGATCAAGCACACACATCCATACATATGCAATAATACTAAGTGCAATAATCCTTTCTGTCATCGTTGTATTTTTACTCAGTTGTATATAGTATTTGTATTTGTATTCTATTTTTATCTTATTGTATATTTATTTTATTTTATTCTACTGTATATAGTATTTTATTTTATTCTATTCTGTACAGTTGTGTACTGTATTTATTCTTATTGTATTCTAATTTTTGCCTCATAACTTTTGCACTGTCCACTTCCTGCTGTGACAAAACAAATTTCCCACGTGTGGGACTAATAAAGGTTATCTTATCTTATCTTATCTTATCTTATCTTATTTTCATTACAACACAGCACCTACTACAGCAGCTACTCAGTGCCTCACTCTGTCCACCTCATTCATGTGCATAACTGAAACCAAAAAGTAAACCAGTCAATAAAGTTTTAATCCCAAGAGTTTTAAGTCTAAGGAATTTGTTTCTTGAGAAAGTCAAGACAGATGTGAGAGATCAGGAGCAGGCACTAATCTGGGAGGGGGGGGGGGGGGGGGGGGGGTAAGAAATACACAGCTATACTGCTCAGCGCGATCAATCATAGTACACTTGTCCTCCCTCGACTCTCTCGCTGTTACTGTCTCCACTGAATGCTCTTCTCTCTTTGCTTAAAATTATTACACAGACCATAAACCCAGAGAGGTGAGTGTCCTGTTAATGTGGGTACATGTAGTGGATGCAGTAACCTTTAAGACTGGCCAGCGAGCAGTGGTGGCTTGGACACAGGCCATATATTCTGGTCAATACCAAAGGCATGGACTGAGCTCAGCAGGCATTTTAAAGCCTTACATTTTAATTGTCATTCAGGCTACAGCCCAAATTGATTCTCAGGAGAGGAACAACATCAGACCTTTGTTACAATGCTTTTATTGCAAAAATTCTGATACATTTGTTGGATTTCTCAAATTTTGGGGGTGGAAAGAAAAGCTGGAGTGAAAGCTCTGCCACTGTAACATTTGTTTGGCTCAGTAGCCAGAAACTTGATGATGGACTGATGTAAAATTCTATCATATGACTCATAAAAATTGGTTAATGTTCACGTTAATCACTTTTTAGCCCAGGTTTTCTTGATATTGTAGAGTCAATTTTTAATTTAAGCTAGGCTGTGTTTCTCTTCATAAAACAGCAGAAGCCCTCTACACGACCAACTTCGGACTTCATTTCATCTACTTTATCTCCATCCTATGTCTAATTATAAAGATTAAAACATAAAATTTTATATTTTTCACTGCTTTCATCATCAATTTATCTGGTAATGAAGAGGAAATCTCAGAAGAGGTCAGAGTGTAGCATGTCTAAATCACTGCGGCCAGACTGCCCTCAACTCAGCTTGAGTATTGACATTATGCCAGCTATGACACCATAACTCAGCCCACTGCGATGGTCATTTGATAAATGGTATCATAAATTGTTGACAAAACAATTTGTGATGTATTATGTTACCGATGGGTTGTACTGCTTATCAAATCAAGTAATCTGGCAGGGCTCTCCATTCATCAGCATAATGCAAGCTCTAGCTGTAGATAGTGATGGCTTTGTTGCTTTGTCAACATAAAGTTCAAATGTAGTGTTGCTAGAAACAGGGAGACCGGTGAGTTTCATTATTTTTATGAGGCTCTTATGGGGTTGCAGTGTTACTGTCTTTCTTTTTTTTCTCTCACTTGAAAGAACGAGAGCAAGGCGAGTATATTGTGTAATTTTCAGCTCATCATTATGAAATAGTCATTATATTGAAATTCGCCGGTGCATGAAAGAATAGTAGTGTGCAAACAAACATCACAGATGTTTTATCATTAATGAAAAGTAATGAAGCATCAAGAAAAGGAGTCAAAATGCACAACTGCATGCATGTTAAACCAGTCCAAAGTTTAAATTAGACATTTTGGCAAAATATTTGCTTAGTTCTGAATAGGCAGCCTTTTTCCTTATGCTGAGCTAACATGACCGATGACCCAGTTAAATAAACAGCGAGAGATTTGTTTTTTTGAAATGGAAGTCTTAGAGTTAACATATCAAGACATATTTAAAAGAAATTAACTAGTGCTTACTAGGTCTCAAAATCAGGTGAGTGGAACCCAGATGAACAAGAATACATGACACATAACACTTTGTGATTATTTATTTAACCAAATTTAAGAGTACCCTCCATGATTCAGTAGCTTGTAGAATGACCTTTAGCAGAAATAGCTTAAAAAAAACATTATTGTGATGGAATTTTGGCTCACACTTTGTTGCAGAGTTGTTTAATTTCATTGAGGTTTGTTGGCATTTGTTTATGGCTCTGCCATAATATATCATGTGGGTTGAGGTTTAGACATGGGATCACTGTCCTGTTGACTGAGCCAATTTAAACCAAACTGGACAAATAGCTTCCCATTAGACCCCGGGCCACATACTGGTACCGGCCCGTGAGTCATATGGTGCCGGGCTGCGAGAGTTGAGGCTCTGATGTGAAATTTATGGTTTTCAGGGTTTTTATCGTTATCTCGGTTTCCCTGGGTCTTTTCCCGAGTTGTGTTTCTTATTTTGAAAGAACTATTTACACGTTACCATAGCGACCAGAGAGAATTAAGGGGCAGAGAAGAGGAGGTTACTCTCAATGTTGTTGGCACATTTCAGGAGGACGCTGCTAATAAAGTTACACAATTAGACAGTGAATTTGCGTTTTTTATTATATTTACAAAATACCACAAGTTTTGTCTTGATCGTAGTATTTTATTTTGTTGTATTCATCTGTGACACCTTAAAGGCTGGTCCGTGAAAATAAAGTCTGACATTAAACCGGTCAATGGTGCAAAAAAGGTTGGGGACCGCTGCTCTAGAATACTTTGGTTTACAGGGAAGTTCACGGTCACCTCTATGACTACAAGGTCCTGCCCTGGTTCTGTGGCTGCAAAACAAGCTGAAATAATTACCTCTCTCTACAACCGTGCTTTACAGTTGGTACAAGGTGTTTGTGCTGATATGCTGTGTCTGGTTTTCACCAAACACGGTGCTGTGCATCATGGTCAGACATCTCCACTGTGGTCTTGTATGTTCAAAGGAACTTGTTCCAGAAATCTTTTGGTTTATTGATGCACTGATGCAACTTTGCAAACCCAAGTTATGCTGTCGTGGTCTTTTTAGAGAGAAGAGGCTTTTTCCTGAAAACCCTTCCAACCAAGCCACACTTATTCAGTCTTTTTCCAGTTGTATTGTCATGAACTTTAACATTTAATATGTTAACTGAGGCCTGTAGCGTTTGATATGGAACTCTTGGCTTGAACACGTCTTTGGTTTGTTTTAATTAGGGATGGGTATCGTTTAGGTTTTATCTGATACCGGTGCCAAACCGGTACTTTTGAAACGGTGCCGGTGCTTAAACGGTGCTCAAACTGGTGCTTAAAGAATGGAGAACACAAAATTGGTCCAAAAACCTCTCATGTTCAGCTGTTTTTTTGTAAAAAGATAACAATGTTAGCCTTTTCTGCAGCTATGGG
Organism: Maylandia zebra; assembly: GCF_041146795.1. NCBI lineage: Eukaryota > Metazoa > Chordata > Actinopteri > Cichliformes > Cichlidae > Maylandia > Maylandia zebra. The sequence goes on from NC_135178.1 coordinate 13,715,140, forward strand.
GCATATATGGTATCACTCTTGGCTGGAAGCAGTGCTTAAACAATGGAAAAAACACAAACTTTGTCCAAAAACCTCTCATGTTTAACTGTTTTCCACTTTTTCTTTGGTCATTTTAGCCTTATTGGCCAGGGTGAAGGGAGTATCTGCCATCAAACAAGAAGACAGCCGCATGTAGCTATGATGATGGTTGCTAGTTCACCTTACATGCATTAATTTAATGACGTGGTTAGCCTACTCAACGTAAATTACACACGAACAACATTAAGCTACTCACGCAGAGAAGAACGGCTGCTGCTGCATCATCATCCGTCATCATTTCTGCTACACTGGCAGGGCTAGGGGCCAGGACTCTACTCTTTGTGTTTTTGCTTTCTGCTCTTTGTATGTTGCTAAATCCGGGTCCGATAACAGGCAACCCACCCGCAGTAGATGTGCTCAGTGTGAGGTCTCGCAGCAAGCTATCAAATACGGTGCATTTCTCAGCTTTAAAAAAAAAAAACGCTATGCGTCGCCAGGTATTTCATCGGATTTGAGGTGTTACCTCCTTTGACAGTATCACAGTATCAGCTTAAAGCACTTCTTGCAGGCTGCTGAGTTTGCATCTTTTGCTGTGAAGTACAGCCAGACTTTTGACCGCTTTGCCTTGGGCATTTTTAAGCTGCAGCTCTGCTCTAAAAGAACGTACGTACCTGGCCCCGCCTACTATCCTCGGAAACGTAAAATGATTGGCTAGAATCTAAAGTGTATCACAGCTCAGGAAAAAAAAAGCACCGAAATAAAGCACCGAAATGTGCGCTGCTTTTCAGTCTGGTTACTGCCGTTTATGTCAGAACGGCACCGGACACCGGTACCCATCCCTAGTTTTAATGTGATTTTTTTTAGTCCAGACATCAAAGGGTTGATTTTGTTACATTCTGTTGTTCTCAACAAATTACACAGCATTCATCAGTAAAGATTTTAATAGATTAAGATCCACACTGATTCAGTATGATTTAGTAGAAAATTGACTTTTTTGTTGCTTTTTACACTGACTTTCTATGATGCATATTTATAAGTAAAAGGTTAAATGCGTTTGCTAGTTTTGGCAAGTTTCTTTACTCCAATTTTATCCCAGAATAAGTGGCTACTATTGTATTTTTCCCTACAGTTTCTATCAAATTCTGCACTGTTAAATATCTTCCATTGATTTCAATTAAAGATCAATTAAAATAGCCTGTTTCACAGCTATTTCACATTCATATGCACTCCTGGTATCTAAGCTTGATTTTACTTTCACGCTTTACAAATTAAATTAATTTGACACACATGTCAGTATTTAAGACAGTTGTTTTTCTCCTTTACAAACATTTGTCATCCTTTATGTCCCTTAAAAACATGGCAGATAGAAAATATTCCTCTTGCACCAAACAGCTCAAGAGTGAGTTCATTAATGTTGGGTTACTGACAAGCGGTGGTGTGAATGTGACCGCGCTCACCAACAGCTGTCTTTTTTTTTCTCTTAAGTGTCCTGCATAGAGCGCTCAAAGAAAATAAAAAGCAAAACAGCAGCCTGCCTAGGTGGTGTAATTAGGAGGCATTTTAATAAATGCTAAAAGCATAAAAAGAAAAAAAAACTCCTTATTTTTGCCTTCTGTGAAGTCACACGATTACACTTTTAATTGTCAGTTTGCTTCAAACACCTTCAGGGGACTGTGTCCCATTTTTCTTTTTTTTGGCATTCATGTGAAACATACAGTACAATATTTATGAAGTGCACCGCCATACAGCCTGCACTACAGCCAATTTTCAGCTGAAATATTTGATCTTAAAAGCCACAAGCCGCGTGCTCTTGATCAAGAAACAATGTTGCATCTTTTCATCTCGCTCTTCTTTGCTGGAAGTCGCCTGTCCATTCTTTCTCTGACAGTGCCATTTCTGTTTGGCTGGCAGTAAGCAACCCCTGGGCTTCAAAGATACATTGAAGTTCTGCAAATAATCTGTCAAGCATGGAGACCAATGACTATAACAGCATCTGTCCACCACATCTCAGCAAACCTATTCATGAATGCACCGTTTGTTGTTGACATGATGGAATGCGTTTGTTGTCATCAGAGTATTTTAGCACAGTGAGGCCCTCCAACGCAGTCATTGCTCACTTCTTATCATTGTCTTAATGCTGTTTGTTGAGGAAAAGGGATTTGATGACCTACTGGTTTGTGACATTTAGTATCCACTATCTCTCCGTGGAGGTGATGGGATTTATGAAATGGGTCACACACACGCACATGAGTCTTACTTAAGCTTCCCGTTAAGGCCGCATGACCTTAAGAGAGAGAGAAACATATCACTGGAAAATGCTAATGTGGTACATTTGGTGCACATTAATTCTGTGCATGAATAAGACACATATTTCACTACAGGAAAAACACAAATGTAGCATTAGAGTGATGTATTCTCTCATCATCCTTAAAAATTAAGGGAATCTGCTCTTTAGCAATTAGTGGTAGTATTTGTAATTTGTAAATGGTGATATTGCAGCTATTACTGGGTTTTCTTGTGATAATATTGAACTGAGTGATTTGTTTTGAGGGAAAGCATTTTAAAATACATGTAGACTGTGTGGATGTACAACCTGGAGTCAGTAAAAGTGGAATGCATTCATTTAACTTTGTACTTTTTTATATCCGTATTTGTTTATTTTTATTTATGACGGTAAGACCTGGATGACAAAACTTTCCAGGGAGGCTGGAAAAAGGGGGAGGGGCTGTGATCAAACAGTTAAGCAATATCAGAACGATACCTAATTTAAACATCTGGATAAAAACTCTGATCACAGTGTTCAGAGCAGGATTCACTCTATGTAAACAAAAATAATTATACAGCAGGATCCAGATGTTGTTTTTGAAAATCGTGGATTCCGAATTGTTTGGACTGAAGAGGAGACGGATCGTTTCGGCTGTTACCAAATCCAAAAGTCAGCATCTGTGATGATATGGAAAATGTTTAGTACAGAATTCATCATTGAAGGATTGATGGCACAATTCATTTGGAAAAACATATAAAGGTTTTATTAACGTCAAACTTTGTTTTCTTTGGAGGAAAAGTCTTTCTTTTCTATGCAAGACGATGTCAAATCACATTCTGCATATATTCCAACGTGGCTCTGTTGTAATCAGACCTGGCAAGAAAAAAAACATTTTGTGGTCTATGATGCCATGTAAAACACAACAAAGGAAGCCCCACTAAATTAAGAATTAAGCTCCTTGGTGCCTCAAACAGTTACAGGGTGTTTTGAAAGATGAGGTGATGATGCATAGTGGGAAACGCCGCTGTTTTTGCTGACATCACATTCAAAATGAACTTTTTTCCAAACCCTAACATTTACATCTTTATTTAGACTTTATTTGCAACATTGTGCCCTGAACTATGTCCCAGTCTCTAACAGTCAAAACTGGACAGTTGTTGAGCATGAGAGGAGACAGTTGCTATGGTTTTCCTGTCCAGTGGAAACACCTGACTGTCTGGGTTTTGGTCAATTTTGCTCCACGTTTCAACTTCAGTTTCTCCCAGAACTGCAGCACTAACTCCTATGAAAAGATGAAGTGCTCTACAATGTAGGGTTCATGATAGCCCTTACTCCTGGTGTTCTGTGGAGATCACAGCAATTAGGCTTTTCACTTGTGAATTTTAAACAGTTTGAAATTGAAGAGGTCAGTTGTCGTTATCAACTGTGTGCCCTCAAAAAGGAAGACAACACAGAGGTCAAGCGCGTCGCATTACAGGGCTAAGATGATAGCGAAATCTAAGCAATGAAAAATTGGGGTTCATTTTGGATTTTCATTCTTTTTCTTGGAAATATCTGAACACCTCTGGCGGCTCATGTTGGCCTAGCATTTAGTAATAATTTGGGGCCTCGTGCAACACAAGCTCCAAGTGAGCCACAAGTTAATTTGTTTACCAGGAGACAGAAATTTGTGTGAGAAAAGTTTTGGGCTGAAAATCAAACCAGTCATTAAAAGTCAGGCAGCACTACCACCCCCTTCCATATTTAAAGAGTGTTGCGAGTTAACAGAGAAAGGCTATCTGTGTGACCAAAATACTCAGTGACTTCTATTGACTCAGAAAGGTTTTTTATGCTTTTACAAGCTGAATATACAAAAATAAAAAATAATAATCAGCACTGTGCTACACGCCAGTGTGTATGCATATCTACATTTAATTTGCAGGTATCAAGATTTGAAATTTATGCAGTATCAGCTAGAGATGGACCGATCCGATATTACGTATCGGTATCGGTCCGATACTGACCTAAATTACTGGATCGGATATCGGAGAAAAATAAAAAATGTAATCCAATCCATTAAATATCATGAAAGCACCTCACAAAACTTGCAACACCCGTAACTCACCTCAGAACTTTAGCACGTTGGAGCAGTATGCATCATGTGATAGAGCGGCTGTGGCATGCAGGACCTGTTGGTGGTCTGGATAGCATTTGGAGCTTCGCTAGCAACCCGGCATTTCATCTCCGACAAAGTTATCCCCGAGAGAAGTAAAGCAAGTGTGTAAGTCCATCTCTGAATGTTTGTAAAGCATTCCTGCGTTAAGCTTAACAAGCGACTGCCTCTTCTTGATGCTACTTCAATCATGAAACTGCTTAATGATCAGCTGATCGGCTTTTCTGTCGCGAGTCCGTCTCTCTTGTTTGTTTTTGGCCCACTTTGCACCAGAAAGAGGAAAAGAGTGGATAAACAACAGCAGCACGTTTAAGCTTGATCAGCTGTTGTTAGAATTTATTTAATATTACTTTCTACTCGAGGATCTTTTTCTACGTAGCTGACGGCTGGTAACTGTGCAGGGGCGGATCTAGCAAAGTTTAGCCAGGGGGGCCGATAGGGCATTAACAGGGAAAAGGGGGCACAAAGACATACTTTTCTTTCTTATTCTAATTTAAAATGTCTAGCTTTTAATAAATAATTATCTGACACCCAAAGTTTTAATTTGATGTAAAATGAATAGAAGTCAATTACTGTATATAGTAACTATTAAGTCTAATATATATACCCTAGTAAGCTATAGTACTTTTTCCTTTGGGAAGGTACCATCTGTGCAGTCTGCAATTTTGTTGAAGAAAGATGTTGAATCTATTTAATATTTCTTGAAAAATAATTGATTTCTGTGCATTTTTTTTCACACTGCATCAAATTAAGGTTGATTACATCGATTAAGCATCATGAGGTGGAGCGTGAGGGGTGGTTCCCTATTTTTTATTTATTTATTTTTGTTGCTGGGAGTTGGAACCCTATTAGTTAGGTTGCTTAATATTTACGCTAAGTACTTACTTAAGTTTATTAGATTGATCAGTATTGCTGAACTATGAAATGTTTTTTTTTTGCATACAGGTATAACAGAATAGCTTTAGTGTAGTTGTTGTTTTAAACTTGAGTATGAACTTATACAAAATGCAGCAAGATATTTTAAAAAAAAACAGTTTTGTTGATTAAAAAACACTATATCGGATTCATATCGGTATCGGCAGATATCCAAATTTATGATATCGGTATCGGTATCGGACATAAAAAAGTGGTATCGTGCCATCTCTAGTATCAGCACAGAGATAACAATTACTTCTTCTTTCCTTTCTTCTTCTGAAAACAAAAGTTGCGTGTTTGAACAAGAAATCAAACCATAGAGCGGTTACCGACTCCGGCATAATGTTAGAAAAAGTGATTAACGAAGACAACGTTAACAAGATTGTCTTCAATTGCAATTAACCGCACTAACCATGTGACTATTGGTGCTCTGTGAAAACGGTGCACGTTGTGGTTCGATGTATTGGAAGACTGCCGTGAAGCTGAGGATGGAGAGACGCTGCCTGTGTGAGCAGAGATAGCACAAATACTTGTGTTGATTGGGAACAATTTTTTGCCATTTCATTGTACTGTGACATATCTTTCATTAAGGTTTAAGCATTAGATTAAACTAGAACCAGTATCCAATAGTAATTAACTTGAGTATATCGGGAGGCCATTATTCACATTAAAGTAACCTTTTAATAGCTGAGCCTTTAACTCCACTGCAGGTAATGACTTTAAAGAGTGCTTATTAAAAGAGAAATGGTAATGAGCTTTAATAAAGCAGAACAACTTTGAAATGAAGAGGGCTTTTCAATAGAAAAGGATGGAGGGATTGGACCTGTGATTCCATTAACGAGACTAATGATTCTTTATCAGCCCTCTTATGTGTACATGGAGTTAACATTAACAGTGATTGAAGATGGGTTTCAGTAAAAAGATGGGCCCTTTCATTACCCTTTAAAAGATCAGATAAGAGAAAAAGAACTTTAGCAATTTAAATCATTGAGAATTGATAACACAAGTCGTGCGACCTCAAAGTCAGCGACCACAGCCAAAATCTCCTTCAGCACTTATGGGCTGTAACAATGCAGTACATCTGTAATTATAAAATCTGTCTCATTATGTGCGAAAATGAACCGAATGAAAGGAAGCAAATTAAGTGATACAAGTGTCAAAATTTGGCTTGGAAAATGCAAGTTATCTAGTAGATTTAATTTTACACTCTTTGTGCAGCTTTATAATGTTAAAAGACGCTTCAGATTTGCATGAAATCCAATAACGGTCATTTGAATATATACGACGCATTGTTTTGGCCACAATAGACCTTTGGGTTTTCAGAGAGAAGCCAAAAGGCAACAAGGTAGAGAAGACAAAGAATTAAAGAAATGCAGGGACAGAGGGAATGGAAATAATTAAATCAATCTTTGGCGAGCAGCTGGAGCAGGACTCCAGCTGACAACAGCACCTGGGTGTGCAGCAGAGTCTGCCTGGGGCTGTGCTGCCTCCCCTCCGCCTCCTCGGCACCCCACCTCTTTCCAAAGCCCCCTAATGGCCCCCGGCCCCTGCTGGAGCTCTGGCTGGTACACCCACCCCCGTCTCCATGTTTTCAGACAGAGGCAGCGTCGTCACACTGACGCTCGCCGACTAATTAAAGGGATGATTTGTGAAACGCCACCTTTTTATTCAATTAATCACCAACACATAGCCATAAACCCCATCGGCTAAAAATATTCTTGTTGGTTTGCTGTATAACTGATAGAGGAGAGTGCATTAAAGAAGCAGCGGGTTTTAAAAGAGGCGCCAAAAAAGGTTGGTCGACCTTTTTTTTAAAGACCCGTCAATCCATTTTATTGTGGCAGCATCACGGCAACAATACAAACGATTCCCTTTCGCTATTAGTGACAACAGCTTGCTCTGTGTTCGTACATCACTCTGGATTCTTTAAACAGAAGCCAAACATACATGTCTAAATGAATGACTGTGCAGTTCTCAAACAAATGCTTCCCTTCTTCCGTGTTCCTCCTCATTTCAACATGTTTTAATTAGTAGTGAAAAATGAGTTCATTTGGATGATAAATAACGGGAGCTGTGCATGCTTTTGGTTGGCAGGGCTAAACACGAGTGTTTTTCACCCCATTCTCATACAGAAGGAGTCAGAGACGGTCTGAACAGCTTACAGAGCCATTTAAAAGAAATGCTGATGGCTTGAAATTTTTTACATTGGCTAAAGGCTGCATGCTACAAAAATGTTAGCTTTTACCAAAATGGTTAGCTGAATATTGTTGGAGAGTAAAGCTACTACTTTGCAAATACTAGAGTAAAGTTTATAGGTAGACAGACATTCCGTTCAAAGCCCTACAAGAGGAAAATGTACTAATGCCGTTATTCACGTACTCTACACTGGAGATACTAAGAAAGCAGTTTTATTGTCATCATACTGTCCAACACCAAGTGCGGTGACGCTTTAATGGGTTTCCTTTCATCATACCATCGCTAAAGTTTTCCACCTTGAAGAGCCAACCCGAGTTCTTGCACACTCTTCTTTGTCTTTGTTCAAACGGCCAAAATTTTGTGTCAAAAGTTGTCTCGTTTCATCTTTATTTTCTCAAACGACTTCACTAGTGCAGAAGAAATCACACATATCATCAATAAATATTTATTCAGTGTTTGTGGTGAGCAATTGGTGCGAACTCAGGTGTAATTTGGTTTCAGCCTATCGAGATTAATTTTGTCAGGAACATGATGAATGCAATGCAGGGCAACGCTCCGATGCATCAGTGTCATTCCAGATGAGATTTTTCACAGGAGTTGAGAGTTTCTAAGATTAAGTGCAGTATTAGTCAATGTTTTTGGGATAAGACTTCACACTAATTTAGTGAAGAGCAACAACCTGCAGAGGAGGCTCCATTAGCAATGACAATGAACTACAGCTCTGGAGGGGAAAATCTGATTAACGCCGCTCACTGGAATTGTAAAGTTTCTTCAGTGGCTGGGCGATAATTCCACATTTGCAGGAATACCAGCTCGTAAAGTGCTTTTGTCCATGTCAAAGTCTCTCTTTGCTGATGTATTGTCATATTTCCCAAGGCCCCAGAAGACAATAAATTTATAGACCTATCAAGAAAAGTACCGTGCAATAACGTATCTCAAAAACTGCTACAGCAGACAGGTATTTGTCTATGAATTTGGGAATATGCTAAATCTCATTTGTGCAGCAGTGCTTTAAACAAAAGCAAGAACATGCCCGAGGCGATATGAAATGTAAAGTGTGTAAAGGCATGCTGGTAGGATCAGCGTGTTTTCTTGAAAAATCTATCCTCATCAGGACACTGAACACTTACAGCACAGTGCAATCTCTCCCGCTTCCTGTTTTAACTTTATTCGGGATGTAGGACTGGCCTTTTACCACCAAATATCTCTTCATTATCCCCCAGCCCCCCGCCCACCCCCCGCTGTTTTTTCTCAAGGAAATTTCTCTATTGAGATCAGATATTCTGAATATATAACAGTGACAAGCTGCTGTCAGCACTGATTTCCATTTCTCCTGGAAATATGGTGTTGAAATCCTCTCCAGGCAGATAAGTATCTTTACACATGACTGCCAGATTTGATTGCCTTCTGTAAAAGAGGCTGTATTGGAGTCACTCTCAGTGCTTGCCACAGTACATTGTATTCTTCTTCTGTTATGCCATACTATGCCCCTTGCAGAGCCCTCATCTAAATAAGAATATTTCTTCCATGCTTGGCTGTCCTCAGAGGGATTGGTGTGCAGCAGGGCTGAGTTGTCGGGTTGGGCGGGAGGAGGATGGAGGGGGTGCAGGGATTCCACTCTCTGCTCACTGTAATGGAACATGTGACCTTACCAAACTAGAGATGTCGGCTTGAATTGGTGTAAGAAGTGTTCCTTTTATATGCTGTGTACTTAGGATGTCTGTTTTACCTCGCAATATGAGAAGCCACCCTGCACGAGAACCAGATCATGAATTACGACGGTGAAACTTTAAAATCAGCTGCAGCGATTACACTTTTAGTTGAATGTAAGTTTGCTTATTTATCATCTGTGTAGTTCTTTATTCATTTGCTGACTTTGAATGAGTTCTTAGGAAAATCCATTTTATTTTATGAGCATTTTGTTTTCATCCAGTTTGTAGCTACTTTACTTTATACTGGAAAACACTGAAATGTCATTCACTGTAAGATTTAACAGTCTTGTGCTAGAACTTTAAAACTTTAAAATGAAAGTAACCTACACGTTAGCCAAAAGTAATAATTTTAAATGTAATATTTAACTCCTCAAGCATCATGAAGTCTTTTTTTTTGTTTTTAATTAGCAAAGTTCCAGATAGCTTAGCATGTCATGCTCTGTTCTAAATATAATAAATTTCTCTTGCTTGAATGAATGAATATGGGAGTGACTAAGACACTAATACTGAGGCTTCAAAATATGATTCTGAATGTGAGTCCATCCTTTATATACAGTCTATGTAATCATAACATGACATTATACAACACTTTCAGTAGCAGAATTGCACTTGAAATGGAGCATACTTTTTTAAATCTGGTATGTAGAGAATATGTTTATGTTCTCTAGTAATTAAATATCCTGATTATGAATCTTGAATCATGTGTATTTTAAACTCATCTAATCTTTTCACAGAACACAGTTTTCACAGAAAGAAATGATAATTGTGCATACATTAATGTCTCTTCAGTATTAAATACCTTTACATTGCACCTTTTCATCAATACTGTCTCTGGCTCCCAAATGCATTTTTCCTGATGCGCTTTAAACAGTTTAACGTTACGTGTTAAGTACAGCAACAAAGTACTGAAGATAATCCACAAATAGCAGAAGTGTGAAGTGCGTCTAAAGTGTGATTTCAGTTTGAATTTTGTAATCATTGCTATTAATTTTATTCACATGTTGGCAATGAAATTGAGAACCAAAAGCATGATCGGAATTTCATAGAGGGAGAAAGAGAGAGAGAGCACAGCAATTGTGGTGTGCTGTGATGAGGGACACTAGGTTTGATGGTTGCTGCTTCACACGGTGCAATAATAAATTTGGGGCTATGGGGGTCTGACATTGTCTGCGCTCAGTATAATTAAGCGGTGCATTAGAAAGAGGGCTGGAATAAAACATGAGTATGTAAATTTAGCCTGGAGCTGATGTTCTAGTGATTATTACAATGCAGATAAAGCATTTCTCACAACTGCCTGTGTCTACTGAAGCCTCCAAAAACATCTGGACCTTTTAATTGAAAAATGGCATGGTGTTTCGCTGTGCTGCTTTGTGCTAAGTGAAGTCAACAATTAAGACGAAAATGTAATTGATAAGAATTGCATTGCTTCATTATTTGGTGTTCTAGTCAAGAAAATTGATTTATCAATTATTTACAGGTCACAGAGCAGAGGCCATGCATTTCTGTTTTCATTGCATCATCATCTGAGAACATACAGCACGGAGCTGAGAGCATCTCTGGAGTTCTTCCATTTGAAATCAATCATAACATGCATACTATGTTCAAAACTAATTACTTTTTTGTGCTGGTATTACATGCTGAAATGGGATGCATGATTTGGTTCCTTACTCGTGTAGCTGTTTAATTACAGCTTGTATTAAGTCTGAAATGATGAGAGAAAGGAGCGATATAATACGCTGAGGTTCTCAGGAGATATAAGTGTACAGTAAGCACCACTGATGGTTTCTTGAGGTTAATATTTAAAAAGAAAACTTGAATTATTAGCAACAAGAGTGACATGATTTCTCACGTCATGCATGTCTGCTGGGCCGCACTGGTGACATGTAACTAAGTACATTTACTTGAGTACTGAACTAAAGGTTCATTTGCATCTGAGCACAGACAACAATACTAGTAAGCTGTATTTACTCCAGCACTGAAACCTTGTCGATTGTATTGATCACTATCTTTTATTTCATTATCCTAACTGGAGCAATAGGCTTGTTAGAATTATGTATGTGTGAGCTGCATGTTGCATGTGTGGTTCAATAGCAGATTCTGAGCACGTTTCAGGTAGTGCACCTGAATTTTGATGTATAGGCCCAACATAGCGCAACTAAAGGTATCTTATCTTAATTTTTCACTTCAGTCTTTCTTTTCTTTGTTGTTCTGAATTTCTCTCAGAAGCAACTGTACTTCTTCCTTATTCCTTTATTCTTGCTACTTTTTTAAAGTAAAAAGTAGCAATTTCTTGGCATTTTCTGATTTCTTCATAACAGTTGAGAAGAAAATAGTCAGCACATAACTCCATAATAATATAATGACATCACAGTTTGAAACAGGTTTCACCTGAACCAGATAATTCACTAAACATTGTGTTTTTACACTGAAATATGTGCATTAATAATAATAATAATTAGTGTAAAAGTCACAGAGGGGTATTTTTCTGTATCAAGAAGATTAGCTCTCCTAAACCACAACTGTCCTGATCATGCATAGACTACAACCTAAACACTCACCTGACATATGCAAATACTCAGCTATCATGCAAAAGGTTTTTTTTTTAAATATCTGCATTGCTGTTCTAATACATGATTTCTATTGCATATTTACATATTTCTTTAAAAGACAATCACAGAGCATTTTAAATCAAGGCCAGAATGTCGAGTGTTTCATTAAAATTATAAGGACTACCCCAGTTATTGTCCCCCTCAACACTGTTTTCAGTGCTGGGTGAACATTCCTTCATCCTCCCTGTCTGAAGTCTCTAGATTAGTGGGCCTGGGGCAGAGGCTGTTCATCTGCCAATATGGCACCAGCCTGAGTGATGGGCATGTGGCGATGTCACTAATGATCAGACCATAATGATTCGCTGACAGGGGTGGAGAGCAATAGATTGTCACTGGGGGTTGAGTTAAAGAGGGATCCTAATGATCTGCCTGCAAACACTGCCAGAGCACCTCCTATATCACTCCATCTCTTTACTATACCACTCATCAGGTTCCTCTCCAATGGAGGGAGCCACTGTGTTGTGTCTCAATGCCATCTCACGACCCACTGTAAACATCTGTCACCCCCGTATCTATATTTCATGCTATTACCTTTTAGGCCTTGGGCTGCGTGCTGTAAGCCTCGGGGTACTTGATTTCTACCGGCATGAGCTTTCAGTGGAAAAGGATCAAGTTGTAATCATGGTGGTGCACGGTGGTGTTTTAACAGCAGGCGTCCTATATACCAGCGTCCCAAGTGGTTCCAAATCTGGAGTAGTCAGCAAAATGAAGAATACCTTGTGACCTCTATTTTTATCAGACGCTCTATTACACCCGTCTTCATTTTCTGTGTCTTCTGTAGTGCTTAACCTGCAATAAGAATAAAGCTGACAGGTTAAAATTATGCAATGTTTATGGTGATAATGATTAAAGTCCCTACTCTTTCTTTTAGCATATTATATTGACACAGGAGCAAAATACTCTCCTTTATGGTTTTGTAAGTTTACAAAAACTGTAGAAGACCGGAGATACACTTGAATATCATCACAAGTAGGATAAACATCAATGCTGTTTTTAATCATTATATCAGTTTGCAGTCTGTAAAGGTATCAAGCTGTCAAGCAGGTAAATCCAGAATGTTAATGATGATATTGCTAACAAGGATTGAGTAGAATTTAATCATAAACAGGTGTTAAGAAGTCTAATTCATGACATGGGATTTTGCAGTGCGTACAGGCTGTAGTTTAAAGAAAAACATTATTATTTTTTATTTTGTTCTCAGTTTTCATCAAAACTGAGTTAAACACATTCCTCTTTTCCATATAACATCTCTTTATCAGAGAGATGGTGTCCCCCTGCTTTCTAAATGGGTCAGGTCGCAGATGAATGACTTTGTCTCACTGTTAATCGTCATATTGCGCATTATTATGGCAGCTCGGTCTGCAAGTGAGCAGCAGAGTTTGGGTGTGTCTCATTCTTCTAAATCAGAGAAGAAGCTGTAAAGATTTCAGTGAAGGGCTGCCTCGTTTATGTATTCGTTATGATGCTCAAGCGAAATAATTCACGTTCTCCGGGCTGATCCATTACCCTGATGAAACCAGAATTATTAATGACATGGTTTGATTTAAGTAAAACCTCAGCAAAAGATTCTGCCGTGATGTTTACTTAAATTGTTTATTGATTATGAGGCTGTTGTGAGCCAATAAGTTGTGTCATTGCCACCGAAAACCTGACAGATTATTTTTTTAGATTGAAGTTCAGCACCAGGCCATCTGTAAACTTCAAAATTCTGATAAATCCTGATAATTCTGCATTTTGCTTTTCTCTCCAGGTGAACGGTCATGTATATGTAGAAGACCTATTCCCAATAAATAAATCTCCAATTTAAAAACCAAACAAAACAGGTTATAAGAAAGAAAGAAAAGTGCGTTACATCCTTGTTTGAAGCTTGTCAGACACTTTAAGTCTGATTCGTCACACTCCCACAGACTGTGGTGTGAACTGACACCGGAGTGATTTTAACACACGGCAACATTTTTAAACACCACCAGCACTGCAGACCACTTTCACCCCATCAGCGTATTTAATTACGGTTGGACTTGATTCAGTGCTCATCCTCTCAGTATTATTTTATCTCATTTAAGGGAAAAAAATGAAAGGTGGGGGAGGGGGCGGCAAGTACTTTCGTAATTTAAGAGAGTGTTAATGAGTGGCTGTTCACCTTTCTCAGTTATCCATCATCCAGCTAATGGAGGCAAGGATCCCTTTTCCAATCTGCTTTATTAAAAACTTTTTATTAAATCTAAATATGACGCCACGTACTGCGGAAATTAATTGTTTCTGAATGTCTAATTCATCCTTATGGCGCTAAAATCCTCCTTGAACATTTTATCCGCATTGATTTTGTATTATTTAAGAAGACAGAGGTCTTTAAAACCATGTCTGAACGATAAAATGCTCTACCAGAATTACCTGAGACCACTGCTGCATCACTGCCACTGAATTTATCATAGCTGCTATATATTACAGTAGATTGTTTGGAAGTTAGTCACTTGATGGCGAGGGTTTATGGCGGAGAGAAAAACAAACTAAAGTAAATTTTAAACTCTTGCAGGAATGGACTTATGGCCTGAGGTTAGAGGGAGGCAGTACTGTATAGGGTTTATGGCTCAAATAAACTCTTGATCATTGCATATTACAGTATTTATGTGTGCCGAACCGGCACGCAGTTACACGAGCCAAACACTTTTTAGTCATTCGTCTGAGAAGTGCTGTTTACAATATTCATTTACAATGAAAGGCAGTTTGGCATTTCTCCATGTGTGTGAAATACACAATAGCGTAAGTATTTACACAATAACAGACAAATTTACATTTACATAAGAAAGATATGTACAAGTTATACATACACCTGCAAACATACGAATACAGCCATGCATTCAAACATACACACACATACATATATGTAGAGCTGGGCGATAGAACGATAACGATATGTATCGCGATATAACTTTTACTCGATAGAGAAATTAAGCTATCGCGATAGACCTCGCCGCTCTTGTCCTCTTAAAAAAAAAAAAAAAAAAAAAAGGTCAGCCAATCCAAATTCAGTAGCGCAGAGCCGAACCAATCACAGCCGCAGCGTCACGTCGCGTGACTTGTTACATACAGCACAAGTGCCAAGCCGCACGTGTGTTTGTTTGGGAAGCAGCCAGCGGGTAATGGAGGAAATGAGTGTGCCGACTAGAAAAATCAACCGAGCGTGACCGAAGAGAAAACAGATGATGGTTCCAATGCCGGAGAGATTGTCGAACGGAAGAGCCATAGAAGTTCCGTAGGGTGAAGGTATTTCGGCTATTTCAAGTCTGACAAAAAACAGAGTAGCGTGCACTGTAAATTGTGCCGAAAGCAAGTCTGGAAATACAATAAACTGGTGCATGCGTCACACTGCGCCACGTTATTGTTTCGGTGAAATGAATTTCTACAAGACTGTTACTGTTAATTCTACTCTCTGCAGTGTTTACTGCCCCTCCACACATACGACTCGGTTCTGCTTCTATGCCCCAGCTTTGTTTACTTTTTCCCACCGAGGCTTCTAGACTTCTGATTGGCCAACATTTCTGCACGGTTAGGAATCTAGCGCCACCTGCTGCTTTGGCATGTTCATAGCAGCGTTTTCCTTCATTTCTGCCTTTATGTGTGGACGAGATTATTTTTTAAAACGAAAACGGAAAATCTCCGTTTTCAAAAATACCCGTGTACGTGTGGACGTAGCCTCAGTCTCTGACTGGAAGCGCTAATTCGTCATTCGGCTTTTGTCAGACTAAAGTAACTGTTAAAACTGTTTGAAAAGCTCAGCTATACAACAAGGAGAGATTGAGAATTTCCTTTTAGTTCTCAGTTTATTTGATATTGACAAAAGTTAGTCAGTTTTGTCTGTTCTTCTGTAAAACAAACTAAGATTTATTTTTAGAATTAATATTTTGTTTCTAAGTGGAATTGACAATTTAGTCTGTTTCGTTTGTTCTATTTTGAAACTTAAATGCTTTAGCGGCTGCCTTTTGTGTAGTTTGTAATATTTGCCTTTATTTATCTGAAAAAGTCTCATGTTCCTTAAGTACATCTACCCTGTTGAACTTATTATGGGAAATAAATATTTAAATAAAAACAAGCTGCTGATTATTTCACATTTTACTTGTGAGCAACGGCACATTTAAATCTTACAAATATAGTTATTTGGCTTATATCGTGATAGATATCGTTATCGCCTGAAATGAAAAAAACATATCGTGATATGAAAAAATCTCATATCGCCCAGCTCTACATATATGTATATATACATATATGCATCCGTACATACATACCCACACATCAACTAAGTCAGCAGTCCCCAACCTTTTTTGGGCCACGGACCGATTTATGTCCGATAATATTTTCACGGACTGGCCTTTAAGGTGTCACGGATAAATACAACAAAATAAAACCAGTACTGGTACCAAAAAATTAAGATTTATTCATAACACACGGGAAAAGACCCAGGGAAACCAAGTTAATGATAAAAATGATAAAACAATAACGATAAATACCCTGAAAACCATAAATTTCACACCCGAGCCTCAACTCTCGTGGCCTGGTAGTAAACGTCTCACGGACCACAGTAACGGTCCGTGGCCCGGGGTTTGGGGACCGCTGAACTAAATGTTCCTGCTTTATCTGGATAAACATTGGCACATAACGTGCTTGTGAGAGGTCATTGATACTATTGATATTGACTGTTTTCTCTCTCTCGTGTTTTTCACCCTCATTATTGATCAGGTTGCATCCAGCACTCTCGAAATATTTCACTCAGTCGGGTTGTCATAAAACTTTCAGTTCACAGCAGTGTTTCCTTCTCTGAATGATGGTGGATTTGAATGTCCACAGTGTCTCTATGTGAGACAATAACCTTAAAAATATCCATTTTCTGTTAGCTATGTACTTTAGAAAGTCCATAGAAGTTATAAAATACTTGACAGCAAACTGTGTTGGGCTGTTAATCGTCATGGATACTACTCCCTCTTTTGCTTCTTCATATTTCCATTTTCCCATTCCCACTTATTTCCTTAAAATGGTTGTTGGCATGGAAAAGGTCTGGCTATATCCCCAAACCAGATGTGTGCAGTTGCTCTGTCAATCCAATACCCCTAAACTCCTGTTGGACAATATGGAAAAGTGCAAGAGGGCAAATGGTGAAGTCAGAGATTCCCCCCTCCCTTTTCTTGTCATAAATCATGCTTGGCAGCACAGAATAAGCTAGTTCTAGAGACATTGCTACTGGCACTATACCCATTGCCATTCATCACCTCCGAGGAACTACAAAAAGCTTGAAAAAAAATCACCACAAGCTACCCACGTAACCTCTGGACCAACACCGCCAACATTAGCAGAAGTGCATTCCTCTCCCGGAGACGAGAGAATGTTTGCCACCTGTACAATCAGTCCTTTTTATTGCCACTGTGGCCTTTTGGAGAATTTAACAGAGCTAATTGCTCTTCATTTACTCGCAGGGATGGATATAATGTAATGAGGCATCTGAAAGAGGAAAAAAAATGAATTTCGCTCATGGAACAATTTTTCCAGAGGTAAATCTCCTCTCAAGAGCTGAGTGGAGGACACTTTTACTCGGGTAGATTTTTCTCTCTGTCTCCTATTAGTAAATTTTGTTCCATGAACTCATGCTGACACCCTTTTAAGCCTTTGTGCGTCCTATATAAAATCAAATCCCAAGGCATTTGTTAAAAGTCTGATACTAAATAAAGAGGCATTTTATGAAATTTCAAGTCTACTTTTGCTACATTATGCACTGAGCGACAGTGAATATACCAGCGTACAAGGAGGGATGTGCCAGACTCCATCTACATGAACTAACCTTTAACCTGCGCCTTAAAATGACTGCTGTTTTTCATTTCCTCGAAGAGATCTGACGGGCATGGCAGTAATGGTACTGATGAATGCCAGAATAAACAGACGGTGGGAGACAAGACGAAGAAGAAGATGAATGTGTCTGAAAGGTAGGATTTTTGGCAGTACTGAATTTAGAGAAAACCTGGGTTTCATTTTTGAATTTTATCTGTTTGTACCATGAGGAGTTTGTCCTGACAAACACGCACGTTTGTGTGCTTTATATATAGAATTTTTGGCCTTGGATCACAGCGGTTTAGCGAAACTGGCCCAATCGATTTTTCCAAAAAAATAAATGAATTTCAAGGTTTCTCTACCTCGCACATTTTAAATGGTCAGAATATTTTATTTTCTTGCCAGCTTAGACATGAGAGTCACACAGCTTAATTACAATGGGAATGAAGCATCATTTTGCCCAATTAAAGAAGAGATTTTTTTATATGTAGTGTATGGAAAGTCTTCTGATTTAGTGATTATTTTAAATTACCAGTAAAAAAAAACAAAAGGATTATTTAGTCATGCTTCACATAAGAGGCTTGTCTCTTGGTCTCTGCATCCTGTCATCAAACTTTGCCTCTGCTCCCCATCCAGATCCACAGCAGAGAGTGACTGCAGACGCTTGAAGTCCATTATTTATTTCAAAGTGTTTTGCTGAAGCTCAATACCATAAATTACCATTGCTATCAATCTAGGGCTGGGCTTAGCCAGCTAGATTGGACCACTGATTTATTTATTACCCACAGTATCTATTTAAAACATTTACATCTGTGTACATTAGCAAAGAGTATCATCTGTGAACCATTTATTGATGCCTACTCAACTAAAGGAAAGGAAGCCCATTCCTAAAAGAGGGACAGCTTCACTTCATCTTAACACACCTCAGACGGTTTCTTTTTTCTTACATTACTTACGAGTAAGTTAATAAATGATAAGTTCTGTATAAGTTCCAGCACATTGCTTTCAAGAGTTGGTATCAAATTATAGTTTTTTGACATGTTTTTTTTTTGCAAATGGCAGTGAAACTTGGAGTTATCACATTCACATGAGAGGTAGCAGTATACAAAACCTTAGCTTGTGTAATACATTTCTCTGTCTATTTGTTTCTATTCAAATGTATCATTTTTATTTGAATAAAAAAATCATGAATAGCATACAGTGTAGCCAATAAACTGTTGTATGATCGGACCTAGCCTTTATCTGATGCTAGATGATGTCGCTGTGTCACTACTGTACACTCTAATTTTAATGCTAATCTTAAAGTCAAACCACAAATACAAAACACAGGAACAGAAAAAATCATTTCTTATTTTTTGTATTTTTTAAATTTTTTGTTGGAAAATCAAAGAAATCTAAATTAATACATATAATATAATACTATAATGATAATACATATATTATACAATGTAAATATTAGATTAAAATTAAAAACAGGATTGGGAGAGTTCTATTTTTTTAATATATTAAAATAGATTTTGTTTGTAATTATGGAATTTACACCAAAGCAAACGTTTTGGTGTAAAAACGTTTGTTTTTGGTGTAAAAACGTTTGTTTTTGATACTTTATTTTTAATCAAGTCACAAAAAAAATCACTGCTTATAATGGATGGGAATTGATAAGAATTTAGAGATTCTGAGCCCATTGTCAATATCACTTATTGATTGAATTGCTTATTGATTCTCATTCTGTTCTCACTGGCACCAAATCAAAGAAATTACATTCCTGCAAATTCACTGCTGATGTCTGGTTAAATGTTTGTGCATGTTGGAGGTATTTCCGCTCTTTGTTGTAGAGATCAGTGCTGTGGTCATTACTCAAAAAAGGTAATGTAGTACATAAATTACAAAGAACACAGTAATCCAGTATGTTGCATTACTTTTGCTCTTCTCCATATAATAGGACCTGAAACACACTGTCTCATAATTACCATTTAACAACATAAACCTTGAGGCTGCTGGCGCCAACACCAACACAAATCTCTATCCTGATGACATTATCCCAATATTATCCTAATTATGAACACAACGCTGAAAAGACAAAGCAAAGATGAAAACCAGCACAAAGAGCCACAATTATTCTACTTTAGAAACATGAACAGGTAGACATGAAGGCTGCAGCCTGACTGCTCATCAGGTTGTTACCTGGCTTCTTGGCTAGTTTAGCATTAGCATGCTATTTGTGGAGGTGCTTGCAGAGAGTTGAAGTGTTTGCAACATAATATAGTTGCTTCTGTCCTGGATGCAGTTTGCACTTTACCATCTCATCCTCTTGTGCAATAAAAATAAAAATAGTGTCCATGTCACACTGTAAACTGCACCACTGTTTTCCTCCTCTGGCATAGGAAGTGAAAGTAGCAGACTGTAGTGCAATCAGTGCATCAGGTTATCATGGACCTTGGAAAACATCCCTACACATCTACACACACCCCACTCTAACCTCTGACAGGCCAGTTGTTTTGGTTTCCATAATGCCATACTTCCCAACATTCCTGTATGTCCTTCAATGCTCTAGAAATGGTAACTTACACGTGGAATGTAGCGTAGCATTAAATGCAGGAATAGTTTTGGTGTCAATAAATGATTTATAGAGCATGTCTGCATTGTATCCTAAAATGGCAGGTATTAATCTTTAATTCCAGGGAAAAAATTTCCATTCACTTTTTTAAATGTATTTTTGTTTCTTCTCATTGAAACAAAGAGATATCATATTGACAGCTATTTCCTAAAACTGCATTTCACATCCCAAGATAATTCACCTGTAGCTTGTAGAGAAAATGACATTCATCTCAGACACTTGACCTTACTGAGGACTTCCACTTTAATTTGCATTAGAAATGTGAAATATAGATACAATGAAAAATGTTCTTGGATTGGTTTCTGCAGCACAATATGAAAATTTACAGTGCATTAATATTAATGCATCATTATTGGCTGTCTGATTTCATAAATAACTACAGCAGTGTCAGGTCTGGTATAGATCACTTGGATAGGGGCAGACTTTGCAAAACCACACCTAAAAGAGCTTTGTGAATTTAATTGGGAAAATTGCAAATCAGGTAGTCAGCCGTATAACTCATTGTCACATTTAATCAATAAACTTTGTAAATCAACTCATTTCATTTATAAATGATCTTATATAGATCAGGCAACCAATTAAACAATTAGCATATATTTAGCAATTAATTAATTTAATCGTTAATCACACCATTACCGTTCAAATTTTAAGCCAACAAATTTGGGAGCAGACGTGCAGGCTGGCGTTGGAGCCGTACATCATGCCTGGGGAGTGCAGATTGTGACACAGCTAGATTTACTGTGCTAAAAATCAATGCAATTAGGAGAGAGGCTGGAGGCTGGCCTGGGGTCCAGCATGGTCTTTAGGAAATTTTTGACACATACACACAGACACACACACATACTGCCAAATGTATTTCCTCCTTTTTTAATTGTAGGCATACTAAGGTGATAATAACTTTAGCTTTGTGCATGCATTGCATTTTTGGACATCAATATGTCATTGTCAAATTAATTGTGACATCTTTGCATAATTACTTCAAACAAATGAGACAATGGCTCAGATGATTTGTTGCCCCTGTCTCACACCACCTTTATTAATGTTAGTGTTTATCCAAATTAGAGCCACATTCTCCATAAACCGTTATGCTTACATCTATGCTAGTCCAGTGCTGATGAAGGCAACCTCATCATGTTTAGTGCTCCAAAGAGGGCCAGACAGTACTTTCTATTGAAGGCGTAAACTGTCCCAGTTTTTAGTTCACAAAGATTTAAAAAGCTAAAATGTGTATATATCGTGAATGCAAGCTACAATAAAGCTGCATCACAAACACATTATTGACATTTGATCACCTAATTTAATTAGTGTGGATAATGTGCTAGCAAACAGTTGCCTATTTTTACACAGATCAACATTAGTCTTTATGTAGAGCTGTCAGACAAATTAACAAATTACATGTTTGCCATTTATACAAACTACTGAGGCATATACCTGGATAAACTGGCAAATTCTGCAATATGTGGCAACTACCTACTCGTGGGAGCTCCCTGCATCCCTGGGAAATCCTCTCAGTTTACCTTTAAGCATTTTTTTCTGTTTTAAACTGTTAATAGAAATCTTGATGTATCACAGTAGTTGATTGGTATTTAAGTCAAAAATGCTTTGTATTCTCTTTTTTACGTACAAGCTAGTTAAAGTCCAGAAATCAGTGTCAACAGTTTGTTCAATTTCACAGCTAATGTTTTACCAACATTTACTTTTTTTGCTGAATATCAGTGCCACTTGTGGATTTTTGTGTTTGTTGGTCATGCCAGTGTGTCACCACCCAATATGCAATTCAATTCAGATTCATTTATATAGCATCAAATCACACAACAGTTACCCCAAGCTGCTTTCTTTGTGAGGTAAAGACCCTACAATTATCACTGAATCAATCATATGAACGATTTTCAGTCTTCATTTTATTGCAGGACAATTAGCATGCAGTTTGAATATAACTGTTTTTTCCCCCTGCTTATAAACAGCTGCAAGCCAGAGCTTTGTGAGAGAGAAAACCAAAACAGTAATTTTAAGGGCCTGAACACTAAATCATTTAGCTAAAATATGTTTATGCACTTCATACAGCCGAGGGGAAAATATGTGTTTGTCACTATTAAACGATTGCTTTTAAATAATTTGTATCTGCAAGTTAAGAGAAGGGTACATCACATACCTTTCAACTTTTGAAACACTCAAGAACAGCCATGACCTCATCTCCTCACTTCAGCAAAGAGAAGGGTGAGATCAGGTTTGAGATGTTGTGGACGAGCTGCCCTCAAACACAGGATGCAGGCAGGGTTGAAGTGCTGTCCAGGCCTTGGGTTGCTGATTGTCTCATCTGTCTTGGCTAAGTCAGCAGGATGTGACAGCCGCCCTCTCTCTGTTACCCGCTGACCACTGGGCTTGGCATTCTCTCCACTCACCTGCCCTATCACCGCCTCCACCATATCTCTATCCTCGCCTCACTCTCACCTCAAAGTCTTCGTAGCGAGAATGAGGATCAACGCCTTAGTGTCAAAGAAGAGGAATGTAGGCTAACAATTCCTGGCTGCGGGCTTGCAAGTATCGGTTCCGGGTGCTGACTTTGGTTTGTTGGTTTTTGATAGAGGCTGACAAAGTGACAAACCTTGACTTCAAGTGTAACTGACTAAACAGACATAACTTACTTTATTTCAGAGATCTCGCTCAAGGAGAAGGTAAGAGCTTGTTTTTGGTATTTTTAATTGCATTTTGAGATTATGTGCATTGCATAGTTAAACAATGAGTCCCACACAAACGAGGCAGCTCTTTCTGGCTTACCAAGCTACTACTTAATTCAGTTGTTCTGAATATATATATACAGGAGGTGGGGCGTGCTTATCTGTACTGAGCTGCAAATCCACATTGTCACAATGATTGTGTCTCCGGATGCCGACTGCGTCATCTTGTCTCTATGGCCGGCACTCCTAAAGAAGCTGTATGTCAGATACCTGCCTTCCTGAGTCACTGTTGTCTTTTTTAGTGCAGGATGTCAAAATATTATTATGGTATGTCACGAATTATTACAGAACACCAGAAAGCATCTTTTTGGGGGGGTTACTTTGTCAGACAGCTGTATGTGTCACCTGAGTTTAAAGTCCGTTTGATTTTATCTGCATGTGGTCTATCAAATTTGACAAAAACATACAGCAGCTGGTTCCTGCTGTGTTTTCCCAGTTCGGCTTTGTCACCAGGTTTATGTTTATGAGCTGAATTGTATTTCACCTCTCAAAAGCAAAAAACAAAAAAGGAGTGGGGGGGTGTAGGGGATGGGGTTGATATTTTCATCTTAAGAGCTGAAGTTGTGATTTTTTGGGTTGTTTGTTTGTTAGTTTTATTTTTGTGCGTTTCATTACAGCTCCTTTTTACTCGCCACTCACTACAGTCCTGATCTCAGACGTGAAGCAGCGACAAAAGCTGGCTCGTCAGGGATAACAGATGAGCGCAGATGAACAGTGTCAGGTAAAGTGCTGTGAAAGACATTTAATGTGTTTTATATCAGTGTGTCTGAATTGTCCAGGAACACTTGAATCACTCAGTGTCAGCCAAATACGGCATAATGAGACTCGCCTTCTCTCATCTGAAGACACATGTCTCACTGCTGTCACTCAGGCTAACGGGGGGGAAAGGGCTTTTCGAGCCTTTTGAAGCACACAATCGTGTATGATAGTAGCCCGCTTTAGCATCGGGGATTGCTCGTGCGGGATTATTTCATTAGGAGGCTCCCGGAGAGAGGACAGAGGTCACAGTTTGGAGCTCATTCAAACATCTGGAGTTCGGGAACATAAATTATTAAATGAGGCGGCAGTTTGGATTGAGACTCCTCACGGTTTTTCACAATGAACTTAGAAGTATTCAATTTTAAAAAGCCTGAAAAAACAACATTTCTTCACTATTTTTTCTTACTTTTTTGGGGTCTGCCAAGCTTGAGTTGTTTGGAGTGGGATATTAGTGTTGACTATTAAATACTTCTGGAGTTCTTCTGTCTATGTTATTGTTGGGCTTCTTTTACTGCTGTGTCACAATCTGGCCAGACAAAAGATGGTTTGTTGTGGAGCTTTTTTTCCCCCTCAATTTTTCTTGGTGTCTGTTTGGAGATCTCAGAGTTTCCTCCATTTACGCCAACACAAACTGTTGGTAGGTACGGTGCACTGGTGTGACAAGCGGTAAGGGAGAAGAACATCAGTATGATGTTGGAGTCAAGAGGTTGATGATGGGAGTGGCTCCACCTTGCGCCATAGCCTCGTTTTAGCTGTCACAACCAGCACAAAAAAAGCAAGTTTGACTGGAAGATAGAAATCTCTAATTATCCCCACCTGTGTCCGTCTACAATGGGAGGGTCGAGATGAAGCCATTAGCTGTCTCTCCACTGGCACCACCAAGAGTTTGTATACATCTGTGTCTTATTTTCTTTTCTGGCACAATGAGTCCAGCAAGCTAAGCAGGCATGACCAGATTTGGCAAGTTCCAATGACTTTGGCAAAGTTAGACAAGGAGGAAGCGGTGAGATGCAGAGAGGGGGATGAGCTGGCATGGACTCTGTGTTTGCCTTCTCCCATGCCTGTTACTTGAGCTGGGTGTGTGGCTTGGAAAGAGGTGCTGGGTCGGTCAGAACAATTCACAGAATACCGAAGGAGACCGCTACAGCAGGGAAAGTTGCAGGGAGAAAAAAGCAGTGGAAGAAAAAGGTGACTGAGTTGGTTTACAGTTGTGTAGATCACAGGCAGCAGAATCCTCCCAGCTTTTTTCAACTCGTGTGTGCATAAGTGTGCTGTTTAAGCTTATTGGGGTACTTAAGCTCATCTCCCATTTGACTCATAGCACTTGATAGAAAAAGGCTCAATGTGATTTCAATATTGTCAGTTTTGATTAGCTGAATCAAGCCTTTGTCTGGCCCAGCAAGTGTGCATGTTGTCAAAGCTATTTACAAGCAATGGCCAGATATGAAGCCCAGACTATTGCGGTCATGTAAACAGCCACATCTGTTTGAACCCACCTGCTCCCTTGTGTTTACTGGGCTCTGTAAATAATGAAATAAGTCCTTCTGAATAAAAATATTACAGTGGCATGGACTTTTGCTTTAGAATGACACAATAATTAATCAACGCTATAAACAAAAAGCTGCCAGGAATTGCAAATTTATAAATAAAAGTAATTTAAAAAAATGTCCATGCATCCATGGTGTGTGTGTTTTTTTTTTTTGTTTTGCTTTGTTTGTTTTTTTCTGGCGCACCTAGACACATTCATTCATTCAGACTCTCATTCATTCATTTCTGCTCTAATTTATTTATATATGAGTGTTTGTTTTCACTTTAGTCCCTTGAACCTTGCCACCCTGTTTGTGACACCCGGGCTGTGAGTGAAGACGGAGAGGCAGGCTGGTTCAGAATGATCACTATCATTAACATTCATGGGGGGTTCACTTATCATCCCTGACTGGAGGGACATGGCAGCCATTATGAGACGTCCGCAGGTGGAGTGCCATGATACATATTGCATCTTGCCACAATGGATTTATGTATTCAGTAGCAAAAGAAAAGTCTAATGAAAAAATACAGAAGGCAATCCTTTATTTCTCGCTCGGCTTCAAGTGAGGCCACCATGTCCTGCGATGAAGAGCGCAGGGGAATTCCAGGGCTGTACGCGGACCTGTCACTCATGCTGCGCGCATGCCACACCACTATACTTCACATTATGGACAACTTTTACCGGTAATACATTTGTGCTCCTAACCCTAAACATAACTCTTTAGGACAAGGTCTTATGTGTTAAGCATAGAGATGAATCATATAAAATGACGTTTTTCTTAAATATTGGTCAAACACAATAGAGATTTACTATGTTTCCAGTTTATGAAGGTTGCTATTCCAGAAAAAGTAGTTAGCTTTTTATAGGGCCTCAAGAGGAATGCTTTTGTGCACAAATATGTGCACAAAACTGCTTTTAAAGTAGCATGACAACATTTTGTTTCCTTTCGTAGATAGCATTAGCTGTCTAAAATAAGAGCAACATGGCTGCCGCGTAACAACACGATTCCAGACTGGACAAATAAGATTAAGAAAGCTCACGATTTAGGTAAAAAAAAATTTTTAAAAATTACACCTTTTCACAACCTTCTTTCACCTGCAACAAAAACTACTCTTCCATTTTCCTGCTGCATCTTCCAGGCCGTCAGATACTGCCTTTTTGGGTTGGGTCAGATGGATGATCTGATATCCTCGTGTTGGTGTTGTTCCCAGACCATCATGAAAATGTTGTTCCAGGTTCAACATTGCAAGTGACCAATCACATTGTTGTGACGTTATTCTTTTGCGCGCCAAGCCATTCGTGCATTTATGAAATTCCAATGTTGCAAGGACAATATCAATTCTGCTTACTGTTTATTAAAGGGTTACGGTTAGGGTTAGGGTTAGGGTCAGGGTCCGTTGATCGGGGGACAGAGGCGGTTTCACGCAGCTTTAGTACAGTTCTTTGTTTTACGACGGTTTTTCCCGAAGTCGCAAAAGTATGACGTCACAACAATGTGATTGGTCACTTGCAATGTTGATCCTGGAACAACATTTAGTATGATGATCTGGGAACAACACCAACACGAGGATATCAGATCAACTGGGTCAGACATGTCTGTCACTCCCAACTTGGCACATATGGACACTTAAGAACCCCTTTGTATCCCATTTAAATGTTCAAGCATCATTTATCAATACCATCAAAACCTGCCCAACAAGCGGTTGGACCTGCAACACTTTGTAAAAGTCTTTATTCTGTATTTAGTTGTGAATTAACTAAAATTCCAGGGGAACACAAGTTTTGGTGACCGCCGAGTTACGAACAACAACAATGGTTAAATTTAATGTGTGAAAAAATTGAATGTGATATAGCATTCACATAATGATAATGCATGAATAACAATGTAAGAACATAATGTCTACAAAATCAAAAAGAATTGGGATTTATAATAATTCTTGTAGAAAACAATACAGATGTCAATAATTGCTGTATGTGTGACGATTTTTGTGCAAAGCTTTGTTCAGTTTGGCCCATCTCTGAAGGAGAAGATGGGATAAATACAGACATTTATGAATATATATATATATAAACGCTTTTAATATTACATAAATATTTTAGCCTACAATCTGCCCTGAACAAAATTTAATTTAAATATTTTTAGCATCTAAACCTAACTTTAAATTTACTGGTTGAGCATCATTTATCAATACTAGCAAAAACTTGACCTACAGGTTCTTCCTAGTATTGATAAAGTGGCCATAATGTGGCTTTTCCCAGGCCTGAGGTGCTTTTTCAAATTCTTCCTTCTATATTTACTCATGAGTTGAATAAAATTCCATCATGCATACAACTTTTGGCTACCATTAAGTTACGTACATTGAACATAACACATGAAAGGAAGGCAAAGGGATAATGTAACATGAGATGATAAATGAAAATAACATATACCAAAATAAAAAATAAAAAAAATGGGCCATTTACAATAAATCTTACATTACATGAAAATTTTAGTGCATGGGTTTTTTTGTTTTGTTTTGGGGTTGTTGTTGTTTTTTTGGGGGGGGGGGGACATATAGACACCTAAGACTAACCTTAAATTTACCGGTTAACCATCATTTATCAGTACTAACAAAAACCTGTAGGTCGGATTTTCCTGAACCTACCCAAGTATTTCATTAATTTGTGCATCAAAACCTAACCAGAGTGTAACAGCAAACATAAAACAAGCATGTGGAAATGAAACGACTCAGAGACTGAAAACTAATCAGACTGGACACGAATCACAGTCCACTCAGCGATGAGCATGTGACTTATTTAACCCTTCTGGCATCCTAATGCAGACTCTGCTGTTTAAAAGATGACTGTCAGCTCATGCTGTATTGCCTCAGACAGTACATCAAGGCCGGCCATTTATGCCAAAGGACAACTTGTGAGTAATTTAGAGATGCTAGCGGTATCTGACAGAATGGCAGCATTTGATGAGAAATTGTTGGGAGAGTCCCGCTGGGTAATGATACCAGCAGAGCACATTTGGCTGTACTCTTGTGTTTTGCTACGTAGTGAGCACACCAGCAATTTTCTGTGTTGGAACCAAATTTTGACACCGACATATACAGTAATTTAAATGTCTGTTTGTTTAAAATATATAAAATTGCCCAACCTAACAAACAGTTTTTTTCTTTATTATTCCCAGTTTGCCCCAGTATTCACCCAGCAGTGATGTTTTAGCAAGAAAATCTAAAACAAACAGTGTCTGAACTATTTATGGTCAGTAGTATATGTGCTTCTGATGTTTATCCTGAATTTAAAAAAAGGTCATTTCACATAAACAAATCACAAGGAACATCCCATTTTGAGTAAACAAAACAGCAGGGACAGAGAACTATTCCATGATAGATTTCTTTATGCTTGATTAAAGACACAATTCCTATCCTGATATTTCCTTGAGTAAAAAGGCTCCCAGACCAGTAATAACCTAATTGGAGAGAAACCTCTAACTAGTGTTGCTCCTCTGTGTCCCTGTGTATAAATAGAGTCCATAATGGACCAAGGTGCGATGCCATCATTCATCTCTGCTCAGAAACACTTCAGGTTCGGGTCTTAGCTCATTTTCCTAATGATGCTCTTGTTTTAGGTATGTTTTCACTTTAAGGTTTGTAAGATTCCAGCTTAATGGACACTATTCATCATGGACTCAGACCAGTTCACCCAGCAAACTTATTTGACATAACAAATTGCCAAAATGAAAGGATGCTCAAGCAGGTGGATATTTCAGACCAATAGGTAAATTTGTTCTTATTGTAAAAATAATAATAACAATAAAATAAAAAGCCAGTTTCCTGCAAGGATTTTGCTTCTCTTGTATGACAATTGCAACATTGCTGCCAAACAAATCTGTCATTTCATAATGTGCTTAACGCGGCTACGTGAAGTGCTTTTTAATTTTAAATGTTAATTGACTAAAAGAGGACTTCCAATTCCACTGGCACCATGTAATAGGAGGTTTCCCCAAAAGAACATGGAGTCTTCTGGGAAGCATATCCCACATGATAGCCCCCGGTTATGCCATGCTTTTATGTGGTAGATTACTCCCTGGCTCTGTCCCAAAAAAGGCTGCTTTTTAACCACTGCTTCTCCCATTTGCCTCGGGATACTCATGGGCTGGCAGGTTGCACAACACATTACCATCCTGCAGCATCTCTTAAAACACATTTTAGCCCTGAAACACAGCTGGCATTTTGGCCGGCTTTGCTGCGCTGGGCACGGAAGGACCGAACATCAGGATGTTACAGAGAAATTAAAATGGAACCTAGTTGTAATGATGTGAGCAGATCCGCAATATGGTGTGATGTCAGTGCACTTCTCATTCCCGACACATCCTTTGTCAGAACTCAAGAGCAAGAGCGGGCTTCGGTTATTGCAAGCTAATTTAGAAGATATTATACATTTGTGAAAGAGCGGGCTCAATGTACTGCAGGGCGTGAGAGAGTCTTCACATGCATGGTCGACCCTGTGAGGATGAGTGTGTACTACCCCATGCCAAATTCAGGGTCTGTGCGTAGAGTTATGTGTTGCTAAACATCACTAAGATCCAACAGCCCAGTGTGATGCCTTTGGTTTCCAATCTCATGCTTCACGCCTGCTGCCCCTCTATCATGGATTCTTATTTACAGGCAGGACCCTCACTGAATCCCCTGAGGAGCAGATGATGTGCAGGTCTAGGTAGGGACCCTATCCCATGAATACTGTCCGTATCACTATGAATGCAAGTCAAGAATTCCAGTAGGCGATCCGACCAACTTCTTTATGTCCAGAGCTGTCAACCATGAAATATTTTACAGAGAATTAGGTTATCTTAGGGTAGATGTGCATTGTCCATTGCAGTCATAATCTAACCAATGGCATGCACTAATTCTATTTCAATTTCCTATCTGCTGTGTTTTTACTCTAACTCCAGTCCCCATTCCTTCTCTTTTAAAAGCATTATAAATTATGTGCTATCTTTAAACATGCCCAAAATAAAATGTGCAGGACAATGAGGCAGGAAATATGAGCTGTCCGGCTCATATCCATGTCATCAAGATGACTAAATTCAAAAGCCGCAGGGAAAGCTAATTGTGCATTGCTGGTCCAGAAATACAATCTTCTTCCATTTTTCTTATTTTTTCCCCCGTTTCAAAAGACTATATAGCCTGCACTCTCCAGAAAAAGATAGGTTAATCCTTAGAAGTTAATGCACAGGCTCTCAGGCATTTGTCTTCCTGAACCATAAAAGGGTGAGTGAGGCTGGCACTGCACAAATGTAGTGGAGATGCATACTGAAGTCCTCCACTTTTCCAATGGCACACAGAGTATTCAGCATTCAGATGGATGTAGGAAGTTTGTGGAAGTAACCTGATGCAGTGGGCTAAAGGTGGATATCCTACTATGCTGCAGCCCGCCACCTCCCATTGTCTTGATAGGGGAGCAAGAGATGTACAGCGGCCTCAAATGGAGGTGGCATCTGGTGCCCAATTTGTCATGCCTGAATTACCTAGGAGCTGATAAAGGCTGAAGTTTTAATAAAAGTTGGGAGCAGCAGATAGCAAGGTGAAGGACACTGATGAAGTGTCTTGGGGCCTATTTCCAGCTAGAGATAAGAACCTACAGAGAGAGGTGGGTCGAGGGTCTAGCACGGTGTGATAATACGCTGATGCTGTGGAAACAAAAAAAAAATAAAAAGTGCTGTTGAAATGCAACACAGCACACATAATGGAAAAAATAATAAATAAGCAAATAAATAATGATGATGATCTAAACGAGGAGAAGCCAGGGTGGAGGCTGTGGAGTCCTGAAGCGTCTCTGCCTGTAATTTGGCCACCCGCCAGCAGCCATTGCTCACCCTCAGCTGCGACGGCAAGCTCCAGATGTGCCAACGGCACGTTTTGGATTTTGCCAGCTGACTGCACCGTTTGATAGCCCGCTCTCTGGATGCCCATCACCGGCCGCAGAGATAGAATTAAATGATGATGATCTTCCCACAAGTTGGGTGAGGAAACAACGCATATAAATCTTGATTTCATCTCAGCGTGAGAAGTCTTTATCCATCATCACTCTTAATGAACAAGTCATTAGCTGCGATGAATGGCGCTCTGGGCTCCTGCTCGCCACTGCTGCTTTTGTTTGCAGCTTTCAGGGGCAACTTCCTGTGCCCTTTGAGAGGGTCAAACTCATTTCTCCAGATGTGGGGTAACCTCTCTGCTCCTGGGGTGGCTGCGCATCCATGTACTAAACAGGGCTGGGAAAAATGAGCATATACTGAGAGTTTTTATGAATTTTTTTTTTTTTTGCCATATTGTCAGTTCCTCAGCAAGTCTCTGCATGCCCTCTCATCCAGAGAAGCACATTAGCAAACTCGGTGGCCGCCTATTATGGTAATTTTATGTGCACAATCCACGACTTGATGCAAGCTTGCTATGTAAACAGAAAAAGGCTTTTTCATTGTACGGTAATAGAAAGCTACCGAGGAGATGTAAAAACATGCTGGGCTGCGCTGCTACACCGTAACACAAATAT